>NC_140589.1:41131345-41548967 GCF_964204655.1 Triturus cristatus
GACTGGTGACGAGGGCCTGGGTGACTGTTTTCCTGGTCTCGGTGGGGATCCACCGGAAGATCTTACGTAGCATGCGCAGGATGTTGAAACAGGACGAGGAGACGGCGTTGACTTGTCTGGTCATGGAGAGGGAGGAGTCCAGGATGAAGCCCAGGTTGCGTGCGTCCATGGGACCATTATAAGTTCATCAGGTCGGATTTTGGTTTGCAACATTTCTTCACGTTCAGGGGCATCTGGCAACACTCCCAGATTTGTCGTCATGTTCATGGCTTTTCAGTTCAATCAGAGGACAGGGTCGCAGTCAGCGTAAAGCCTTTTTCCATATAGTCATCTACTCGAATGCAGGCTGCGGGTGGTGGACATTTTACAGCAGGCCACAATGGTCAACTTAAGCGAAGAAAACACAAAATTATAATTACTACATGGAAATGATTATACAGTGTTATTCCCCTGCTAATACCCTTATGGGTATGTATTTATCTAGCCATTTGCGACATCCAAAGCCATTAATGCATATTTGTGATAAGCGCAAAACACAATAACATCACACAAGCAACATCTATACTGTCAATTTGCTCACCAACTTAGTTCACTTATTATTTTAGCCATGCAATTGCATTCCCACGTGTAATTCTTCTGTTAATAAGGTTGGTTAGACGAGACTCGACAAATCTTTAGTAATTACTAATTAATCAGTAGTACTTTTAATAATGACATACGAAAATGAAACAGGTATTTGGTTTTATATTAAAAACCCTGCTCCAGCAATCCCCCCTTTGGTGATATATTATCACCACAAAAATCAAAAACCCAAAAATCTCCCAGGCCCGGTGGGCGGCACTTGGGAACATGATTGCAAAGAGGGATATCGCGCAGCTATGGGGTTCCCGACGGCCTCCCACGGTATCAGTGTGGAAGGAGAACATGGATTGGTGCATGTTCAGAGAGAAGACGGTATATCTGGTCAGGGGCAAGCCTGGGGCGTGGGGTAAAATTTGGGGTCAATGGAACGCCTACCGAGGTAACATTTGCACGCCCCCTTTTGAAGCTACTTCTGACAATCCTCTGTCCCCCTGATCTTGGGGTTCCCGGAATACTGTACTTGTTATGCGGATGGTTCTGACTTCCCCGCTGCCTCCCCTCCCCTCCCCCCCGGGTTGACTTTAGTGACCTCCTGATTCTTCATCTGGTATGGTGGGGTCCCCCCGTCGGCGCTCGGCACCATTTTGATTGTTTTTCGCCTTGAGTTTTGTGTTTTGTTTTTTGTTTGTTTGCCCCTTTTTTTTTTAGTTTTCTTCAAAATTTAACAATGTCTGTATCCTGTCTAGCTTTTGAGTTGCCGAGAACAATTCTATACTCCTGCTGTGCCTTTGGAGATCAGTTGCTGCTCTGTGACGCTTGGTAATTGACACAAACTAGCGGCCGGCCCTGGTGGTTGTAGGCCCATGTTTGTAATTTTGACTCTCTGCACAATAAAGTTTAAAAAAAAAAAAAAAAAAAAAAAAATCAATTTAATTCCCCTTTTTGAAGAAATTCAAAATGTCTTCTTGTTCATTCTTAAACTCTTGTTTCTTTATCATCTTCTCTTTTTGTTTCTATATACATACTTTCCCTCAATTCTTCAAATTCTATTTCTTGTGGATGTCTTTCTGGTTTCTTTTGTCTCTTTTTAACATTTTCTTGTGTTATTTTCTTTTTATTTCTTCTGTATCTGCAACACATATACCCTAATCTAAGAATTAATAATGCAACAATTACACACGTTAATGGAAATAATATCTTACCAAATATGGTACTACCTATTTTAGCTATAAAATTCTTAATAGCAATCATCTTATTAGCCATTTTAGTCCAGATACTTTCAGCTTCCAGTGGTACTAATTCTTCATGCAAATCAGTAATATTTTTGATATAGACCTTTAGATCTTTGCTTTCGTCAGGAATGTAAGTGCAACAATGTTGAACTTTCAGCATTCCACAGACTCCACCCTCTTTTGCCAATAGAATGTCAAGGGCAAGTCGATTTTGCATGGTGATGATTTTTTTTTTTTAAATGTATTTTTATTTGCTTTTCAGAACATTCATACAAACAATGCGATCAAAGCCCAGCACTTACAGGAGGCATAGCAAGGCACAGCTTTGTACCGCCAATTCTAATCTGTACTAACACTGGTATAGCTCCCCTTACAACCCTGTGGAGTAGTCCCCTGTAATTCCTCCAGCCAGTGTCCACCTTCCGGCAGCTGGCTCAGGTATAATTCACGGATGCTTCACTCACAAGGCTCCTTGGTGCTATCGATACCAGTAAACCAAAACCTAGTTACTACCCTATAGTATGACCCTCCCCTCGCCCCCCATCCCCTTCCCTCCCCCCCTCCGGCATGACTTATTGAGTGGATACATGTCAAGGCACCCACTTCTTCCACTCTACCCCACAAGCTCTCCCAACACAGGAGCACCGGCAACCCAAATACAACAATGTCCAACTCTACCCCGCACTCCTAACTCAACCCAGGGGAGGGAGGGACCTGCCCCTCCTCCATTTCTGAGGCCGCATCTGTCTCAGAGCCGGCAGCCTTCAAAAGTTCTGTCAGTGCGCCCCAGGCCCGGGCCAAATCCAGCGCCCTATCGCTATGAGCGCGGGTAGCCGCCTGCACCCGAAGGACCGTCTCACAATCTGCCCACCTGGTAAATTCCGCCCTCCATTTCTTCAATCTCGGTCCCCGCTGCGACTTCCAATTAGCAGTAATTTCTCGTTTGGCTAGCACCAACCCAAGGTCTATAAATTTACTGGTTATTTTCGTCTTGGAGGTGTGGGGAAACCAGTGCAACAAGCATGGGCCCATATCAAGTTCGAACTCCCTGCCTGTGATGGTACAGAGCAACGACCACACCTCCTCCCAGTAAGCCCTGATCTGTGGGCAACCTCAAAGCATATGGCAAAAATCAGCCCCCTCCGCACGACAGCGGGGGCAGGGCGCCATAGTAGTGTGAAAGTAGCATTGAACCTTAGCTGGGGTTAGATAAGCTCGGTGTAAAATAAAAAATTGGATCTGCTGGAATCGGGCGTTTCTAGAACACTTCCAAGGGCGCTCGAGCAGTTGAGCCCACGCTTTATCGGGTATATCCCTTCCAATATCCTCCTCCCATTGCTGTTTCAACCTTTCGAGGGGGACCAACCGTTCGTTAGTCATTCGCAGATACAAGCATGTGACCGCTTTAACGGTGCCCGCTGCCAGCACTACATACTGGCAGGCCAATGAGGTCTGCGGCTCCGATAACTCACTCCTCCACCGGCGCTGAATAACCGATACTAAGGCCGCATGAAGCAAGTAATCCCCCCGCGGTAGGCCATAACGCTCACAGACAGTGTCGTAGGGCAACAGCACACCATCTTCGTACAGATCCCCCATCGCCGTCAAGCCCGCCTCGCTCCACCCTGTTAATGCCGACCAGTCGCCCCCATGCGGCAGCTGCTGGCACATCAAGAGCGGTATCTCTGGTGCGTATGGGTAGGCGATCCGCGCCCTCCTTTGACTCTTATTCCAACACAACCGATAGGTCTGCACCTCAGTGGACAGATCCCCGATGCGAAGCGGTTGCTGTAGGATAATCCGGGCTAGGATAGAAGCGGGAGTCCGCCCAGCCGCACCCTCCCCAATTCCTCGGAACTCGTGAGCCACCGTCTGGGTCAGCCATTGGAGCTGAGTGGCTAAATAATAGGTCTCCAGATCTGGAACCGCCAACCCGCCCTCTCCCCGCGGTCTCATCAACTTCTGCAAAGCTACTCGCCGCCGACCGGCATTCCATAGGAACCCCGTGATCATCTGTTGGAGTCGTTTAAACAGGGACGCCGGGATCCAGACTGGCAGCGTTCTAAAATAATATAGCAACCGGGGGAGTGCCACCATCTTAAGAAGTGCCACCCTCCCCATCAGGGACAGCGGCAACGTTTGCCAGAAATCCATACTGCCCCGAAGACCACGTATCGCCCTGCCAATGTTGCTCTCCACTAAGTCTGCGCGGTCATGGTATATTCGCGTCCCCAAGTATCCTATACAGGTATATTCCCACCGAACCCCCTCCGTAGTCTGGGGGCCCCCTGCTACCTTGGAGACTGGAAAGAGACACGACTTAGCCCAGTTCACCTTCAGGCCTGCCAGCTCCTTGATACAACTAAGCAGCCTCTTGGCTCCCACCAGGTCGCCCTGTGTATTATTTAAAAACAGGAGGAGGTCATCCGCATATAGCGCTATGTAGTGCGCATCATCATTCACCCGGAGCCCCCCGAACCAACTCCCCGTCCGAGCCTGAGCCGCCAACGGCTCTATGGCCAGGGCGAACAGCAACGGCGATAGAGGGCACCCCTGGCGCGTCCCTCTACCCACCACACAGGGGGCGGATATCAGCCCTCCCGTTCTAGTTCGGGCCGTGGAGTCCCTATATAACAGAGAGGTCCATGTCACAAAGCGATCTCCTAGGCCAAAGGCACGTAAGACCTGAAATAAATACGGCCATTCCAGGCTGTCAAAGGCCTTTTCTATGTCGACCGAGAAAACGGCAGCAGTAGGCGCTACTTGCGACGCAGCCTCCTACACCCGGAGGAGGCGTCGAACGTTACCAGCCGTGTTCCGTGTGGGAATAAACCCTGCCTGGTCTCCATGCACCGGTCTAGTCATGTAGGGCAGAAGCCGCGAGGCTAATATCCGGCTCAATACCTTATAATCGGTCGTAAGCATTGCCAGCGGGCGGTAAGCAGTCACATCGGAGGCGGATTTCCCGGGTTTCAACAGCGGTACTATCAACGCCTCTCGCATCGTGGGGGGAAGTCTACCCATAGCCCTCGACTTGTTGCACAAGGACACCAGTCGGGGGGCCAGGACGTCGATATAAGTTGCATAAAATTCAATGGGAAGACCGTCCACTCCCGGAGACTTCTTCCGCGCCATGTGCTTGATCGCGGTCCGGACCTCTCCGATCGTTACGTCCTGACACAGCAGATCCGCCTCCCCCTTGGTTAGAGCCGGTAAGTCCCCACCAGCTAAGAATCTCCCCAGGTGGGCTTCATCGAGGTCTACTCTACTGGCATACAGTTGCTCATAATAGCCTGCGAAGATAGAATTTATGCCTTGTTGGGTATAGCACACCTCCCCCGCTGGGTCAGTTAGTGCTAATACGGGGCCCGACTGCTGCCGGGGATTCGCCAGCCACGCCAGCAATGCACCAGACTTGTCACGCTCCGCATGTGCCCTGGTCAGATATCGCTTATGGTCGTAGCAACGCAGCCTCTCTACCCCCACTGCCACTGCCTCACGGGCCTCCAACAAGTCCCCCTGCCCCTCCGGGTGCTCCGGGCGAGCACGCTCCAGATCACGCAGGCGCTGATCCGCAGCATCTATGTCCTGAAGGAGGACCCTCCGTACCCCAATCTTCTGCGCAATACAAAGCCCCCTTGCTACCACTTTGAAGGCATCCCACTCTACCTCCACCGAGGAGGCCGTACCCGCATTCTCTTGAAAATACTGGGTGACCCCTTTACCAATCGCCTCCTGAAATACTGGGTCCTCTAACAGTTTCGGATTTAGCTTCCACGCTGAGATCTCTGGGCGCCGCGGGGCCCAGCACAGGCGCAACAGCAGGGGATTATGATCCGACAGCGTTCTGGTTAAATACTCACTGTGCTGCACCACCATGTGAATATCGGGGGAGCACAGCACTGCGTCCAGCCGCACGTGTAGTTCATGGAGCGAGGAGAAGTAGGAATAATCCCTGTCGTCTGGGTGCCATTCCCTCCAGGTGTCCAATAACCCCCAGTTTGCTTGCCATGCGCTACGGGCCCTGGCGGCCGCTGCTGAGGGCGCCGATAGTAGCGGTGGATGGGACCTATCGAGATCAATATCTACAACTGAATTAAAGTCTCCCCCAAGCATGATTGGACCAGATAAAAAGTGGGACAGCTTATGGGACAGGGAAGCGAAGAAGGCTTGTTGCTCGGTATTCGGGGCGTAAATACTACCCAGTGTGACGTCCCTCCCATCCAGCCTTCCCTGCACTAGAACATAGCGCCCCTCCGGATCTACCACTTGATGCACCATTTGGAATGGGACCCCAGCCCTGATCCAGACCAAAGCCCCTCGCGCGAATGCAGAGTAGGAGGTGTGGTATACCTGCCCCCTCCATCGACGGCGGAGGGCCATTCCCTCACCCCCCGCAATGTGTGTCTCCTGTAAAAACTCCACGTGCACCCCCCTCCTCACTAGGTATGCGTGTATCTTGTGTCGCCGGTTCATGGTGTGTAAACCCCGTACGTTCCACGTGATACACTTTAGGTCCGTCAGTGTCCCCATGGTACAGAAAATGTCCAGCGCCTTAAAGTCAGCCCATTATGGTCATGCCGGAGACCCCTAAAAACAACCCCCAACATCCTCACCCCCCTCCCAAGGACAGTTACCTCAAAACTAGTACCCATCCAAACAAAATGCAACTTAACGGCCAGTCCTCTGACTACTTCAGAGGTAGGGGTGAACATAGCTGGCCCAGGGTGGGCTCTTCCGCCAGCGAGCCAACATCAACCGCCTAGAGAAGGACAACCCTCCCGGTGGACTCCCAACCCGCCCATAGGCACTCGAGCACAACAAGACACCCAATGTATACCCAAACCACCCAGCATATGTTCAGATTATTTCATCTACGCTCTGAGGCGTTATCACCGGGAGTCTTGTACTGTGAGTCGAAGAGTCATCCGCGCCGCTCTCTGCCGAACTCTCAGCGGAGCCATCCTCCTCGTCCCGTGATGGCGGGCTGGGCAATCCCGACACTGACTCCACCGCTCTTACGGCTGCTGCTCGCTCCAATCCCGCCTGCGCCATCGAGGGCCCCGCTCGGGCACTCCGTCTCCGCCGGCGCAACCCAGTTCTGCCAGGCAGCCCGCCGCGGGGCTGCGATCGACCCCGCCGATCCGCAGCTGACAGTCCGCCTGTATATCATTCCAACCACTCCCAGGCCTCCGCAGGAGAGTCAAAGAAATGAGAGGAGTCATCCAGGGTGACGCGGAGGCGCGCCGGAAACAGGAGGGAATACTGCAAGTTCTCCTTTCGCATAACTTTCTTAATCTCCAAGTACAGGGCCCTACGGCGTTGAACCTCCAGCGTGTAATCTGGGAACAGCGTCACCCTGCTGTTTCCCACTGCGAATGGGCCCACAGTCCGTGCCCTTTGTAGCAGCAGGTCTCGATCGCGGTAGTGAAGGAGGCGGGCAATTACCGGCCGCGGGGGCCTCCCCGGCTCAAGGGGACGGGCTGGGACCCTATGAGCTCGCTCCAGGGTGTAGAAACCAGAGAGACCCTCCGGGGCCACTACAGTTTTGAGCCATGGTTCAAGGTACCCCACCATATCGTTCCCCTCCACTCCCTCCGGCAGACCTACCACTCGGACGTTGTTCCGTCTGTTCCTCCCTTCCGCATCATCCGCCCTACGTTCCAGGGTGGCCACCCTTGTCGTGAGCCCTTGCAACTGACGGGCCGAGTCCGCTCTAGCCGGGAGTAACTCTGCTATACTAGTTTCATTGTCCTTGCCCCTACTTGCCAGTTTCTTGTGCTCATCGCGCAGCAGTCCCAGCCCAACCGACACCGTGGTAATGTCCTGGTGGAGGGTGGTTTTCATGTCCGTTATGGCCATCAATATCTCCCGGAGCTGCCGTTGTACAGGGTCATCCGCAGCCCCCCGCGACGAGCCGGCGGGCGCCTCCGCTGGCTCGTGACCCGAGGTGGCAGGCTTGGCCCTGGATTTACCCATGGTGCTAGCCCAGCGAGCCGAGCTCCAACCGGGATGCCGCCTATTGACGGGTCTGGGGTTCCCCTTGTTACGCACCGTCACCAAGGATCCCAGCTGGTAGCGGCCTTAGTCAGCACTCGGGTCCTCGATGCTCTCTGCACAGCCGTCCGACCCCGAGTATGGGGCCACCCCAGCAGTCACCGGCCACAGGCGCGTCCCGCCGATCCGCCGATCCGCACTTCTCCTCCGCTAGAACTCACAGGAGGCCCTTAGCACCGGCAGCACCCCGCAAGGTCGCCCAAGGCCAGTCCTCTCCGCCCAGCAGCAGTGGGTCTCAGACGGCCGGAACCCCTCAGAAACCAGCCCCGGATGGGACTGAACAAGACAGCATGCTTCCTCAGTGTCCGCCGCTTAGCTCACCGCATCTAGGCTGGTGCGCTTCCTCGAGCCTGCAATTAGTGGAGCCGGGACCAGGGTGCCCCCCCCGCTCCCAGCAGCAATGGCGGTCGCTCACTCACGTTCTGCTCCCCATGCAGAGTGTCTCCTGGGCTGCGCTCTGCTGGGGCAGCTACGGCAATCCGCACTCTGAGGAGGAAGGGCCCCGCGCCCAGCAGTCCTCACCGGCCAGCCTCCGCAGCACAGCGCCGACCGGTCGCCCCTTGGCCCGACGACAGCATTGCCTCCGTCAAAGGATCCGCTCACCTCGGTCACAAGGAGCTCAGGGCGGCATCCGCCGTCCACTCCGGTGCAGCTCCGCCGTCACTGGGTATCGGCTCCTCCAGGCTCAGATCTCCCAGCGCTGCCACTCAGTCTGCGGCCTAGTACCCACGTGGGCGCAGCGAGCTCGGGTAGCCTCGCGCGCCGCCCCGCGCCTCCAGGCGGAATCAGCAAAGCTCCGGTCAAGGGCCGCCGAGGGTACTGCTCCTGCGTGCCTCGGCGCTCGCCGCCCAGAATTGCAGCAAGGGATCCAGAAGTCGTCAGGACCCCACACCGGCAATCGGGAGGGAGTCGCACCCGATATTCAGGAGAAATCAGCAGTTTGATGGGCCAGCCTGCGGGAGCCTCACCACTGTGCGGCCATCTTGTTCTAGCGCCACCTAGCGCCCCCGCCGGAAGGTGATGATAAGTCACTCCTTCTGAAACAGAGGCAGGTAATTGCATACAAACGTAGCAATCCCTTACATCCATTGTCTTTACATATTCGTACAATAATTTTGAAAACACATTGCTAGAAAAATCATTAATAGACCTATCCTTGTGTATATATACATTGCTAGTTCTAGTTGGAACTATTTTCTGTGTACTCTTCCTTATGTTCGTCATGTTCTCAGTATGTCCTCCTAAAGTGTATATAGTTACTCTAAAAGAGATCAGTAGAGCAAGCACGCTCCAAAGTAGCATTAATAATCCTGTACAGCAGCAGCACATCTTGCACCATCTTTTCATGAAGGTACATTTACTTTGATTATTCTCAGTATTAGCCATCTTGTTAATTTGACCGTGTCTTTTGACTTAGCTTCTTCTACTCCACTACTGAACTTTTTAGGGCAGCAAGTACCCACCAGATTATTACAATCTATCAGTTCTTAATTTACTCTTCACTTTCTTCTTCAAGTGACTTCTTTGGATTTACTCAATTTGGGTTTTCATCACTTTTCACTCTTTCCTCATCATCATCAAACTGTATTAGGTCCTGAACATCCGTTTCTTCTCCAATGTCGGTCAAGATAACTCTCAGGATCCCAACTGCTTCTTCTTCTTCAACCACTTTTAGTAAAGCCTCCTCTGGATTTCCTTGACTGTCTGCCTCTTCACCTTGTTCAGGCAGTGCCACATACGTCCATTCTGGCGACTTATACTTCTGGTTTGGTTTTCTGATTCTTTTGGTTTCTTCAGATATCTTTGTTTCCTCTCCTTTCGTTTGGTTTTGACTTGACACTTCGTTCACCTGTTCAGCTTTCGATGAGTTATCTCGTGTCAGTCGATATCTCAGTCTCTTTATCTTGTTGGGCCAAAGATCTCCTTTAGCATTTCTTTTTTGTATTCCCTCTTTACTGTTTCTCTCTCCAATCCAAGTTCTCTTTCTCAGAACTCGACCTTCATGTATCTCATTCCCACTTTCATCAGATTCTGTCTCAATTGCCTCTTGTTCATCAACAATTTTCCCTTCTCCAACAACTTTCTTTTCTCCAACAGTCTCTTTTTCCACCGATTGAGATTTCCCTACTTCTGTCCCTCCTCGGGTCTCCAACACGCAATCTTCTTGCTGTCTACTTGTCCCTTCACCTAGCTTGTTGTTGATGTTCCCTACACCTCCTCGGGGTTTTTCCGCAATCTGTCCCTCTCTTTCTTTTTCTGTCCCTTCCTCTTCAAGAATTATCTCAGGTAGAACTCTTCCAATTTTCTCATTTGATTCAGGTGTCACTTCTGTTGGAATGTTCTTTTCTTTCTTTCTTTTTGTGTTCGTCACTGTTAGTTGGGACTTCAGGCACTTCTTCAGAATCTGGACTTGTCTCTGAAGTTTGCAATGTTTCTTTCAGAATTCCTTCTGGTGGGTCAAAAGTTGTTCTTGACCCACTTTCCCCCCTTTCAGGATTCTTTTTTCTTTTTACTGTCTCACTGTCTGCATCATCACTGGAATCTGATTCCTCAAAGTATTCTTTTCCAATGCCGTCACTTGGATTTGGAACTCTCAGAGTGTGACTTGCATGTATCCAATTTTTCACTCCAACACACTTCACAGCAGTTGTTGTGGTCAGAACGACTTGCCTTGGCCTTCCCCACCTTGGAACCAGGCAATTTCTTCTTCTGTGGACTTTTATTCTTACCCAGTCACCTGGGCTCAGATCATGGGCTGGTTTTCTTTCAAGTGTGGTGGCGTCTTCTCCAACCTGGTGAAACACAGAATGAACTGCGTCAGCCTGGTCTTTACAGTAATCCAAAATCATGTCATCAGTTGTAGTCATCAGCTTGTTGACTGGTACAAATGCATGTCTCATAGCACGTCCCATGATGATTTCATGTGGACTCAAACCTGTTGTTCTGTCTGGAGTAGACCTAATTGTCGTCAGGACTAGAGGCAAGACATCAGGCCATTTCATTCCTGTGGCCAGGCACATTTTGCCAATTCTGTTTTTGATGGTACCATTCATTTGTTCAACCACACCAGAAGCCTCTGGCCGGTAAGCACAATGTAGCTTCTGCTGTACACGTAATGCTTCACAGATCAAACCCATGATTTCATTATAAAAGTGTCCTCGTCTGTCTGATTCAATGGTCACTGGGAACCCATACCTTGGGATGAATTCTCTTAACAGTATCTTGGCCACTGTTATCCCATCATTTCTTCTTGTTGGAAATGCCTCCACCCACCTAGAGAACAAACAGACTACCACCAGGACATACCTTAATCTATTGACTTGGGGCATTTCAATGAAGTCTACCTGCATTCTGGTGAAGGGTCCTCCCTCCCTGCCTATTGTACCTAGGCTCACCACTGTTTTCTTTCCAGGATTGTATTGCTGACATATCAGGCATCTCTGACAGAGACTCTCTGCTATCAGCCTGAATTTTGCATTGTACCAGGTTTGCTTAAAGGCCCTTATCATAGCATCCCTCCCCAGGTGTCCCTGGCCATGATACATCCGTGCCATTGTTGACTAAATGCTATTGGGCATGACTGGTCTTCCATCCCTATAGACCCACACGTGGTCTTTTTCCCTTGGTGCACAACCTGCTTTCACCCAAGCTTTCATTTTCTCATCTCCTGCCTCATCCTGCAACTGCTTCACTTCCTCCCGCGTTCCTACCACATTAGTAAACATTATGGAGCAAGAAGACATTTCCTTTTCCTTGGACCGATTAATGGAATATTTGTTTCGGGCACAATACTGAGCCCTATCGTTTGCAAACCGGTTTCCGGTAGTGATGTAATCACTACCTTGTCCATGAGCAGCACATTTTACCACAGCCAGTTCTTTGGGCAGCTGTATTGCCTCAAGCAATTTCCCAACCACTTCTGCATTCCTTATGGGAGTTCCACTTGAGGTCAGGAAACCTCTTTGCAGCCATAATTGGCCAAAATCGTGGACAACTCCGAAGCCATACTGACTATCAGTTATCACAGTCACTCTCGCATTCCTCCCAATCTTGCATGCTTTTGTTAATGCCACTATTTCTGCTACTTGAGCAGATCTAACTCCTTTCAAGGGCGATGCCTCTATAACAGCTGAAACACTGCATAGGCTGCGCTCAACACTCCTTCATCCGTTCTCAAATAGGATCCATCCACAAAGAACACATGATCACTTTCTGGCAGTGGTAGATCTCTTATATCCGGACGAGGTTTCGTGCAATAGTCAAGCACATCCAGACAATCATGATCAGCCTCTTCTCTTATTTCCACTCTCTCTGCATCTGGCAAAAGTGTAGCTGGATTCACATTCACACATCTTTCCAGACTCACATTATTTGCACCTAGAATGACTTTTTCATACTTAGTCAGCCGACTATGTGACATAAACTGTGTTCGACTCCTTGTTAAAAGGATCGCCACACTATGGGGTACAAACACTCTTACTGGATACCCCATCACAATTCCCTCACTCTGCTCTAGACTTCGGCATGTAGCCGCTACTGCTTTCAGGCATCCTGGCAACCCTATTGCCACTGGGTCTAACATTGAAGAGAAATATGCCACTGGTCTCCTTTGTCTTCCATGTTTCTGTATTAGCACTGAAAGTGCGCACCCATTTCGCTCACTACAGTATAGCTCAAACTCCTTTTCATAGTCAGGCATACCTAGTGCAGGGGCTTCACATAGACTGTTTTTCAGCTGTTTGAATGCTACCAATTCTTCTTTGTTTAGTTCAAGGGGGTCTTTCACCTCACTGTTTGTCAATTTTACCAATGGTTTGGCAATCAGGGAAAAATTACTTATCCACTGACGACAGTAACCAACCATTCCTAGGAACATTCTTACTTATCTTTGGGTCATTGGAGCTCTCATTCCTCTAATGATTCGTATTCTGTCTATGGTTACTTTTCTTAGGCCTTTTTCGATATTGTGACCCAAGTATGTCACTTCCTTCTTACAGTATTGTAATTTATTTGGAGATACCTTAAGTCCTCCATCTGCCAAATGATTTAGCAAAGCTATGGTGTCTGTTTCACAAGCCTCATGTGTCTTTGACGCCACTAGTAGGTCGTCAATATACTGGACTAAAACTAAATTCTCAGGCATGGTAAGACTTTCCAGAGATTTCTTTAACAACTGATTGAAAATGGAGGGGCTCTCTGTGTACCCCTGTGGGATTCGGCACCATGCCAAAATACGGTTTCCAAACCGAAATGCAAAAAGCGGCTGGCTGTCATGATGCAACGGAATGGAAAATAAAGCATGACACAAATCAATTACTGTGTACCATTCTGCATCATGAGGAATCTGATACAAAATCACTGATGGATTTGGAACAATGGGACAACATGATACAACAATCTTGTTAATCTTTCTCAAATCTTGCACAATCCTGAATTTCCCACTCGGCTTTTTCAGTCCCATGATAGGCGAGTTACATGGACTGCTCATTATCTCCCTCAGCACTCCTTGCTGGATCATTTTCTCAATCAACGGGGTCACTCCTGCTATTATTTCTGGTGTCAGTCTGTATTGCGGAATGTTTGGGTAAACAGCTCCTTCCTTTATAGCAATTCTCACTGGATCTACATTTCTCATCAGACCTACATCTTCCCCTGTAAAATCCCAGACTGCTGCTTTCACGGTCTGTTTCAATTCTGAGGGTAATTCATCTGGATTGAATACTGCATAGGTTCCAGCAACCTCACACTCTCGGTTAGCAATAGTCATTTTGTACAGAACATCTTCATCTGGTGTTTCAAAGGCTATTCCGTCTGGTGTGCAAAATATAGTGCAATTCATCTTGCACAACAAATCCCTCCCTAATAGATTCACAGGACTGGTGTCACACACCACAAATCGATGCATGTCTGCAAATTTCCCTATTCTGACTTTTACAGGATCAGTAAGGTACGTTTTAATTTGGGTGTTAGACACACCAACTACTTGGATTGTTTCATCCGAAAGAGGAAGATTTCTCACATCTGCTGATCTGACAGTGGATCGTGTAGCTCCAGTGTCTACTAAGAAAGTAATGTTTTCATCATTAATTTTCCCGTCTACAAATGGTCCTGTCTGATCTATTTCTAGAGATGCGCCAAGTACGCACTCTGCTTCCTCTTTTCGGCACCGTCAATAGATTTCTTCTGGCTCACTTTCGTCACTGTGCATCCAATATTGTGACACAGCGCTCGCGCGTTGCGGTTTGTTTACCTGTTCTTCATAGTAGAATCCCGTTTCCTTGCTATACCTCTGTGTACTTCGGCTTTGTGGTAAGGGTGGTTTTGGCACCTGATTCTGTAGACCAACAGCCTTCTGCTGGTGCGGCGATGGGCCACACCCCTCACACTGCACCTGTGGATTTAATGACGGATTTTCATCATTAGCAAGAGGTGGATTTTTACACTCGGATTTCCAATGCCCTAACCTGCCACAGGGATGTATGACGTTACAACGCATGCTATTACAACGCATACCTTTACAACGCATTTTTTACAACGCAAACACTATTACAACGCAATATTTTACAACGAATACTGTTACTACGCAAAACTAATTAAAATAATTAAAAGTGCTTTTACAACGAAAACAATTACAACGCATACCATTACAACGCCAAAAAATATCTTTTTTTTTAAAAAGTATAATAAAATCTGGCACGGGATGCAGGGAAATTAGGGGATTTAGGGTGGGGAAGTGTATTAAAATGTGGAGCAAAACTGAACGTAAATCTACTGAAAAGCTTTACAAAATTAAAGCGCGAGTATTAAAATTAATACTCGAGTATTAAAATTAATACTCCTTTTTTCCAAAAAAATCGGTTTTAACACATTTAAAAGTTTAACACAAATAACGAATAAATAAACAACAGTTCATATACATGCAAATCATGATTATATCAGAAAATAAGTAAACGGATTAAAACAGAAAACACATACACATATTCGCCATTTTATCCATCTCACTTCTAAAACTTGTCCTACAACACTTTCTATGAAAACAATAGCAAAAAACATGTTCCAAAATGGATGCCAAAATGGAGCAAATAAATGAAAACAACACATCTTGTAATGCTTTTTTAAATTATCATTTTCCACAGCAAAATAAAATATACTAAAAAACACAACGAACGCTGTTTTTAAAAAAATTAATAGTGACACTGACTAAAACTTATAAATACCAGCAAGACACCATTTTGCAATCAGTTGATTATCAACTACCAGAGAGACCAGACGCAAAAACCTGACCCTCTGACACCTAGACTGTGACCTCGACTGAGAGAACACTGCAATCCTTTGGAGAAGCATTCTTTCTTTACTACTACTAGTAAGTCACTATTATATTTTAACACCTTGTTTTGTCCTAAATCATGTTTAATTTCCATCCAAACAGTGCATTAAAAATAATTTAAATATTTTATAAAATGTACTCTTACCAATTTTTTTCTCTGAAGTAACTTTAATATATACGAACTTAAAACATCTTATTTTTGTTCCTATTTCAGAAATTTGTTGTTCTATCAAAAGCAACATATCGTTTGACTAATTTTTCTTCACCTCAACCTACTCGACTCACCTTTGTTATTGTGAAGGTAAATGATTTAATACTTATTTTTTTTTTTTTTTATTTAAATATTAATTTTACCATTATCAAAAGTTTTGGATGGTGTAGGGGTAAAAAATAATTTTTTTAACACATTGAAGGTTTTTTAACACCATCATAAAGGAAGGTGTGGGATGGTGCAGGGGTAACAATTACTATTCTAACTCCAGGAAGGTGCAGCAGTAGGGAAAGTGTTGGCTGGTGTAGGGGTAACAAATACTATTCTTACTCCAGGAAGGTGCAGCATTAGAGTAAGTGTGGGATGGTGTAGGGGTAACAATTACTATTCAAACACCATGAAGGTGCAGCAGTAGGGAAAGTGAGGTATGGTGTAGGGGTATCCATTACTACTCGAAGTTCATTATGGTGCAGCATTATTGTAAGTGTATTATGTTTAGGTGTACAAATTATTAATTTAAATCAAGTGTGTTTTAGCACCAGGGAAAGTATGATATGTTATGTTCTTATACTTATATAAAATGTCATCATTACAAACAATTTTTCCAAATTTGCATTTGTCACCAACGTTGTCAAAGTTTTTCATTTATTATTTATTTTATAATTTCATTGTCACAGACAATTGTTTGCAACTTTGTTGGAAAAAACCGAAAAACAAATAACTCAAAACTCCAGCCAGCAGGCCAAAACCACAGCAGAAGCCACACCAAGAAAGAAACACCAAAAACAAAAGGTATTTCAAATCAACACTGTTATAAATCCAACAATAAAATAGTCAAACCTTTTATTTATTAATTTTATTAAAATCCCACAATGCAGAAAATATGAGTTGTAGTCTGAAGAAATATTACTATTCTATCTCGAAGAGGGTGCAGCAGTAGGGAAAGTGTGGGATTGTGTTGGAGTAATAATTACTATTCTATCTCCAGGAAGGTGCAGCATTAGGGAAAGTGTGGGATGGTGTATGGGTGAAATTTACTATTCTAACTCCAGGAAGGTGCAGCAGTAGGGAAAGTGTTGGATGGTGTAGGGGTAACATTTACTATTCTAACTCCAGGAAGGTGCAGCATTAGAGTAAGTGTGGGATGGTGTTGGGGGTAACAATTACTAATCAAACTCCATGAAGGTGCAGCAGTATGGAAAGTGAGGGATGGTGTAGGGGTATCTATTACTACTCTAAGTTCATTATGGTGCAGCATTATTGAAAGTGTATTATTTTTAGGGGTACAAATTATTTATTTAACTCAAGTGTGTTTCAGCACCAGGGAAAGTATGATATGTTATGTTCTTATACTTATATAAAATGTCATCATTACAAACAATTTTTCCAAATTTGCATTTGTCACCAACGTTGTCAAAGTTTTTCATTTATTATTTATTTTATAATTTCATTGTCACAGACAATTGTTTGCAACTTTGTTGGAAAAATCTGAAAAACAAATAACTCAAAACTCCAGCCAGCAGGCCAAAACCACAGCAGAAGCCTCACCAAGAAAGAAACACCAAAAACAAAAGGTAATTCAAAACAACACTGTTATCAATCCAACAATAAAATAGTCAAACCTTTTATTTATTATTTTAAATAAAATCCCACAATGCAGAAAATATGAGTTGTAGTCTGAATAAATATTACTATTCTAACTCGAAGAAGGTGCAGCATTGGGGAAAGTGTGGGATTGTGTTGGAGTAATAATTTACTATTCTAACTCCAGGAAGGTGCAGCATTAGGGAAAGTGTGGGATGGTGTATGGGTAAAATTTTCTATTCTAACTCCAGGAAGGTGCAGCAGTAGTGAAAGTGTTGGATGGTGTAGGGGTAACAAATACTATTCTTACTCCAGGAAGGTGCAGCATTAGAGTAAGTGTGGGATGGTGTAGGGGTAACAATTACTATTCAAACTCCATGAAGGTGCAGCAGTAGGGAAAGTGAGGGATGGTGTAGGGGTATCCATTACTACTCTAAGTTCATTATGGTGCAGCATTATTGAAAGTGTATTATGTTTAGGGCTAAAAAATAATTAATTATACTCAAGTGTGGTGCAGCACCAGTGAAAGTATGATATGTTATGTTTTTATACTTATATAAAATGTCATCATTACAAACAATTTTTCCAAATTTGCATTTGTCACCAACGTTGTCAAAGTATTTCATTTATTATTTACTTTATAATATCATTTTCACAGACAATTGTTTGCAACTTTGTTGGAAAAAACTGGAAAACAAATAACTCAAAACTCCAACCAGCAGGCCAAAACCACAGCAGAAGCCACATCAAGAAAGAAACACCAAAAACAAAAGGTATTTTAAATCAACACTGTTATAAATCCAACAATATAATATTCAATTTTTTTTTTTTTTTTAAATAAAACCCCACAATGCTTAAAATATAGGTTTTAGTTGGAATAACTATTACTATTGTAACTCAAGGATGGTGCAGCAGCAGGGAAAGTGTTGGATGGTGTATAGGTAAAATTTACTATTCTAACTCCAGGAAGGTGCAGCAGTAAGGAAAGTGTTGGATGGTGTAGGGGTAAAATTTACTATTCTAACTCCAGGAAGGTGCAGCAGTAGGGAAAGTGTTGGATGGTGTAGGGGTAAAATTTACTATTCTAACTCCTGGAAGGTGCAGCAGTAGGGAAAGTGTTGGATGGTGTAGGGGTAAAATTTACTATTCTAACTCCAGGAAGGTGCAGCAGTAGGGAAAGTGTTGGATGGTGTAGGGGTAAAATTTACTATTCAAACTCCAGGAAGGTGCAGCAGTAGGGAAAGTGTTGGATGGTGTAGGGGTAAAATTTACTATTCTAACTCCAGGAAGGTGCAGCAGTAAGGAAAGTGTTGGATGGTGTAGGGGTAAAATTTACTATTCTAACTCCAGGAAGGTGCAACAGTAGGGAAAGTGTGGGATGGTGTATGGGTAAAATTTACTATTCTAACTCCAGGAAGGTGCAGCAGTAGGGAAAGTGTGGGATGGTGTAGGGGTAAAATTTACTATTCTAACTGCAGGAAGGTGCAACAGTAGGGAAAGTGTGGGATGGTGTATGGGTAAAATTTACTATTCTAACTCCAGGAAGGTGCAGCAGTAGGGAAAGTGTTGGATGGTGTAAGTGTAAAATTTACTATTCTAACTCCAGAAAGGTGCAACAGTATGGAAAGTGTTGGGTGATGTAGGGGTAAAATTTACTATTCTAACTCCAAGAAGGTGCAACAGTAGGGAAAGTGTTGCATGGTGTAGGGGTAAGATTTTCTATTCAAACTCCAGGAAGGTGCAGCAGTAGGGAAAGTGTTGGATGGTGTAGGGGTAAAATTTACTATTCTAACTCCAGGAAGGTGCAGCAGTAAGGAAAGTGTTGGATGGTTTAGGGGTAAAATTTACTATTCTAACTCCAGGAAGGTGCAGCAGTAGGGAAAGTGTTGGATGGTGTAGGGGTATAATTTACTATTCTAATTCCAGGAAGGTGCAGCAGTAGGGAAAGTGTTGGATGGTGTAGGGGTAACATTAGAGCTAGTGTATTTACTTTTACATCCTAATTTTTTTGTTCTTCTCTTCTCTTCACAGATAATGTCTACTCTTGAAGCAGCTAAATATATAAAATCGAGGAAAGGGAAAAATTTATTAAACCATGCAGGATACATATATAGTAAGGAAAGAATAAGTTTTCCTAGAAATCATTGGAGGTGTGTGCAATACTACACTACCCATTGCAGTGGCAGAGCGGTTACACTTGATAATTTAGTTGTAAAAACAACAGAACATAACCACTCTGCCTCTGCAATGGAAGTAGAAATAAGAGAAACTGTTAATTAAATGAAAGCTATTGCAAGCACCTCCAATGATTCTACAGGATCCATTTTAAGAGAGGTTGCACAGCATGTCCCCAGTCATGTTGCTAGTAACATGCCTATAATTCCTAATTTGAGAAGAATTATTCAAAGACAAAAGCAGGCAAGTAACATCCAATTATCTACACCACATACTTTTTCTGATATTAGAATTCCACATGATCTTTCTATTTCTTTTTCTGATGAACCTTTCCTTCTGCATGATAACCAAAACCCTCAGAAACGAATTCTTATTTTTAGTACCCCACGTAACCTAGCAAGGTTAGAAAATAGTGAAATTTGGATGATGGATGGGACGTTTAAAAGTACACCCCATCCTTTCACTCAAATTTACACTATACATGCAAAAATTAACAATAATGTAATCCCCTTAGTATATAGTTTGCTACCTGATAAGACTTCTGCAACATACTCTGAACTTTTATCAGTTATTAAAAGTAAAACTTCTCAAAGTCCTAGGAAAATAATAATAGATTTTGAATTGAGCATGATCAATGTGATCAATAAAACGTACACGGATACCCAAATTCAGGGATGTTTTTTCCATTTTTCCCAGGCATTTTGGCGTAAATTACAAAAAACATCCCTAGTTGCAGAATACTGTCGAGATAGCAAACTACAGTTTGAATTAAAAAAATTAACAGCACTTTGTTTTGTTCCTCCCGATAGTGTGGACGAGTACTACACTGCTATTATAGAATCTGTTTTTTATACAAGTAATGAAGAGAAATTGGCACCCATCCTAAATTATTTCGAGGACACATGGATTGGGCACCTAAGCAGATCGGGTCGCAGGAGGAAGCCACGATTCCATGTGGAGTGGTGGAACTGTTACAAGAGCTGTTTAGAGGGAGAAGCAAAAACAAATAATGCCATTGAGGGATGGCATAACTCCTTCAACCATACAATTGGCAAACCTCATCCTAATTTCTACTCTTTCTTGGAAACTTTGAAGAAGGAGCAAAGTTTTCAAGAAATGAGACTTGCACAAACACTTGCAGGTAGTCTAAACCCACGAGTAACTGTTAAAACAAAGGAAATGTCTGAGAGACTATTGGCTATATTACAACAATTTACGTTGTGTGTGGCTCTAGACTACCTGGAAAATCTTGCTAACATTCTTTCTTTCTAAAAATAGTTATGTACTTACTTTCCTGCTTTGCTTCAAATTTAAATAACCTTTAATTTCAATTGGCATACAATTATTTTCCAAACATTTTTTCTTAATTACTAGTCAGGTCTCCTAATTTTTGTCTTTTTGTATCTAATCTTCATTTTTTTCCAAACAACCAATGTATCCAAAGCAACTTTACCATAATATTTGTCCAACTTTCCAAATATCAATTGCAAGATTTTAATTTTTAGAAAACTTCCTAACTAACTACCATCCAAAAAATCCAAAAAATCTCTACCTATTCAAATTTTCAAAAGTCAATCCATTTTCCGATATGCACATTGCTGCCTAAACACCAAATAAGTAACATTCATTTTTTTCACAAATTATGAATACACAAATTTTTTTTTTTTTAAATGAAGATATTAATCATTTCGATTCGTTCATAAGTTTTGAAATTTACATTTTTAATAGTAACTTTAATTACTGTTACAGTTACTTACATTTTTTTTTTAACAAATAAATTTTCGCGACCCGACATAGACATACACTAATGACATGATCGTGGACATGCTTTTTTACATTTTAAACATCAATTAGTTAGTCCGCAACCTCTCATTATTCTTTTTTTACTATATATGTATCTTTTTTTAACTTTATTTCTATAAATAAATGTGAAAAAGTTTCCTACCTGGACGCAGATCAGCTTCCTGCTGCTTCCTCCTCCGATGCTCTCCAAAATGGCGCCTTACGTTTACGTTCACGTCATGACGTCATCGCGTGCCTCAATGTTAAAAAAGGACTATTTTATTTATTATTTCAATAAATATATTTTAAAAAATAGTAAGAAATAATGTTTATTATTTCTAAAATATGTACATTATGTTATTAAAAACAATAAATCAAAAATGTTTTTTCTATGTTTTTTCAAATAAAGAAATATTTAATAAACCTTATTTGTTTACTCTTATTTATTATTAATTTGTTATTTTAACATGTTAAATTTATATTATTATATGTAAATTTACGAAATGTGTTCCTTACCTCGACTCTATTTTCTTTTTCCCTTCATACTTGCTTTTTCTTCTCTTTTGGCTCCTTCCTTTCTTGTTCCGTGGGTTGTATCTACTTAAGCTGCCAAAATAAATGAAGGACAATTTATCACATAGACTTCAATACAAAAGCGTGGGACTTTTTTTAAAGTAAGTTCTATTTTCTTAGTTCTATTTTCTTTTTGAATAATTTCATGCTAAAATATTTTTAAATAACTCTATTAATATTTTAAATATTATATTAATTTTTTTATTTATTATTTTTTTTTTTAGTTAAATACTCCTTTTTTTGTTGTGTTTTTTACATATTTAAATTCTTTGTAATTACTCAATTAATACTTAAGTATTTTTCATTAATTTATAATTTCAATTTTTTACATTATCTTTTTTAAAATTTAAATACTACAAAAGTACTTTTTCTTTTTTTAATTAATTTATATTATTTATTACATTTTAAATAAGAAAGTTAAAAATACTCAAGTATTAATCTTTCATAATACTACTCATTTATTATACTTTATTTATTTATTTATTTTTAATTAAAAATTACTCTTTCTTATTTTAGAAATACTCAAGTATTAATCTTTTATAATACTACTCTTATCTTTTAATTTTTCATATTTATTTAATAATTTATACTCAATAATTACTCTTTCATATTTTTAAAATTTAATATTTATTAAAATTAATAAAATATTAATTAATTATTTGTCTAACATCATTTTTCTTAAAAATAAAAAAATTAAAAAAATGTGTTGTAATGGTATATGCGTTGTAAAAGTACTTACCATATAAAAGCATGCGTTGTAAATGCATGCGTTGTAAAAGCTTTTGCGTTGTAAAAATTGCGTTGTAATAGCATTGCGTTGTAAAAGTTGCGTTGTAAAGGTTGTTTCCCCTGCCACAGTTGTGACAAGGAAACTTCTTCTTGGCTTCCTCAATGTTACCTTTTCCCTTTCCTGGACCAAACTTTGATTTTATGCCTGGATTATTTGCTTGTTCTATTAGCTGAGCTTCCTGTCTCTCTGCAACTTTTACTTGAGCCCACATTGCCTTCTCTTTTAGTTTCCGGTGTTTTGCCTCAATTTCATCACTAAAATATTTAGCGTGTCTTAGGATCTCATCTATTTTCTTGCTCTGCCAGTCCACGGTATGCTGCCTGATCATGTCCCCAATCTCAGGACGCAGACCATACACAAATCTGTACACAAAATGGCTCAGGTCCTTTTCTCCCAGACTGTCGTCCCCACTAAACTGTTTGAAAGCCAGAATTAGCCTCTCATAGTATGCGTGGACTGACTCTTTCGCTTCCTGATGTGTTCGATCTATTTTAACCCAATCTGTTTCTTTTGGAGGCACTTTGTTCTTCAGGAAGGCCATGACTTGTTCATGACCTCCGGGTCTGGGGCTCCTGTTTTGGGATCTCTCGGGTATTCTTTAGTGGGCCAGTCTATGACTATCTTACATTCTGTCCACAAGTCTGCTGGCACTATTATATCAAACAGACTATTCAAATCAATCCACAGCACTTTGGATAATTTCACAAATCTGTCTACCTGTCTGTACCACTCGACCGGCTTTTCCCGTAATCTTGGGAAGTCATTGGTAAATGACAAAATGTCCTGTCTGGTCCATGGGACATGCACATATCCTCCTCCTGGAATCTCTCTCATAGGTAACTCCATTACCACTTTTTCCTTTTCTCTCACGGGAAACGCTGGGAATGTTCTGTCTGAGATGTCATCTCGCTTCCTATACCACCTGCTCTTCCATTTGTCCACATCTCCCCATTTCCTCAATACCGTGATTATGTCCCTAATCTGTCCTATCCGCCCTGCAGCGTTCAAATTTTCTATTTCTTTTTCTGTGAAATCCACTCGGTATGGCTTTTGTAAAGCCTTTACCTTGTCCATGTCAATTCCCATTTCACTTGCTATTTCTGATAGTCGGTCATGTAAATTCCTCGCCCTCCAAGTGACACTCTTACACAGGAATAATAACTCTTCATCCTGGTAATTTTTCAACCTTTCTGTGGGGATTGTCCCTACTATCAATTCTTCTAACACCATTCTTAATTTAGCCACATCAATGGTATGTGATTCTTTTTCTTTATCGTGCAAACCTTTTAGCCAGTCATTCAAATCTTCAGTAGTTATGCTCACTGATTTCTCTGCGTTCCCTGGTTCTGTCAGTCTCTGTGGTTCTAACATTGATCCTTCTACCCTTCTACTTCTCTCAGCAGTATCGGAACAATAAAATGGGTTTTTAGACACTTGTAATTCACCTTTCCCCATGGCTTGTCCCCAGCAACTTCCTTTTGTTTTCATCAGGGGCTGTTCTGCCTGTCCTTGGTTCACTTACGGAACCGTTAGCCCATGCTCACTGTTTTTCTGCTTCTCAAAAATAGGCATAACAGGACCTATGGTCACAGGGACTGTAACTGCTTCTAGATTTTTCGTCAATTCCCTTATTTTCTCTGTCAATTCCAATGTGGTTTCTGCAAGTTCTCTAGAATTTTCGTTCTCGACCCTATTTCCCTTATCTTGAAGTGAATTTCTTCTTTTTACTTCTGGGGTCATAACTTCTGTTTTAATGATTCTCAGAGTCTCCTTTACTGGGGTTCCTGTGGTTGGCGTTTCCGGTTCCTGTCTGTACGGAGGTGGGCTTTTGTAAAACATATCGGGCCCGATTCACAGAACAAACTTAAGACTAAATCCTAAACTTAGTACCATTCTGGTATTCACAGAATGCATCTAGTACTTCTGGTATTCACAGAATGAACTTACTACTTTTGCTATTCACAGAATGAACTTAGTACTTTTGCTATTCACAGAATGGATTTACGACTCCTAAACTTACGTCCGCACTCGGGCCGGAAATTCCGGCCCGGAGGCGGAGCTTCCGGCCCGGAGGCGGGGCTTCCGGGCCGGAGGCGGAGCTTCCGGCCCGGAGGTGGGGCTTCCGGGCCGGAGGCGGAGCTTCCGGCCCGGAGGTGGAGCTTCCGGGCCGGAGGCGGAGCTTCCGGGCCGGAGGCGGAGCTTCCGGCCCGGAGGTGGAGATTTCGGCCATAGCTAAATCGGCTGGAATCCCCACCTCCGGGCCGGAAGCTCCGCCTCCGGGCCGGAATTTCCGGCCCGAGTGCGGACGTAAGTTTAGGAGTCGTAAATCCATTCTGTGAATAGCAAAAGTACTAAGTTCATTCTGTGAATAGCAAAAGTAGTAAGTTCATTCTGTGAATAGCAGAAGTACTAGGTGCATTCTGTGAATACCAGAATGGTACTAAGTTTAGGATTTAGTCTTAAGTTTGTTCTGTGAATCGGGCCCATCATCTAGAACGTCATCATCAGTGTCACTAGCCCCATACCTCCGGGTTTCTACATTATTTCTCTTTTCTAGGCATTTTCTTCCTCCACCTTCTCCTTCCGTTCTAAGAGGAAATAATCCTTCTGTCATACTGGCATCTCGCCACCTTCTCATCCTGTCACTATGAGTTTCTCGATCATTTGGCCGTCCGAACATGTACCTATGTCTAGATCCGTTTCTCTGCTTTTCTCGCTCATGCATCTCATCTTCCCACTCTGTCAATGCCTCGAACTGTGTAGGCCTGGGTCTCGGATCTAAGCTCATCATCTTCTCCCGCAAGTTCCTCAATATGGCTAAATTAAAGGACCCATCCTCTGGAAACGCTAGAACTCCGTCTTCCTTTGTATACTTTGCCCAATTGTCTAACCAGATACAAGTATGGTACCTATATTTTGCAACCATGAAGGATGCTGGGATCTTTGCCGGAGGGAGTAACTGTCCTTCCCTAGTCACAATCTTCTTGTCGTTTACGAACAAATTCTTCAATTTACTGAACACAGACTTTTTCTTTCTATAAAAATTTCTCCCAATGTATTTGTAACTTAATGTACCAAGACGACATATTTTTCTGCCAATCGAATATTTGAAAGTTATATTTGCAACATTTGGAATGTAAATTTTGGTATAAATATTAGTAGACTAGAGAGGTCTAGCGCCACTTCTTCTCGAACCAATGATCAGAGGTCCCGACGCTGACGGAGAGGACGGTGACTCTACATGACGGCTAGAAATCTTTAACTATTTGCTGAGGACCAGTTCTGACTTAGAAAACGACTTATAGCCAGAATAGGTAAATATGAGAAAAATGATCTTGCATTTAATTGGCTTTTTCTTACAACTTGATTTAGATAAACAATATTCTGATTTAATTGCTGTGTCGGGTGGTTATTTTATTGTCATGTTTATTGAATATTTAGAGTGTTAAGTTGTATCACCAAACCTATAGCAACTAGTTGATCTTATTGACCTCAGGGTACATGCAGATTGGTTAGATATAGAAAAGTGTTTCCCTTTTACATGGCACGGATAGAGTGGTAGGATGAATGTTGGTGTTATGGGCCCCACCAGCGTGTGATGTATGTGTGTGCGTGTGACTGTGAAATCACTCCGTCCGTGGAAGTAGAGGGGATTCGGAAGCTCCGATCTGCACCAGTTTCTTGGTGAATATCCCCAGGCGTCAGACTGGATCCGGAAGTTGGCGTCGTGCGCCGGAATGACGTCGTCGGAGTACTTAGACGCCGCCCTTGCGCGCTGACGTCAGTTCTTGTACATAGCTTTCCGCGCCAGGAACGCAGAGCCATGCAAGAGACCGACATTGGTGCCAAAAAATCTAGGGCCCTGAAAGGAATAGCCTTAACCCTAGATGTCAGTTCGCAGAACGGGGAGGATGGGTGGGTCGGTGAGGAATCTAACTAACTAATGTTTCTTACAGATACATCGTTACCGAAGGTAAGTAACTTGTTCATCTGAAAGAAACACGTTAGTTAGATTCCTCACCTTAGAATAGATACCCAAGCAATACCAACCCCGGTGGTGGGTCTGCGAACCAAGATCACACCAGAAAGTCCTGGAGGACAGAACGGCCAAAGAAGCCATCCCTCCGGACTTGGCTGTCTGGGCAATAATGCCTGGCAAACGTGTGCAGCGAAGCACACGTCGCCGCCTTACAGATGTCCTGCAAAGGGCTCCCCGTCCCAAAGCAGTAGTATCCGCCGTGGCCCGAGTAGAATGGGCTTGCAGCCCAACAGGAGGGTCCTTTTTTGCCAAGGAATAACAGATTTTTATACACAAAACGACCCAACGGGAGATGGTCCATTTGTGTACAGCTTTTCCCTTCTTTGCACCCACGTAGCCAACGAAAAGCTGGTCGTCCACTCGGAACTGTTTCGTGCGGTCCAAATAAAAGGAGAGCGCACGTTTTGGGTCCAGACGGTGGAGCCGCTCTTCCTCTTTGGAAGGATGCGGAGGCGGAAAGAAGGTGGGCAAGGTGACAGATTGCCCAAGATGAAAGGGGGTCACCACTTTCGGTAGAAAGGAAGGACGAGGCCGAAGGACAACCTTGTCCGGATGAACAGATAGAAAAGGAGGCTTTGACGAAAGAGCCTGGAGCTCACTCACCCGTCTAGTCGAGGTGATGGCTACCAGGAAAGCAGCCTTAAGAGTGAGAAGACGAAGAGGACAATTGTGAAGAGGCTCAAAGGGAGCGCACATCAGGAATGTTAAGACAAGATTCAAGTCCCACTGAGGCATTACGAAAGGGACAGGAGGGAACGTGTGAGTAATGCCTTTAAGAAAGCGTGACACTTCAGGTGACTTGAAAAGAGAGGGCTGATCAGGAAGCCGTAAGAAGGCAGAGATGGCAGCAAGATAACCTTTCAAGGTGCCAGGGCAGAGCCCTGCCGGGCCAAAGAAAGAAGAAAGAGGAGAACCTCAGAAAGAGGGGCGGAAAGGGGATCCACAGCCTTTGCTGTGCACCATGCCACAAACTTGTTCCACCGGCAGGCGTATACCGTCTTTGTGGAGGGACGCCTGGCTGCCAGAATGACATCACAGACTTCAGGAGGCAAGTCAAATGGCATCAACTGCTGCCGCTCAATCTCCACGCATGGAGGTGGAGGCTGGACAGGTTCGGGTGGAGGACCGTCCCCTGCTGCTGCGACAGAAGATCCTCCCGAAGGGGCAGACGTATCAGAGGATCGGTCAACATACTGAGTAGCTCGGGATACCAGTACCTTCGTGCCCAATCCGGAGCCACCAAGATGACTTGGGCCCGGTCGCGTCTGATCTTCTTCAGCACTCTGGGCAGAAGTGGTATAGGCGGAAAGGCGTACAACAGACCGCAACTCCACTCGCGACGAAAAGCGTCGCCGAGCGAGTGCCGCCTTGGAAATTCCAACGCTGACATTGCGCGTTCTCGTCAGTGGCGAATAGATCTAACCAAGGCTCTCCCCACTGCTGAAAGAGACCTTGCGCCACCTCGGAGTTTAGACGCCATTCGTGATCCATCATGCACCGGCGGCTGAATTCATCTGCCCTGGCGTTTAGAGAACCCGCCAGATGTTGAACGACCAGGGTGATGCCCTGGTGTTCCAGCAATGTCCAGAGGCGCAGAGCCTCCCGACAAAGGGTCCACGACCCCACCTCGCCCTGTTTGTTGCAATACCACATGGCGGTGGTGTTGTCCGTGAACACCTGCACGACACTTCCCCGGACAGAGGGAAGGAAGGCTTTCAGTGCAAGTCGGATCGCTCTCAGCTCCAACAAGTTGATGTGGAGGCGAGACCCCGCGGAGACCAGAGGCCTCTGATCTCCGCCTCTCCCATATGGCCACCCCATCCCAGGAGAGACGCATCCGTCACTACGACATGCTCCGGTAGGGGTAGGGAGTGGCTCTTGCCCGTGACCCAATCGCGGTCCGTGAGCCACCACTGCAACTGCTGTGCAGTGCCCTCCGAGATCAAGACATGGTCGGACAGGTTGCCGTGATGCTGGGCCCACTGAAACTTCAGGTCCCACTGCAGAGCCCGCATGCGCCGCCTGGCGTGATGCACTAGTAGGATGCAGGAGGCCATCAGCCCCAGAAGCCGCAACACTAGCCTGACCGAAACCCAGGATAGAGGCCGAAAGATGGGAATCAGGGCCTGAATATCCCTGACCCGCTGTTCCGGCGGATAGACCCGGAACTGCGCCGAATCGAGAACCGCTCCGATGAAGAGGAGCTTCTGAGAGGGGCTCAGGTGTGACTTCGGCACGTTGATGGAAAACCCCAGCAAATGCAGGAGATCCGCCGTAGTCTGGAGGTGGGAGACGATTGCCTGGGGCGAGCCCGCCTTCAACAACCAGTCGTCGAGATAGGGGAAGACTGGAACCCCTGATCTGCGCAGATGAGCTGCGACCACCGCCATCACTTTCGTGAACACCCGAGGGGCACTGGTAAGGCCAAAGGGGAGCACGGTGAACTGAAAGTGCTCCTGACCCACCGTGAACCGCAGGTAACGCCGGTGGGCCGGCAGGACGGGGATGTGGAAATAAGCGTCCTGCAAGTCCAACGCTACCATCCAGTCTCCAGGGTCTAGGGCAGCTAGAACCTGAGCCAAAGTCAACATTTTGAACCGTTCCTTCCGGAGGAAGGCATTGACGTTCCGGAGGTCCAAGATAGGACGTAGGCCCCCTTTGCCCTTCTTGGGAACCAGAAAGTAGTGGGAATAACAACCACGACCTACTTCTGGGCTCGGAACGCGCTCGACGGCCTCTTTGGCCAAGAGGGCCGAAACTTCCTCTTGCAGAAGATTCAAATGATCCTCCGAGATACGGTGGTGCTGCGGTGGCATGGCTGGAGGGGTCGTCTCGAAGGGGAGGGAGTAGCCCCTTCGGACGATTTGCAGCACCCACCTGTCCGAAGTGATGGTACGCCAGTGGAGCAGGTGATGGCGAACTCTGCCTCCCACTGGCGAGGAATGGGCCTGAAAGCTCGGACTAGGAGGGCTTTGAGGCGGATGCTGCCGGGGTGGATGTGGACTGACCGAGTTGTCCTCCAGTACCGCCTCGGCGGAAACCACGTCCGCGACCGCGTGCAGGTTGGTTCTGCGGCCGGTGGCTAGGCGGACGTGAGGAGGTTCCCCTTCCGTGGCCACGAAAGGAGCGAAAAGCGGAAGTTTGTGGCCGCGGGGCCGAGAGGCCCAAAGACTTGGCCGTAGCCCAGGAGTCCTTGAAGCGAGCCAGCGCACTGTCCGCTTTCTCACCAAAAAGGCGAGTGCCATCAAAATGCATGTCCATGAGAGTGCTCTGGACATCCCCTGAAAAGGACGTGGACCGCAGCCAGGCGTGACGTCGAAGCGCCACCGTGGTAGAAATCGCCCTACCCAGCGAGTCCGTAGTGTCGAGTCCACATCGGATGGCATGGCGCGCTGCATCTCTCCCATCGGCCAGAGCCGAGGAAAGCCGTGCCCGGGCCTCCTCCGGGCACAGTGGCAGCACGTCCTCCATCGTATCCCACAGAGAGTGGGAATAACGGTCCAAGAGACAGGCGGTGTTCAAAGACCGCAGGCCCAAACTGAGCGAGGAGAACAGCTTTTTGCCGAACTGTTCCAGCCTCTTGGAATCCCGGTCCGGTGGAGCGGACGGGAAGGAGGATTGGGAGGTAGAGGCCTGGATAACCATCCTCTGCTACCAAGAAACTGGTGCAGATCGGAGCTTCCGAATCCCCTCTACTTCCACGAACGGAGTGATTTCACAGTCACACGCACACACACACACATCACACGCTGGTGGGGCCCATAACACCAACATTCATCCTACCACTCTATCCGTGCCATGTAAAAGAGAAACACTTTTCTATATCTAACCAATCTGCATGTACCCTGAGGTCAATAAGATCAACTAGTTGCTATAGGTTTGGTGATACAACTTAACACTCTAAATATTCAATAAACATGACAATAAAATAACCACCCGACACAGTAATTCAATCAGAATATTGTTTATCTAAATCAAGTTGTAAGAAAAAGCCAATTAAATGCAAGATCATTTTTCTCATATTTACCTATTCTGGCTATAAGTCGTTTTCTAAGTCAGAACTGGTCCTCAGCAAATAGTTAAAGATTTCTAGCCGTCATGTAGAGTCACCGTCCTCTCCGTCAGCGTCGGGACCTCTGATCATTGGTTCGAGAAGAAGTGGCGCTAGACCTCTCTAGTCTACTAATATTTATACCAAAATTTACATTCCAAATGTTGCAAATATAACTTTCAAATATTCGATTGGCAGAAAAATATGTTGTCTTGGTACATTAAGTTACACCATTGAATTTTCTCATGTATTGATAGTTTCAAGTTCTGAATAGAAATTAGAAGTCTATAGCTAATTCGTTACTTCTACGGATGTCTCCTCAGGATAAAATGTATCTCATCCATGGGACCATTATAAGTTCATCAGGTCGGATTTTGGTTTGCAACATTTCTTCACGTTCAGGGGCATCTGGCAACACTCCCAGATTTGTCGTCATGTTCATGGCTTTTCAGCTCAATCAGAGGACAGGGTCGCAGTCAGCGCAAAGCCTTTTTCCATATAGTCATCTACTCGAATGCAGGCTGCGGGTGGTGGCCATTTTACAGCAGGCCACAATGGTCAACTTAAGCGAAGAAAACCCAAAATTATTATTACTACATGGAAATGATTATACAGTGTTATTCCCCTGCTAATACCCTTATGTGTATGTATTTATCTATCCATTTGCGACATCCAAAGCCATTAATGCATATTTGTGATAAGCGCAAAGCACAATAACTTCACATAAGCAACATCTATACTGTCAATTTGCTCACCAACTTAGTTCACTTATTATTTTAGCCATGCAATTGCATTCCCACGTGTAATTCTTCTGTTAATAAGGTTGGTTAGACGAGACTCGACAAATCTTTAGTAACTACTAATTAATCAGTAGTACTTTTAATAATGACATACGAAAATGAAACAGGTATTTGGTTTTATATTAAAAACCCTGCTCCAGCAACATCAGCTGATGTCACATTTATCTTTGATCCTTCCTTACAGACACAGGAGTTTTTACAGTATGAACACGTTCATCCTCCTCCCTTGTCTCTGCTACCTCTACATGCATCATTTATACCGATGGCTCGGCTCAACCGGCCACGGATTTCAAACATGCTTATTCCGCCGCTTGCGCAATTGTTGCTTGCTCAATTGTTAATGGGGAGTTTAAGTCTTCCATAGTGCACACTCAGGCACTTGGAGACTGCACAGCACAATTGGCGGAGCTGCGTGCTGTTGTACTTGCTCTTGACTTTGCTGATCCACATATGAATACTCTTATTGTGTGCGATTCTTATTATTATGTCCAGTCTTTTAACGACAACTTATTCTTTTGGTCTCAGAATGACTATCGAGATTCTAAAGGCAGCGCAATTAAGCATCAAATGCTTTGGGTTCGAGTGGAAGATCTTAAACAACGTCTGCCCCTCACACATGTTATACATACTCCTGGCCATCAGTGTGTTGGAGCACATGCTCTTGGTTATTCTTTGGCTGATAAAGCGGCCAAGCCTGCAGGAGCCACATGTTCCGTAGCAGCAGTTGCAAGATCCATGACAAAAATAGATAATGAGAACGAGGGAGGGAACCGCTTATCCACAGGGTTTCCCTTCGAAATACTCTTATCATGTAACTCCCGAACAGGTTCCTTATGCTTTGATTCCTTCTGTTGAGGATCGGATGATTCCCAACATGGACCGCAGACCTGCCTTGATCAAAGCCTCACACTAAGGCATAGCATCTGCACATTCCGGTGTGTCGGCAACAGTCTCAATTTTACAGCAACATTACTGGTGGCATGGTTTATGTAAACAGACCCGTAACTATGTCCTCCCTTGTGACATTTGTCAGCAAATCAAGCCATCTACGGTCTCCCGCCCACCACAAACACAGCTGTGTATTTCTAATCAACCTTTTGGCTGTATCTATCTTGATCACTGCGGTCCTCTTTCTTCTGATACTGCCAATAAATAAATATTTGTTGCAGCTGATTTGTGCACTAGATTCCTTTGGGTTTGGCCACAACGCAGTGCTGATGATCGAAATGTCATCAGGGATTTGGTATCTTCCATTCTGAACAAGGTCCAGCGTTCGCCACTAAGGCGTACAAGGATGCGATGAAGTCTATGGGGGTGTTGGTGCAGTTTTCATCTCCATACAGGCCTGAGGGCAATTCAATTGTGGAGCGAATGAACCGTGACTTATAGCAATCCTTGACAGTTAGAGTCTTAGGTACTGGCTGGCCCACTTGTATGGGGTTCAACGTGCACTTAATAATCTCCCTACACGATCTCTGGGTGGGTGGACCCCATATGAAATGCTCTTTGGCATTAAAATGTTTGTTCCAGACCTTGATGGTCTAGACGTTGTGGCGGCTGCCACGACCTATGACGTAGATAATCATTCTACTGTGTTACAGGATCTACAAAAGATACGTGACAGCTTTGCAACTTACCATTTACCCTCTTCCACTGAAGCAGCACTGCTGATTCCAGTTGCCGGTTGGCTTCCAAAAGTCAGTGATCTGGTACGAGAACAAAAAAGAATTTGGTCCCTCTTATCGTGCACCGGTTCCAGTGCTTGGACTGAAGAGTACTCGTATAGTCATTGAACCACCTTTACCTGGTCGTAAGGACAACAGATATATTTCAGTGGACAAAGTCAAGCTACACCATGTGGCCGATTCTCAATAGTGTCACACCTGCAGTTTCGTGCAACGCAATTTCATGGGATCCACTGACTTCCTCATCTTCCACTGGTCCTCGTAAGGCTAAGAAAGTGATGGACACTATTATTGATCTTTCACCCATCCGACCTCTATCTTCTACTATGGATGTCAAGTATATATATCATCCTAAGGAGTCCGTGAGCGAGGTGCTGAACAGTCCTGGAGAACATCAAGCGGACCCGACACTTCCACCTCTGATTAATCAACCAACGAGTAGCTACTATGGAGATCATGCCAGCCTCTCTTCGGGCTCATCTTCCTCGACATCCAGTTTGGCAGACACACGGACTAAATTAATTATTTTTTTCTCTTGGCTCAAAAAGACTTACCTGGTCCCTCCATAGACCTACATTTGGTTGCTGCTTATCCTGATTTTCCTCTTCATGTCGATTGGATTTGTGACAGTGTTCTTTTTGCTCATCAATGGTCATTACTTGCCAGAACGCTCTGCTGTAAACTTGGTCGATGGAATTCTGGCCCCTCACACATCATCCCATATCATGAAATGTGATCAGTCTCATGTTAACATTTTGGCATTCCCGGTTGCAGATGGCATAGTTTGGGACAAAGTTGCATCGAAATTCACGGCCCGACCGAGGTACTTAGGTACGTGTTTCGTGTCTCTATAGGAGATGTGGTAACACGGGACATACATTCGGTTGATTGGGATGTGCAAGCAGTACATGCATTGTTTTCAGATTTAAAATATTATGCTGCTTTTGATGCTGAAGATTTGTATTTAAATTCCGCCAACTATGGGGATTTTTTTTGTTATCAACATTATGGGCATCATTTTTTTCACTTAAAACAAACACAATGAGACCTTTTTTAAATTATACACAATGAGAGCATTGTCCTTCTCCCATAGAGGGATGTTCTAAAACTCTTAAGGTGAAATGTACTTATTTTACAGATTATGACATATTTAATCCGGAATCCTACTATAAACTTCGAGCATCTTCACGATCCAAATTTATGTAAACGCACACTAAACTGATTTATGCCAACTTGTTTACAAATAAATTGGCTACGCAGGGTTATGATCGTTGGAAAGAGGCTATTGATTTAAAATCAATCTGGGGCACGAAGCCCTGGCAGGTTCAGGGAACTGAAGCTTTACATCGTGCCTGCCTAATCCCAGCTCAAATTTTGTTTTTAAATTATACCGTGTACCAAACTACTTGTTTTGGCCTCGCAACTGTCAAAAATTTAAATACCCCATCCATTCCCTCCTTAGCGGAATATGATGATTAGCGCACTCACACAAATTATACCATCGAGGCATTGCAGGCTTTATTTCGAAATGACACTTTCAATGTCTCTGAAGTCGATTCTTCTGGGTGGTTGGTGTGGCCAACTAATACAAATGCATGTCAAATGCGCTTTTATAATGTTACGCCTGGCTTCATTCAAGCTTGACCTGATCCTCGGTATACCGGTACACATTCGGTCACCACGTATTCGGTGGGTAAGTTATGCCAACAATGGTTAGAACATTCCACGCTGACATCCGTGAAACAACATCTTTCTCTGCTGTCGCATGACATCAATCTGGCTGATTTCCTCTTAGGACCTAGAAATCCTAGAGCTAAACGATTTATTTATGCTGCATACAATGAAATCTGGAAGCTTTCACAGATTAAAGCTGCGTTTTGTCTGCGCCAAATTGATCAAGCCAATTTAGAAAAGGTCCTTGCCGTAGTAGATGACAGCATTAACACACTTTCCTCATGCATTTATATGTTGGATAATATAGTTTCATCTTTTATTGATATTGTTCAAAGTGATGTTTCTGTTTTATATCATGGGCAAAATCAGTTAAGATCTGTTATGCAATTTGCTTGGACATTGCAAATTCTTAAAATGGGAAAAGTACCTTGGGATTATTTGAATGCCACTGCTTTGTTTTTGCCATTTAATCTGACTGATAAACAATGATTTATGTCCATGAAAGATGCTATGTATACACTATTGCATATTGAACAATTTAGAGCCCTTGCCGTTCTCGGTAGCAAAAACGGACTCTGCTGTTTGGTTAATTCATGGGGTATTCTCTCGCCCTTTTTCACTTTTTCAATTTAAATCATGCATGCAACATTTTCCGATTGGACGTTTTGAACCACTGGGTAGTGCATTTCTACATGAATTGTTGTCCCTACCTTTCATTTACGGATGTCAGAGGGAGGGTAAGGAAGATTTTCTTACAGGGGAGGACTGCGATTCTACAGTAGGACATTGCCTGGTATGCAAACATGTTAAGTTGCACGGCGCGTGTAATGTATCAGCCCCCAATCTTATTTGTTTTTCAAAAGGGACCCCAGTTCCGTCAATATTTCCCACTTTTACTTTGCTTACGAATGGCATTTATCATATTTTAAATAACCAAGACTGCTGTGGTTTATGGGCAGGAGTCCCGTATTTAGTAACAGTTTCCCAGCACATAACTTGTTGTAGCAATGTGCTTTTTCCACCCCCGCATGGGAGTGGCTGCACTTGGAGTTCTGGGTGAATGGGATATCTGTGCTGCTGCGCAGAACGTCCTGCAACAAAGTTTCATGGAATATCACGCAAGTTACCCACTCATGCTTTTAGAGGCGTCCGATTATGAGGAGCACGTTTGTTCCTTCGACTTGCTTCATTGGATGGCATCCCTTTTCTCTACCAACGATAAAGATGATCTTTTGGAGGGAATTTCATTCCTCGGATCACACACCTTGATAGACTTCGCTCCTCCTTCATAATAACACCTCCATAATAACTTTATTATTCCAGAGACAACTCTCTTTCCGCACAAACTATTGAAAAAAAAAATATATATATATTTTACATTTCGTTTTATTTTTCAATTTGGTTTTTTTCAAGAGCTTTGAACTCTGCTTTACTTTTGAACTCTGTTTTGGTCCTTTGTCTATGTCCTATGACCTTACCAGGGGGAGGGTGTTATATGAGCCCTTAGGTGAGTAATGTGACTCACAATAGTAACCACTGAACCAAAACCTTCCCTGTTAATGAGTCATATAACAAAAATACAATTATTCAAAACAATTTATTGTATTAAATTCATATTAAAACATATAATATATTCCATAAAAACATTTATTGTATTGTTAAAATCTGACTGGAAGATCTTTCAAAAGAAAATGAATGGATAAATAGAAATTTGACAATAGAACAAAATATGGCATTAAGACAACTTCAAGACTGTGACATAATAACTATAAAACCAGGAGATAAGGGGGGCAGCATAGTGATTATGAAAACCTCAGATTACAATAATTGCATGCAGTCACTCCTTAATGTCCCCCTCCACTATAGAAGATCTAGTAGAGACGAGTGGAACAATTTAAAAAATGAAGTACATAATATATTAAGACTTGCGAGAGAAGATGAAATTCTATGTGAAGATGAATATCAATTCATGGGCAATGACCAACCAAATATACCAGCACTCTATGGTCTCCCAAAAGTTCATAAGAACCTTACAGATCCCCCATGAGACCTATTGTCTCATTTATTGATTCCATTACTGAGCCACTCAGTAAATATGTGGACTAATTTATTATACCTTTAGTGAAAGAACTTCCTTCGTACATTAAAGATATGACAGACATGATGCACAAAATAGAGGGACTGAGGTTTAACCATAAACAGGAGTGATTAGTGTGTCTTGACATAGTCTTTATACACTAACATCCCACAAAGCGATACAGTGGAGATGATAAAAGATATATTAAGCGATGCTGAGGGAGACCTATCTCCACTCAATGAATTTATTGCAACTTGCACTGAGATCATTTTAATGAACAACATATTTCTATTTGGGGAAAGTTTCTATTGTCAAACGAAAGGTACTAGCATGGGAGCAACCTGTGCTCCCAGTCTAGCATGCCTTTATGTAGGTATATTTGAGATAAAACATATCTACAATGAAATTTCACCGTATTAAGAAAATGTACAAAATTGGTCAAGATTCATTGACGATATCTTCTTCATATGGGAGGGTAGCGAAATGGATCTTGCCAATTTTATTGAATGGCTAAACTGTGGCGATGCCAATCTTAAATTCACCTCTGATAAGAGTCAAACCTCAGTGAATATCTTAGATATAGCCATTAAAGAAAATGAGGGTGCATTAACTGTGAAACTATATACTAAGCCATCTGATAGAAACACTTTACTCCATCACACAAGTAATCATCCTAACTGTCAAAAAGACAGTATCCCTTTTAGCCAATTCCTTCGCATTTGAAAGAATTGTAGTGATATGATTTTGAAACTCATGCGAAGATACAGCAAGATAAACTATTGGCCCGAGGATACCTGAAAACACTGATTAGACAGTCATACAAAAGAGCTAAATATTATAACTGTGATGGTCTTTTTGAAGAAAAAAAGTAAGAAAGATGGTACTGATAAAAACATAGTGATGGTCACAAATTTTAGTAGTATGAGTAACAAGGTAAAAAATCTCATTAATCGAAACTGGTTTCTTTGGAATAGTCCAGGGAAAACATCATTAAATAAACCAATTTATGCATATAGACGGAATAAGACCATCTGTAACCATCTGGTGAAAACCTATCGCGAACAAAACCAGAAATTTCAAACTAAGATCACTGATGGCTCGAAACTGATGGGAAACTTCCCATATAGTTTGTGCACTAACTGTAAATCGATTATTAGGAAACAGACAGTAGAATTAAATGGAGTAAAACATTGGATTAATGACTTAGTAAATTGCAGAGCGAAAAATTTAATTTATCTCATTACTTGTCCTTGTCAGAAAGAATATATAGGTGAAACCCGTCGTGAAATAAGAATCTGAATAAATGAACACAAGTCAGCAATAAGAACAGGGAAACTGAATGCCCCTCTAGTAGAACACTGGCAGGAACAAAAACATAATGAACAAGATCTACGATGGTTAATTCTAGAAAACATCAAGATTTCTTTGAGAGGAGGAAATGTAGACAAAAAAAGAAAACCAAGAGAACATTTTTTTTATGTCCAAATTTAAAACATACAGTCAGGGGCTGAATAATCGAGAAGAGTGGGAAGATTAATAGGCTCAGAAGGAAAAATGGATGAGCATTCATACCCAACGTACAGCATAAGTAACAGCAAAGAAGATCACTATGCACTAGAGTGGGAGAACATATTGTTGCCACTTGTGTGGATAGTGTACCACTACATTTTCCCCATGGAGTACAGATTGTAAAAATATGTTGTACTCTTGATGTTTTAATTATGTTAGAGGGGAATGGCAAGTATTAATTTAAAAGATTATTCTCTATAAGGTAACATGGACACAGTGACTTTTTGTGTGAAAGGCATTTTAAATTAGAACTTATGATTGTAACATGGCCACGGGATATTGGACACGAGCCAATTCACATAATATATTCGGTGCACAGAATCGAGGGCGCATAGTTATGATCCTGGGGATTGCGTCAAATAGAGAATGTGTCTAAAGAAATAAAACGTATCAATTAGGTGTCCGTTTCCTATTACATTAAAGACCTGTGCCAACATTTTGAAAGGTGGAATTAATAGACTACATGTCTTTATAATAAGCGCCTGGTTATAATATGGCTTCCACGCATGCGTAACTCAGGTTCTGGTAAACTGAGAGCGTAGAAAACTGGGATGTTTTTAAAAAGGACATTTGATAAAGAAGTAGTCATAAGGAGATAGTAACTGGACTAATACTTGAAACTAAATTATTTCTTATATTCAGGAATATCGATAATCCAATACGCCTGATTCTAATATGGCCGACGGTCACGGAAAACGGAACCCGAGTAGATTTAACAAAACAGGGTTTACAGATACATTTCACAATATCCTTATTGAATAAATTGAGGTATGGAACATACTTTTATAGGTAATGTTAGTCTATATTTTGTACCAACAAACGATAAAATTTATAAATTTTGTTAATAAGATTGCCGACACGTACGTACGTGTACGTTGAATTAATTCGACAGTGTATAAAACGCTGTAATCCTTAACCCAGAAATCGAACCCGATTCCCGAGACGCATACTGCGCCGGCATTTGGAGGTAAGGAGTTAGGTAGATTCCTTGCTACAGCAAATTAAAAGGTTCACAGGGGGGCACATTAGCTGTAGGGAGACAGTTGGATAAATAGAGCGCTGCAGATGTAGATAAACAAGCAGAGCGCGTACAAAGGGTGTAACAATTTTGCACCACAAAGATTAGAACTAACTTAGAAATTAGGGGTATTATTGAATGGGAAAATAAGGTAGACTGGACAGCATTATGAAATATTTAGTGAAGTGTCCAGTACTAAACACTTAGAGGATACCCCTAGTTAACCCTAGTGGGCCAATTCATTTGTGAAGTTTCCCAAAGAGGGGATAATTAACAGATTGTATATGTACAACAGACCCTCATGCTTGATACATACTATGTAATAAAAAGTATAGCGCAGGAAGAATGATAGAATCGTGGTATTCATAGCATTATCCGATCTTTCCCTCAATAGAAATCGGGGATCACAACAATTGAAAGGTTTTGATCACAAGCATCTTGGGAGGAAGGATGAGAAGAAAAAATATTGAAAAATATAGAGAATGTTTTTCAGAAGATTTGAACATTATTCATAATTGAATTAGGGTAAGTTACGGCCTTTTTAGCATAGCCTAACAAGTATATGCTGTACAGTCTTGATAGAAAATAATATTAAATACTATACATATATTCTAGGGAGACAACCAACAATAATAAAAATTAATGGTGGACCCAAGTAACTTTGAAGAGAGTGATACAATTTCACAGTAAGTGAATTAAGGGATATTTGAATAAACAGATTCATTAAAATAGGATGATGGAATAGACATAATGTAATGACATTTGTTTATAATAAAATATAGGTCATTTGATTGAAGAACTGTTCTCTTAATGGATGGAAACAATTTTGATGTAACAGATTTTCATTAGAAGCCGTGTTCCCTAATCTGGATGATAGGCACGTATGAGTGAATCTGACCAATAAAGGCATTCATTAGTGAGTTATCAGACCATGAAGTGTAGAATAGATAAAGAATTTAGTCTAAAGGGGAGAGGCAAGATGGCGGCTGTGTGACCGCTCTGAGAGTCACTCCTTTGCCATGGTGTAACCTACTGCCGACGAACCCCTTGTGATATACAGAGTTACAGTAGAGATAAGAAGAAACAAAAAGAGGTGGATTATAAAAACTTGCTGGAAAACAACTCGAGATTCCGGATGAGTTCACTGCAGCGTTTTGAAGTTCTGATCAGACGAACAATAAAGGTGCTTTATGTCGGAGTGCAGACAATCAAAATTGGAACGTACCCTTGGCCGGTGAAGGCTCTTCAAACTCTATCCGGTGCCTGGAGGCGCTTGAGAGGACCAGGTGGGTGTGGAATGTCCCCCCGAGCAAAAGCCCCAGTGAAGGAAGGCACAGCGACCGGAATGAAGGCAATCTCTGCCGGCAGGAAAACGGTTGTTTTGAAAAGTGCAGACGCGGCTCGCACGCTTAGCCAGGAATCGGGCGGAGATCGATGGTAGTACGCCCAGTGGTGAGCAGCGCCCCAGCGATCCTGCAGTCAAGCCAAAACTTCAGACGGTGCCTGGGATGTTCTCCAGAAGGGGGGCAAGTGGCAAACAGGTAAAACCCCCACCTAGGGATAAGACTGCCAGCAAAATAGCGGATACGGATAGAGACTTAGCCCCAAGTACCGCAATAAATGCTATGCTCAAAGCGTCTCATGAGACTGTTATATCAGAAGCCCCCATCTCAGAATCTAGTGACACAAATAGGTCTAATATGAGATTTAAAGAAGGGTGGAGGCAGGAGGGAGCGGAGCATAATGATAATGCGCAAGTAGATAGCTTGGAACTGTTTGGAGGGACCGGGCTCAAGGACTCAGTAAGGGCTGATAATAAAAATGTAGGAACTCCAGATGGTGAATTTTTTTTCTCTTTAACAGATTGTGGTAAATATTCTTTTACCTGGACTGAATTTCATACGGAATCTTAAATAAAATAGCTCAGAATAATAAGAGGCAGAATCCGTGGTATAAGAGGTTTCTGAATGGGCTTTATTCCAAAATGGCCGACTCGAGTCGCGGCCTTCAGGTTCCGTCACCACGGGGGTTCAGGAAGTGAAGTACATACTTTATTGACAAGAAGTAACTTTTATAGTACATACATTATAATGAAGTGAATACAGTAGGCGTAACAATAGATAAGGACATCGACGTTTGGTCTGCGTAACCGAAAATGGGTGTAATAATGAGTAAAAAGGAACATGATTGGTTATGATGTCATGTATAGGTGGATCTATAAGATAATACTTGGCATAGGTGCGCGCGCAGCAGTATGACGTGTAATTGACGTGTGACTAGGGGGTGACGGGGATTTGACATTTAGCTCTATATGTGGAGACGAGAAGTCTGGGGGGTCAAGTCAACCTAATCCCAAATCATATCTAACATCCTATGTTTAAAGAACTATGTTATCCACAAAAAGAAGGACTCTCGGACAGAATCTATTCTATACTGACTGTGCGTGCGTGTACAAGCGTCTAAGTGTCTACACTGAATGCGAGGGGGTAGGAATATTCCATGGTAACAGGGCTATGAATTACTTGCATGAGGACAGAGAAGATGGGCCTTTTTGCTTGGTAACTGGAAGAATGTTTACTTAAACTACTAGGCAGGAATGCATCGGCTGAGGGGGAGGCAGATAATTCGAAGGTGAAATACAGTTCTTGGCAGAGAGTAAGCTGATGTCAGGCTTCGTGAGCCGCGCAGAGAATGAGACAAAGTTCATGGTCACAGATGCAGGCTCGGGCTGGAGCTTTCAGAGGCAGAAGGCAAGAGGAGTTTTGATGACAGAATCAGGGCCTACTTGCCTGGACTGAAAAGTGGCATAAGTGAACCATATAAAGCCGATGGCCTTTCATATTTAGGAATGGGATATCCGGCCTATACATGGCGGATCTGTCAAAGGACATGTTGACGGTGGACGCACATGTATTTGCGTCTTCATAACTGGAACTGGAGGGAACATACATGTACTTGTGACATGCACATGGAACCGTTGGGGTCCAAGATAGGGGACATAACTGACCAGAAAAATCCATATTTCCACATTCCCTCCTTGTCCCCTACTTGCCCTTCAAGAGATATCAATCTTCATCAATCCATTGATCTGTTCATATAGCATCATTTGTTCTTCTTTCTTCTTCCGGGATCTTGAATGAAAATCTTGATGTGGAATGCACGATGTGGCACACAGACCACAAATTGCTGGTCCACATTGTAGACATAGACAGCAACTGAATAGTATGAGAAGGCCAATACCTAGGAAGGATAAAACTCTCCATCCCCAGGCTGATACCGCATTCCAAAACCAACTGGACCAAGTCCAAGTGCCTGGGTTCTGGTGTATCTGGCTTACAATCTTATGAAGGCGAGTGATGGCTTTATATACAGATGGCGAATTTTCTGGTATGAATACGCAGCAGCTTGATCCGATGACCCTACAAGCTCCGCCCCTATCAGCCAGGATGACGTCAAGGACAAGACGATTTTGAAGCACAACAATCCGCATAGCAGACTGCTCTTCCGTTAAATTGCCTAAGGCGGAAATAGTCTCATTCACTACTGCTTCAAGGGTTCTAGTTAATCTACGTATCAGCTTACTATTAGTAACAGTACCTATATAGGGAAAGATGCCTTTATTAAAATCTACATACTTGTCCCATGCCGTCTCAGTGTAATCGACAATGGGGAGATCTCTCCGTTCTCTGTTGTGTACTAAATGAATATTTCTGTAATAATCAGGAGGAGCTAGGAAAACAGGTGGCAAAAGGAATGCAATGTAGCAGGTACCATCCCAATCTAGAGGTAGACGCATATATGCAGTCTGACCACATATAAAGTAGGAGTGGCGAGAAGCTCTAAATGAAGATTTTCCTTGATCACTGAATTCTACCATAGTAGTGCATTTACTATGGCCCATATGTATGGAACCAACCTTTCTTACACATAATTCACCCCTCGCTGGGAATACTGACATGGTGGGTAAGACTAGTTCAATTTCAGATACGACATTTAGAATCATGAGATTAGGTGTAAAATTACCTAATCCATATACTTCATTTTCTAGATCAGTTCCTGTTCTTTTGGGGCGACCCTCCTTGTCAGGGTAACAGACCTTGAGTAAAGCTAGGTTCAGATTTCCCCATACCCAATGATCTTGGTAAACTGCTGTGTCTGAGTCTATGGAATTAATTAAGCTAAACCATGCTCCACAGGAGCCATTATGTGTAAATGGATGTGGAAAGAAAGGCAGGACTCCTTCATAATTCTGATAGGGAGGGAGTCGGCCACACACCCAACAATTGGTGGCATTACTAGTCTGATGGGAATGATGTAACATACTAATGAAAGTGTTATTGCGCAGCGCAAGTCTATAAGACAATTCATGCGGAGGTAAGTCACTAAAAGAATGTTCAGCAGCAACATTATAAACATGTCTAGAAATAGGGTAATATATGTGCAACAACATACTTGTAATAATTATTAAAAGACTCAATAAAAACAAAATTAATAATGTCACTATGCAGTGACTACGCAGTGATTTACAATACGCCTGTCGTTTCAACATTTTTCGGGTATTTTCTCTACTCAGGTCCAAGGGATACATGTCAGAGACAATTCAACCGCTTCACCTTGGAGAGGACTTAAACAATCAAATTGCTCGACTGGTTGGGCCTAAGCTTTAGTTTGTAATTTTCAGATTTGTTACGTTCAACAAAAGGGAGTTTTGTATCAGTCTGTGAGGGAGTGCAGGGCACAATGTCTATATCCGAGGATTGTCCATGAAATTTCTTGATGTGGCTTGAATGAATCCAGCCCTTGCGGCCCTCGATCTTCACGGCTGTTCTTGTGGTCAACAGGACCAACTTGGGTGCTTTCCACCTGGGCTCCAGCTGAGTCTTTCGGTCGAAATTCCTCACAAAGACAAGATTACCCGGAACAACGTCATGGGGTTTCACCTCAGTGTTGTCGGGAAAAGCTGCAGCTACCTGTGAACGAGAAGATTGTAGTGCAGACATCAAGGAAGCCAAGTAATCTGTCAGCATATTACAGTCAATATCAGTTATTTTGCGTGGTATAGGCGTCCCCCACATATTCGGTGGTCTACCGAAGATCACCTCATACGGGGATAGCCCTGTTCGAGAGTGTGCTACCATTCTCATGTAAAAGAGTGCAACTGGTAACGCTACTACCCAGTCGACACCTTTCTCTCTGCATATTTTGGACATTCTAATTTTCAGTATCTGGTTATGTCTTTCTACGAGACCTGCTGCCTCGGGATGTCGGACACAGTGGAATTTCCACTGATATCCTAACAGAAGTGAAACATGTTTCATTAATTCGGATGAGAACGGCTGGCCGTTATCTGAATAAACAGCACGTGGTAAACCGTATCGTGGGAAGAATTCTCGAACCAACTGTTTGGCAGTAGTCGGGGCAGTGTAATCTGAAACCGGGTATGCCTCCGTCCAACGGGACAGAGCGCAGACAACTACGAGAACATATTTGAATCCTCTGCATCGTTCCATCTGGATATAATCCATCTGGAGTACTTCAAAAGGATGATTAGGGGTATGAAATCCACCCTGTTCTACGGGAACGCTTTTTCCTGGGTTGAACTGACAACAGATCATACAGGTACGGACCTTTTGTTTTGCTGCTGCTCGTAAATGTTTATTGAACCAAATGTGTTGAATGCTGTCTAGCATAGCTTTTTCTCCTAAATGTGCTGGACTATGTATAGTGTTAATTATGACTTGGACCATTGAATCAGGAAGGAACCATACAGACCTTTCCTTCATCATCCATCCTTGGTCCGTTTGGATCCCTCCTAATTCAGTCCATTTCTTTATTTCGTCTGGTGTAGCATGTGTCTGTATGTCAATTACGTCAAGAGTAGGATCTTTAACTGTCATACAATGTGTCGGTGTCGGGACTATTGTCTTTGTCATATCGGGGGTTTGAGTTTGAGCAATCAGTTTAGCTGTTCTGTCGGCTAGATCATTGCCTTGGGAAATGATATCAGTAACCTTCGTATGAGCCTTACATTTCATAATTGATATTTCAGTGGGTAGATGTATTGCATCTAATAATGCATGAATGAGGGGTCCGTGCTGAATGTGGGCACCGTGGGAAGTTAAATAACCTCTCTCTCGCCACAGCACGCCGAAGTCATGTACAACTCCGAATGCATAACGTGAGTCAGTGTATATGTTGACTTTTTTATTCATGGCTTGAATACAGGCTTGTGTCAGAGCGATAAGTTCTGCGGCTTGAGCTGACAAAGTAGTTATACGATTAGTTTCAATGACCTCAGTATCTGTTGTGACTGCGTAGGCGGCTACTAACTCTCCTGTACTTGTTCTCATGCATGAACCATCTACATACAAGGTCAGGTCTGGATCTGACAATGGGACATCGGTTAAGTCTTGTCTGGGTTTTGTTGTTATTGTAATAACTTCAATACAGTCATGGGCTAGTGGGTCTGTTCCGACTACTGGTAAAAGTGTGGCAGGATTCAATGTGTTACAGCGTCTGATTTCTATATGTGGCTGAAACAATGTAAGCTCGTATCCTGTAAGTCGCGCTACAGTCAAGTGTTGTGTTTGCGTTCTATTTACAAGAACCTCTACTGCATGTGGTACTTGAACTGTCAATGGATGTCCTAACACTATGGCATCGCTTTGTCTGATTGCTAAAGCTGTTGCTGCTACTGATTTTAGGCATGCAGGCAAAGCCTGAGCTACGGGATCTAATGTACTAGAAAAATAAGCACATGGTTTGTGTGCTCCTGCTTGTTCCTGTGTGAGTACTGACAAGGCCGTACCTTCGCGTTCTGTAACAAAGAGTGTAAACTGTTTTCTGTAACATGGCGTTGCTAAAACGGGTGCTTGACATAAAGCTTTCTTTAAGCTTTCAAAAGCTTGTGTGTGTTCCTGAGTCCAAGGGAGAACAGTCGGTGTGGCTGCCTCCTGTGTTGTCAATTGAATGAGTGGTTTTGCTAGAAATGCATACTGAGGGATCCACTGTCTACAATATGAAGTGAGGCCTATGAAAGCCCGCACCTCCTTCTGTGTCTTGGGTATTGACATGTTAGCAATTAACTGAATGCGGTCGGGTGTAAGCTGCCTTCCCTCCTTGGACAGCGAGTGACCAAGATAAATAACTCGCTGGACACAGAATTGCAGCTTAGAAGGGGACACCTTGTGCCCCTTTTCGGCTAGAAATTGTAAAACCGTCAGTGATGCTTTCTCACATTCGGGTTCGCTTCTAGCGGTGATCAGCAGATCATCGACGTATTGAAGCAGGGCAGTGTTAACCGGCATGTGGATACTGTCAAGTTCTCGTTTCAGTGCTTGGCTATAGATGCTGGGGCTTTCTGTAAATCCTTGAGGTGCGCGGGTGAATTTAAAGCTACGCCCATTTAAACTAAATCCGAACAAATATTGGCTTTCCGGATCTATTGGGACGCTGAAAAAGGCATTTTTGAGATCAATTACAGTAAACAATGTTGCTTCGGAATCAATAGCTGTCAATAATGACGAGATATCTGGGACCACAGGAAATTGTGGCACAATACATTTGTTTAACTCGCGCAGATCAATAACCAATCGATATACTGGCGGAGCTGTAGGATCTGTTCGTTTAAGAATCGGAATTATCGGTGAATTACATACATTGGAGTCTGTTTCTACAACTACTCCTTGGGCCATAAGCTCGTCAATGATTTGTAGTAAAGCCGTTACAGCATCTGGTGGTAACTTGTATTGTCGCATTCGTGGTAGCACCACTCCTGCCTTTAGTGTGACTCGATATGGTGTAATATTCATGCAACCAACATCAGTAGGGCCTTGTGCCCATAGATGTGTAGGTAAAGTCTGCAGTCGGGGATCCATGTCTCTAGATACATAGTGACCTTTAAAATCACGTAAAAACAACCTTACTCCTTCCGGAGAACAACATATTATGGCTCCTAGGGCTTTCAACGTTTTTATTCCTAACAAGTTTTCTGGACATGATTTAGTAAGCAATAAATCTGTAGTTCGGGTCAGAGGTCCTATCGTAAGTGGAAGAGGCTGTGACACTTCATTAACAATAGGTTTTCCTGAAAAACCAAGGGAAATATTCTGTGAGCCTGAGAGGGGTGCCCCTGGGACTTCACTTCGTTTTATAGTTGTTCGACTTGCCCCTGTATCGAGTAAAAATTTTCTATCTTGACCTAATAATTCACTATGTACATAAGGTCCTTCTTGATCTACAGGAATCTCGATAAGGGGTAAGTCAACTTCCCTCTCTAGGCTAGTTCATGCGTAACGTTGATACTCCGGATATTCATACTGTGCAGTCTGATACATTTGTCGTGTTGTTGTCTGTGTGGCAGCAACAGGCAACGGTGGTGCAGCTGGCACAAACTGTATTGGCTGTTGTGCGGCTGGCATGGCCTGGGCATGCTGCGTAGCTCCTTGTTCATTCTGATCTTGTCTTAGTGGCCGTGATCTTGCTTGTGTTTTACCTATGGCGATATTATGTTTTAGCACTGGACAATCGTGTACGTAATGACCTGGCTTTTTACAATAATTGCATGTCCCTTTTACAGGTCCTGCTGAATCGGAATGTGTCATACCCTTTTTATGTCCTTCAGCTGGAACTGTCTGGGAAACTAGCATTTTCATTTTCGTGTCTTTCATGCGTCTGTGTTCATGTTCTTGTTCCTCTTTAATTCTATTGTGGTGGTACTGTAACATTTGTAACATTTGTGTTGGAGTGTTACCTTGCCAGGTACTTTCGAATTTTAATACTCTATTCTTTACTGGGGGCAGGGCATTTTCCACTAATTTTGTTACAAACAGATGCGGGTATGATTCGCTACTTGCTTTTATGCCACTATTTATACCAAAACATTTCTCGAATCGGGCATAGTAATCGCTAGTGTCTTCATCTTGCTTCTGTTTACAGGCTGAAATTGTACCCCAATCTTCCTTTTTCGTAGTTAATAAACGTGGCAGTACCTGTACTAGTAGACCTGGTAGTGCTTTAGTTTTGTCCCCAAGCCCCGAACCTGGACCTCGGGCCCTTTCTTCTGCTTCTAATGCTGACCATTCTATCTTTTGATCACCTACCTCCCACTCTTTTTCCTTGAGTTTCTCATAAATGCCAGCAGGCATCAACACCTTTAATATTGTCATAATGTCGGGGTAGGTATACTCTCCCATGAGTAACATGTCTTTAATTTCTCGGTGAAAACCCGCTGGGTCCTTGTCATGACTGGGTACTACTTTCTTCATTTCTAACAATTCTATTTTCGATATAGGCGTATATACAAATACACGTTTAAACTGATTGTCCTCGCCTTTTATTGGGTGTACTTCTCGTAAGGGATTCTGTCTATCCAGGTGATACGTCGTTCTTTCCTTGACAGGCAATGAGACATGCTCTGAGCATACAAAAAGAATATACTGCTTTCTAGATACTAGAATTTCTTTAATTAATTTGGTACCTGGACCTCTCCATTTATTCATAAGCAATTCAGTCAGTATGTCAGGTAAGGGACCAGGGTCCGAATGCTGACTCTGATATAGTATAATGAGTTGTTGAATCATATAAATCCCAGCTAACCTCTGCTCATCTGGGGTGAGATTCAAAAATGTGCGTACTACTGTCTCATCACTATATTTTCCGGGACTGTCCACCCAATGAACAGCTGCCCTCGCTAAATCTTGTTCATCCATAGAATCGAGAAAATGATAACCCCTTCGTTCTCGGAGTAGTTTGTCGGCGGTTTGGAACGAATGCTCGTTAGACCTTATGTTAATTATAGGTATTTGGAAATTCCTGTCATTATCTGGACATATTGGACGTATTGGGTCAGTATGACATCTAGTCTGATTCCTATTACAAGATCTTCCTCTACCTACATAGGCTATGGTGTCTGACTGTCCGGCGGGCAGTCCTGACCCTTCTTCCTCGCTTTGCTCGAACTCGTCTGTCTCTAGTCTCTCTTCGTGTAGGCGTTCTATTTCTTTACGGATCTTTCGGCACATGGCTATTATACAATTTTGCTTATCGTGTCTCCCTTCTGATATATTCTGGCTCCATTTTGTAAGAATTTTCATTGCTTCCGGATCTACCCCCGGTCGGTCTTGATTTCTGATCACACAGTTTATGAGGAAACGCAACAGTTCCCCCTGTATCTCTACTTTCTGGTATTCCATAGCTCTGTTAATACATTCTGGATCTCGCCCTGTTTGAACAAAATGATATATTTTATCTAGATGCGCAGTCATTCCTGGTAGCTTCGCTAAATACCCTGCGGCTCGTCTGATACGTAATGATGCCAGGATCATTTCGTCCTCTTTACCGAGCACCGGGTCATATCTACAATCTATAAGAAGTTCCTTAAGCGTACGATCACTTACGAATTTGGGTGTACGTGAATGCGCTGACTCTTGGAAAATAAGTTTATTTATTCTAGGTGGCGTAGAAAAAAATATTGGTAGCACCTCCCGTGGCCCCGTCTGGGGCGTCGGGTGTGAAAGGATTCGTCGAACGTGACACAGCAACTATAGGTGTGGACTCAGCTATAGAAGTACTTGTAGGAACAGATGCAGAAACAGGTGTGCTTGCCGGAACTTGTGACTCGATTTGTTGCTGCAGGGATACGGGTGCTGGATCTTGGCGTTGGACCTCCCTGGTATGCGGTCTACGTGGGGCGGAATTAGCATACTCGGGAGCTGCGTCATCTAAATATGAGGAAAGAAAAACATCTTCTGCGGTTCTAGGATGCCCCTTAGGATGTACCTTGATTGGGAATAATGGGGGTGGCAAGTCTTTCGGTATCTCTGGAGTAGCCTTAGGTAATCCTTCGGCCAGAAGGGGATACATACCATTCATAAGGGCATTTCTTTGTCTGTCTACTTGTTCTGATTTCACTCGGATACCTTCCTCAATTAATAGATTCTCTCGAACTTTATTGGAATTCTCTTTACTCTTCTCTTCCTGTCTACGTGCTTTTTCTGTTCGTCTATGTGATTCTTTACGCCATAATTCAACGGCGTCTTTCTGTGACTGTCTGACTTTTCTTTTCCATAACTCTTCCTCGACTTTCATGATGCACTCTGCATCCCAGGTCCCCGCTGTGGGCCACCTCTGACTTTCTGGTAATCCCTTGGTATAGTCTACCCATAAATCAAGAAATAATATAGCGTCTAAGCCATGTTTGTGATACATAAAGTGCCCTGGAGTGTCCCTAGGAGGAATAGGGACGGCTTCTTCGAGAACCCCTTTTCTGGTAGTGATCTGTCTTAATTTCGAAAAGAGCGGCATATTGAGAACTGACCTTATACTTGATTTTGACCTGATACTTGAATTTGAACAGACTTAATACAATAAACACGATAATGAACAGTCATTCATGCCACGATATACAGAACATACTTAAACACTTTAAACATTTAACATTAAACCTTTAACTGAAACAACAATGATGATCGTCTGCATAACTAATCACCAAGCTTAATTCTCGACAATAACTAGACAATAACTAGATACTTCGGAATACTTCGGAATACTTGATATACTGCTAAACAGTACAGATACACTGCTAAAACAGTGCAGACCGGATTTGTGTACCCAAACCCGTCTTGACCGGCACAACCTATGTGCACGTCAGAAATGCCTCCCCAGCAATGGTACTCACCGGGTAGCTTCGGAAACGGAAGGCCTCAGTAACTTGAACTTGAACCGGACTGGACTCGACTCGACTCGACTCGTCGGACACTGGGCTTGACTTCGGACTGGTGGGTCTCTGTATACCTCGGATCTTGCTCTCTCAGCTAGGCTCTGGTCGGGATACTTCGCACTTCTCACCGCCTCGTCTGGGTGTTGATCGCAGTCTCAGTCGCCCCCGCTTGACCGGAGGGAGATACAGGAAATCCTGCTGGTACGCGTTATTGTCCGTCCAGCTGTGGCAGGAGACCGGGCCTGCAACGCACCGCCGGCGCGTGAGATGAGAAAGTGTCCCTGTTCGGGCGCCATTATGTGGTAAATATTCTTTTACCTGGACTGAATTTCATACGGAATCTTAAATAAAATAGCTCAGAATAATAAGAGGCAGAATCCGTGGTATAAGAGGTTTCTGAATGGGCTTTATTCCAAAATGGCCGACTCGAGTCGCGGCCTTCAGGTTCCGTCACCACGGGGGTTCAGGAAGTGAAGTACATACTTTATTGACAAGAAGTAACTTTTATAGTACATACATTATAATGAAGTGAATACAGTAGGCGTAACAATAGATAAGGACATCGACGTTTGGTCTGCGTAACCGAAAATGGGTGTAATAATGAGTAAAAAGGAACATGATTGGTTATGATGTCATGTATAGGTGGATCTATAAGATAATACTTGGCATAGGTGCGCGCGCAGCAGTATGACGTGTAATTGACGTGTGACTAGGGGGTGACGGGGATTTGACATTTAGCTCTATATGTGGAGACGAGAAGTCTGGGGGGTCAAGTCAACCTAATCCCAAATCATATCTAACATCCTATGTTTAAAGAACTATGTTATCCACAAAAAGAAGGACTCTCGGACAGAATCTATTCTATACTGACTGTGCGTGCGTGTACAAGCGTCTAAGTGTCTACACTGAATGCGAGGGGGTAGGAATATTCCATGGTAACAGGGCTATGAATTACTTGCATGAGGACAGAGAAGATGGGCCTTTTTGCTTGGTAACTGGAAGAATGTTTACTTAAACTACTAGGCAGGAATGCATCGGCTGAGGGGGAGGCAGATAATTCGAAGGTGAAATACAGTTCTTGGCAGAGAGTAAGCTGATGTCAGGCTTCGTGAGCCGCGCAGAGAATGAGACAAAGTTCATGGTCACAGATGCAGGCTCGGGCTGGAGCTTTCAGAGGCAGAAGGCAAGAGGAGTTTTGATGACAGAATCAGGGCCTACTTGCCTGGACTGAAAAGTGGCATAAGTGAACCATATAAAGCCGATGGCCTTTCATATTTAGGAATGGGATATCCGGCCTATACATGGCGGATCTGTCAAAGGACATGTTGACGGTGGACGCACATGTATTTGCGTCTTCATAACTGGAACTGGAGGGAACATACATGTACTTGTGACATGCACATGGAACCGTTGGGGTCCAAGATAGGGGACATAACTGACCAGAAAAATCCATATTTCCACAGATGAATCAGATCACAACAATGCTAGCGATCCGGATGATACAGATCCCAAAGCTACAGGGGAGGACAGTGATAGCCCCCCTACAACAACAGACACTCTGAGAAGGGCACCAAATCGAACAAAGAAAAGGAGCCTTACTGGTCTAGGGAAAAACAGAGGTTCTTACTCCGACAACAGCCAAGCTGGCCATCTACAGTGAGACTACTCTGCTATCCAGTTGGAAATAGGAACTGAGGAAGAAATTAATGATGAGTCCCTGTTCAAAGACCTCAATGCTACGGTCAGCAAGACAGACCCTGCCCCCTCTATGGGACTAATATACTCTACGCTCAAATCAATGCAGGCAGAAGCCCGTCAAGAGCATAAAAGGGCACAGGTAGCAAACAAAAAATTGCAGGATGTGATCCGTAAGGCGACGAAGGCTTGCTCAGAAATTGCGGCATGAACCACTGTCTTGGAAGAGCGCGTGGTGGGCTAGAGGCTGGATTAGAGAGCACCGATCAAAAATCCACGGCAAATGAAGCTAGAATGAGCGATGTACTCTGGAAGCTGGAAGAATTCGAAAACAGACAGCGAAGGAACAACGTACAACTGTTGGGTAGAGAGGAAAATGACGAAGGAAATGACATTCGCGGGTTTGTGTTGAAACTTTTCAAATGGGCTTTTCCTGAGTTGTCGCATTGGAACTGGGAAGCCGAGCTGCAGCGGGTGCATAGGTTCCCATTAATGGTGAAAAAAAGCAATTCAGGCTAAAACGAGAAACCTCGAGCTATTCTCATTTTTTGGGGGGAATTTTCTTTCACGTCAAACAATATTTGAGAAAGCAAGACCAGATGCAAAAAGAACAGTGGAGGGGCACTCTTTCCTCGTACGCTCGGACTTCTGCCCTACAACGGTGGAAAGAAGATGGAGGCTTCGGCAATTGATCAGTACGTTCCAAAAACAAGGCTGCGAGATGTATTTTAATGAACCCGGCACGTTTAAAGGTTATCTTTCAGGGAAACACCAAAGTATTTACCACCGAGATCCTGGCCCAGAACTACCTGCAGGAACTCACAGGCGGCTGAAGGAATTTATTTAGGCTAGTAAATGGATAACTAATATTGTATATAATATGATGGTTGAAAACTCTGCTATAAGATAATGACTGTTTGGTGTTCTCCGATATATATATATATATATATATTCACTGAAAAAACCATAGGTTTCACACATGTTATAGTTAGCTGGACATTTTACTGATAAAAAACCAATGAAATTCCCCCGTTATAGTTACTGTAGGCAACTATAACTCACGCGACCGTAATCCTCTGCTGATGCTAATACTGTATTTAGACACTTATTTGTCCATGTCTTCTTCCATTAAATTTTAGCTATACATATATTACAAATATTTTTTTTTCATAAAGACACATATGTCATCAGCAGAGGATTACGGTCGCGTGAGTTATAGTTGCCTACAGTAACTATAACGGGGGAATTTCATTGGTTTTTTATCAGTAAAATGTCCAGCTAACTATAACATGTGTGAAACCTATGGTTTTTTCAGTGAATTTGCAAGGTTTTTTAAATGCTAATTCCTAACTATAACGTGTGTGAAACCTCTGGTTTTTTCAGTGAATTTGTACGTTTTTTTAAATGCTAAGTTACTTTACGCCATTTGTGGCGTGCGCGCCCACTTAACGCAGTTCGTTCCGTGCGCGCACGGTGCGCTTCGCGCACGGTGCGCTTCGCGCACCGTGCGCGCACAGTGAGCACGCGGTGGGCGGGCCCTGAACGCACGATGCGCTTCGCGCACCGTGCGCACATGGAGGAAACATATGATGAGCATCGTTGTGACAGGTAAAATATATGTTTTGTAATGTTGGTGTACAAGCCATGCACAACTGGTGCCCTTCGGGCTCCAGTAGCACACGGGGTGGGGAGAATGTGGATATTTGTTTTTTTTTTTTGATATTGGCTAGCGTACGCGTACGGTAAGCGTAATCGGCGAAATTTTCGAAAAAATTAAAATTGCTTTTTTTCACTTGGGGGATCGTTGGGGACTCCCTCTACATGGCTAGGTGCATGGGAGCTGTCTAAAAAGCCCCTTTACATGTTTTTTCACTTGGTTTTTCAACCCCCTGTCAGAGTGCGAGAGAGAAAATGGCGGCCGCCGCTTCCTGGTTTAGACCGATTCGAATGTTTACTAAGATCTAACGGCCAATCAGAATCGCGCTCGCGCACGTCACCGTACGCGTACGGTAAGCGCACCGTAAGCGCATCGTAAGCTGGCTCAGATATATATATTGATTTAAAGGCTATTTTCTCAGAATCTACTGAACAGATTTACACCAAACCTACAAAAGGCACTTCCTTGACCTGGGGACTACCTCTCTGCCAAATTTCATTAAATTCTGTTCAGCCGTTCGGGCTGTAGCCCTGTCTAAAGGTCCTATGGAAAAATGCATGGGAAAAACGCGTTTTGGGACCCCCCTTTTATCTCAGCACCCGCTTGACGAATCCCCCCGAGACTTTCAGGGTAGGAGCGGAGCGTAGCGCCCCACCTATTTTGAAAAATTCGCGAGGATTCGTCGACCGGCGCCAAAGTTATTCAAAATAGAATGTTGCGGATTTCCTATGGAAACGTGGTCCTAACTATAACTACCTACTGGCGACCGCCAGTAGGTAATATATATATATATATATATATATATATATATATATATATATATAGGAAAAAGTCACTCCGAACAAAGCAAATGGTGGGAGTCACGCTCACTACGGATGTACGTGGACAGGGTCCCACGAGGCCTACGAATTTTATTGGCTCCTAGCTATGAGGCGCCTAACCCACTTATGATGAGAGAATGGGCGGAATGCAACTTAGATTCTTCTAAACGCCTCATGCAAATCCTTATCAAATACGCTGACATTGATCGTGCAGTGCTGTTAGATGATATAGCGAAACTGAATGAAGAAATTGATGGAATGGAACAAACTGATGAAAAAACGAAACTACGCCAAGAAATGATATCTAGGCTAAAAAAAGAAGAGGACAAAATAAAAGAACGCAAATCTTTTAAATTCTGTCGAGATAAAACGGACTACGAAGTATGCCAAATCTTTACCTTTTCGAAAAAATATGAAGCATTGAGGGCTAATAAAGGACAAAAACCAAGAGTAAACATACCAAATGTACACGAGACAAGTGAAAGATCCTCTGGTACATCGTCGGATCTCAGCTCGATCCCAGATAGCGATTCTGACAGAGGCTCAACAACCAACCTCAGCGGACAAAGACACACACTTGATGAGGAACTTGTTTTTTTATGCGTGGACAGGCGACAAACCCTTCGCCCTCGCACAGTGAAAAACAACTCCGGCCCACCAAGAACTACAGGCGTAAGCAACGGCGAAAGGCAAACCGGGCAAGGAACAAATCAGAAAAGACGCGGTACATGGAGGAGAGGCAAATAAATGAAACAAAAGATGGAGGAGACTTCAACAAAACAATTGTCAACCTGTCCGAAGTCACACTGAGCAAAAAAGAAAAAAGAATACTTAATCTTGGTCTCACGTACTGTCCACCCAACAATTTTAATTACGCTAAGACAAGGTTGGATATATTCAAGAGCACTCGCAAACTAAAACTCAAAAAGTATCATATACTGAATAAAAAATACGTCCCACCAGGAGATGAAGGACAAGCAACCCCTATGCAAACTCAATCAGAAACATCTTTTCTTGACACAATGCAAGAACTATGGGACTCTTCCGAAAATACGAACAATCCAGACAATGAATCATTGACTTCCACCTCTAGTCAACAAGATGATTCTATGGAACACACTACAAACATAGAAGGTCCAAAAATGAAAACTAACTTTAAACCTAAGTCTAAATTCATTCCAGTAATGTTACGGGACTCTATAGATCTGTTCCATGATCAGGTAACCAAGGAATTAAAGGCCCTAAACAGCAAAATATACAGAGGTAAAATCAAATATAACAAAAAAGATGAGGACTATAAAAACTTAATTTTAAAACTCAAAGAAATCAACAATGTGATTGTCCGTGCCTCAGACAAAGGCGGGAACATTGTGCTGATGTCTAGAGACAAATACTGTAAGGAAGCCTACAGTCAGCTCAATGATAGAGCATGCTATGTCAAATTCAGTGGTGTGGAATTAAAAACTATGTACACAATGTACAATAAAAGTCTTTCAATATGGAAATCCAACGGCATTCTCACAGGAAACGAATACACATTTTTGAAAAACAACCATCCAGTTGTACCCACAATTTATTTCATTCCTAAAATGCACAAGGACCCTGTGAATCCACCTGGCAGGCCAATAATATCAGCCAGGAATTGCTGTCTTGAACACACATCGCAATACATAGATTTCTTCTTGCAAGACTTGGTTAAAGCTTTACCGTCATATGTGAGTGATACCAGTGATTTTCTAAGAAAAATAATGAACCTGGAATGGAAAAGCAGCTATTACTTCATAGCCCTTGACGTTGTCTCCCTTTACACAAGTATACAACATGAAGATGGACTACGAGCAACAGACTTTTTCTTAGATAAAGCCTTAGGTATTAGCAAGATCACAAGGCTATGTTGATGAAGATGATCGCATTTTGTTTGGAACACAATGTATTTATGTTCAATAACATGCTTTACAGACAGACAAGAGGCGTAGCGATGGGGGCCAGCTTCTCCCCCAGCTACGCATGCCTACACATGGGTTGGTGGGAGGAGTTGGTCCTCAGAACGAAGCACCTTGAAAAAGTTAAGTCTCATGTGAAGTTATGGCTGCGATTCATCGATGATTTGTTCGTAGTGTGGGATGGTAGCAAGGATGAGGCACAAGAGTTTGTACAAGCCATCAATACCAATGATTTAAATCTGAGTTTCACAGCTGATATTAACAATTCCTCATTAACCTTTTTAGACACACAGGTGTATGTAAAGGGTAATCAAATAGTTACTAAATTGTTCCGCAAGAAAACAGCGGGAAACTCCACACTGCACGCAAGTAGCTCGCACGTAAAACATCTGATAAACAGTATCCCCTACGGTGAAATGCTTCGCCTTAGGTGAATTCAAGGCATAGAAAGTGACCTCATATCAGCTCAAAATGAGAGTAGACAAAGATTCAAAGAAAGAGGCTACACAGAACAAGTTATAAATACTGCGATTAACAAATCTATGCTCAAAAGCAGGTGACAAAGGAATGTGCAAATGAAGCACATCCACAGGGGATTTTAGAATCATACTACAACACAGCCAACAACATGGCAAGATTGAATCCATTATAAACCGCAACTGGCCCGTGATTCTTAGTGACCCAGTGATAGGTTCTAAGCTCCCTAGAAGACCCTCGGTAACCTATAGTAGAAGCCGCTCTATGAGAGATGACTTAGTCAAAACAAGTCCTGAAGTCATAGAATCCACGAGCTGGCTCCAAACTCATACTGCCTTCTTTAAATGCAAAACATGCAAAGCTTGCTTACAGGGTGAAAACAAATCATGGTATATTAACCCGTTTAGTGAGAAAAAACACAAAATATCCAAGCTTCTAACATGCAAAACAGAATTTGCAATATATGCACTCTCATGCCCATGCAACCTACACTATGTAGGAAGCACCAAACTCCAAGTGGATAAACGTATACTACAGCACTTAAGGGCAATATCTAATCAGGACAATACATACCCTGTAGCCCGGCATTTCAAATTCAAGCATGGTTCCAGAAGCAGTGATCTCAGATATTTTGTTATAGACTCTATCCCAGCCAGTAGAAGAGGGGGTGACAGGGAACATAGATTGCGTCAGTTGGAAACAAAATACATTCTTGAACTGAATACTAAACATCCATCAGGCCTAAACGTAACGGAGGATCTCTTTACATGCCTATAAGATCATTTGAAAGGCGCAAACCCATTGATATTTGGTGTTGTACATAAGTTATTTACACATTACACAGAAAAGAAAAAAACTTTTTTAGGGGATTTTAGATGTATTTATTTCATTATTTATTGAATTCTATGTGGTCCTTTTATACGTATTTATTTATTTACCATGCAATATAATATGAAAGCATAACAGCATCTATTTTAGATTACATTTAGGTCGCTTGTATATCAAAATATTCAACATGGTATTTACTTATTTATTTATCTATTTATTCATTCAGATAAACAAGGACCTAAGAGACTCAATATTCTAAATTGAAATTCATTTTCTTTCTCTATTTACCTAAATGCCTACTCTTACCTGTATACAATCCTATTGGAATTTGGAACTCAAACATCCAATTTATTATATATATATACAGGCTTGTTTGCATCTTATATCAAGCTAAAAGATTGTACTTTAAACGGCATGATATTGAGATCTTTTAAAACTATTATCTATGGGTTGCACCTTTAGGCCTGTTTAGAACTGTTAATATTGATCTGTATACAAGCGTTGTGTTGAACTGGATATAAACTGGGCATGATGGGACTCAAATACCTTCTGCAGGCCATCAATGTTGCTTAGTCTTTTAACAGGAGTTGACCAAAAAAACAAAAAAACTAAAAAACATTTTACAAAAACGCAATGAAGTTTTGTTTACGTTACAACAGACATGATAATAAGTCATGCGTAAAGGGTATTACTGGGGCTCCAGCGATAGTTTCCTTAATTATTTTTTTTTTATTATTATTTTTTAATTTCTCAAACATTTATATATAGGCATTTAAGCTGTTGATCTCAGTTATATATATGTACTTGAGAAATTGTGCACCAATTAGGTGAATCAGGGTACGGTGGTAAGATTGTCACATACACAGAACAAGGGCCCTTTTAGCACTAACACTCTTAACAGTGTTAAAGGGTTGTTATATATTTATAAACTGTGTGTTCTCCCGCAAATTAGGCACTATGCACTTTAGTATTTTAATCCTATGTTTATATGTACAGTCAAGCGTATTGAGACAATTTTACAAGCATCAGTTCCAATCATACAACGTTTTGAAAAAAAAAAACTAAATTATGTTATTTAAATCAACACTCTTTTAAATAAATTTTATGAGGTTTTAGGGATTTGGATTTACTTGTATTTTACTCGTAGTGTCAACCCGGCAAAATTGGGGAACTAGCTGCTTGTAGTCTGTTATCTGTGTCAGTTGTTTTAACACATGCCAATCAGCTCGCTTGTTACTTGTACTATATAAACCAATAATATGTTACGTTACCGTGTCATGTGATCAAGGCCCAAGGTCGGGCTGAAACGCGTCATGGCGGCATTGTGAATTTGAAATAAATATATTTTCTGCACCAAACTGTGGTCCATATCTGTTGTCGTGAAGAGGCAGTAGCAGAGTTCTTTGGGATATATATATATGCTGTTTTACCATTGAATAAATATGCAAATCAAAAGTTTCGAGTGCGGCTCAACCTCTTTCCCGTGAGGGAAGAATTTGTGAACATAGCATCGGCTTGGTTCTGCCGAAGAGCGACGCACCACCACAAGAGCGCCATTATTTCCCGACACTGAACCAACTCTGTAGCCCGTGAAAACGAAAAAGGGAAATGTGGTGCCGCCGAAGACTGTCTTCGGTATTGGACCCGAGTCAGGCTTGAAAAGTGGGCTTGACACGGGGCAACTGATTGCGGAAATAAATAAATAACTTAAAATTGAGTTTGTTACTCTCAACAGCATGAACAAGCACCGCCCACCAGAGGGAAGAAATCCTACACTGCCAATTGGACCACAGACTCCACAATGCAACTAGAAAAGCTGTCAACCAGAGGATGTGCATTTGAAATGAGGACATCAGCCTGTGGAGAAAATCGGCGTGTTATGGTGCTGGCTTACTTTTGAAAAAGTTCCAGGCAGGAACGAAACGCGTCGGGACTGCGCCTCATGCTGTTTTACCATTGAATAAATATGCAAATCAAAAGTTTTGAGTGCGGCTCAACCTCTTTCCCGTGAGGGAAGAATTTGTGAACATAGCATCGGCTTGTTTCTGCCGAAGAGCGACGCACCACCACAAGAGCGCCATCATTTCCCGACACTGAACCAACTCTGTAGCCTGTGAAAACGAAAAAGGGAAATGTGGTGCCGCCGAAGACTGTCTTCGGTATTGGAATCGAGTCAGGCTTGAAAAGTGGGCTTGACACGGGGAAACTGATTGCGGAAATAAATAAATAACTTAAAATTTAGTTTGTTACTCTCAACAGCATGAACAAGCACCGCCCACCAGAGGGAAGAAATCCTACACTGCCAATTGGACCACAGACTCCACAATGCAACTAGAAAAGCTGTCAACCAGAGGATGTGCATTTGAAATGAGGACATCAGCCTGTGGAGAAAATCGGCGTGTTATGGTGCTGGCTTACTTTTGAAAAAGTTCCAGGCAGGAACGAAACGCATCAGGACTGCGCCTCATGCTGTTTTACCATTGAATAAATATGCAAATCAAAAGTTTCGAGTGCGGCTCAACCTCTTTCCCGTGAGGGAAGAATTTGTGAACATAGCATCAGCTTGGTTCTGCCGAAGAGCGACGCACCACCACAAGAGTGCCATCATTTCCCGACACTGAACCAACTCTGTAGCCCCTGAAAACGAAAAAGGGAAATGTGGTGCCGCCGAAGACTGTCTTCGGTATTGGACCCGAGTCAGGCATGAAAAGTGGGCTTGACACGGGGATACTGATTGCGGAAATAAATAAATAACTTAAAATTGAGTTTGTTACTCTCAACAGCATGAACAAGCACCGCCCACCAGAGGGAAGAAATCCTACACTGCCAATCGGACCACAGACTCCACAATGCAACTAGAAAAGCTGTCAACCAGAGGATGTGCATTTGAAATGAGGACATCAGCCTGTGGAGAAAATCGGCGTGTTATGGTGCTGGCTTACTTTTGAAAAAGTTCCAGGCAGGAACGAAACGCGTCAGGACTGCGCCTCATGCTGTTTTGCCATTGAATAAATATGCAAATCAAAAGTTTTGAGTGCGGCTCAACCTCTTTCCCGTGAGGGAAGAATTTGTGAATATATATATATATATATATATATATATATATATTACCTACTGGCGGTCGCCAGTAGGTAGTTATAGTTAGGACCTATTTTCCATAGGAAATCCGCAACATTCTATTCCCAATAAGTCTGGCGCCGGTTGACGAATCTTCGCGAAATTTTCCAAACTTTTGGCCAGCTCCGGTCCGCTGCTCCTATTCGGAAAGTTTCGTGGTGATTCGTCAAGCGGGGGCTGAGAAAAAAGGGGGGTCCCAAAAAGCGTTTTCCCCATGCAATTTCCCATAGGACCTGTTGACGCAGCTACAGCCCGAACTGCTGAATGGAATTACACCAAATTTGGCAAAGAGGTAGTCCTCAGTTCAGACTCGTGCCTTTTGCATAAATCCGTTCAGTAGTTCCTGAGAAAATTAGAGTAAAAAAGATAGATAGATATATCTAGGGCCTCGGAGGATCCGCGCACCCTATGCGCACCGTAAGCGCACCCTCTGCGAACCGAGCGCGCACCCTCCCGATCACGCGCTGAATGCTAATTGGCTGTCAAGTGTCTGTCTACATTCAAAACCAGGGACTGTTGGCAGCCGTTTTGTGCCTCGGTAGAAGCGAGGCTTATTAAGTACGGGAAATAAGTGTGTGAAAGATGTAAAGGGGTCTTTTTTTCGAAACGGCGAAATGCGCGCAGGGTGCGCGGATCCGGCCGGAAAAGAAACAAAACTCCGAAGCGCGGAAGCCCGCGCTTCGTTAATAATTAGCCCCCGGGGGGGCAAAATCCCGGGGGCAAAATCTTTACAAATAATTGGGGGAGAGGGGCTGCGTGGCCCCCCTCCTGGAGCCCTTGAGGGCCCTGGGGACCGCCACCCCCCAGGGCCGGCTCCTACAGTGTCCTGGGGTGCCCACCTCCAGGACACTGTTGTTTGCTATGAGAGGGCGGGAGTCTCCCACCCTCCCATAGCAAACTTCGTTTGGATTTTTAAAGAGAGAGCAGGGAAACCTGCTCTCTCTTTCAAAATCCAAACGATATTGCTTTTCCACACGGGGAGCTGCATGTTAGCAGCTCCCCATGTGGAAAAGCAATGCCGGCTCCCGAAGGATGCGGGGAGCCGGCTGGGACCATGGGGGCATTGGGGCTCCCCCCACGGTCCCCAACGTTTTTTAATAAACCCCGGGGGATGGGGTCCCCGGGGATAATAAAAATTAGTGATAGGGGCTATTTTTATTTTTACTGTAAAATTAGGAGTCGCGCATCCTAACGCGTTGGGTGCACGGTTAATCACGCATTGGGTGCGCGGTTCCTAACGCGTTGGGTGCGCGATCCAAGGAAAAAAACCAGAAATGTTTGGGAGATAAACATCAAGCTTAAGTGTTTTGTTCTTGAGTGGCTCTAAAAAGAGCCGTTGTGTTCATTGAGAGTTTTTGGTACTTATAAGTAAGTACCTATACAGAGTCTAAAGTTGTTGAGGAAGACTCTGTTTCCTTCATCAGTAAAGTGTACTCCATCTCTCCTATACATCTCTTGCATATGAAAGCACAGATTGTTATTGTAAATGGACCCCATTCTATAGTCTCGGAGAAAAGCAGAAACAGATTTATTCACATGTTTCCTAGCTTTCTCAATTTGTGGACAAAAATGATTGGACCCGTTCCATTTCTGCCTTTGGCATATGTTAGAATACACAAAGGCAGTTTTGGGAAAAAGTGAAATCAATTCTGAAAAGGTGTCCTTCATAAGCATTTCCAGACCTACCCCAGTCAAAGTGCCTAGGTCATTGCCACCACAGTGCACAATTATGAGGTCAGGGTGTTGGATATGCATAAAGGATTTTACCAATGGCATCAATTGGTGCCACTTTAACCCTCTCTGTCCAATCCATTTAATGTCTACATTTGGCAAGCCTAGGTCTTTTTGAATGCCTTTGTTTTCTGCATACCTTTGGCTCCAGAAAATATAGCTGTGTCCCACAATCCACAATCTAAGCATCTTGAAGGGAGGTCTGGATGCACTCAGATGGTCTCTGTAAATGAAATGGCAGTTTGAAAAGTAAGATTTTTCTAAAATGGTGGCTAAGATGCAGTTTTGAAAAAAGACAAGAAATCATTGGTTGTTTGACAACCTTCTACACGGAAAGGTAGGGTGCATGTTTCTGTTTTTTAAACGCATGATTCTTATTGGTTAACAAAAACTGATTGAAAGGAACATTATATATTATAAGCTGATATGTTGAAAAGTCAAGCACACTTGCTGTTTTGATTAGCAACATTGTGTGCTGAACCTGTGACCTGTGTGCTCAGTTCAGTGTTCCATGACCTGTTTCTATGGTAACGGGCAGAAGGCAGATTGGGGGTAGGGTTCAAATTTATGTCATTTGGAAAGTGTTGAAATGTTTAACCAATAAAAATGTGTGTTAGCTTTTGAATTTATGTGGGAAGGAATGTGATTTGATGTTTACATGTATATGTGTGGAAAATGAGAGGGAATTTTTCCATTCTTTGGTTTTGCTGACAGGTGCACAGTCTGGTGTGTGACTGATATACGTCTTAATCTATAAAACAACTTGAAAGGTGTGTTATTTAATTGTGAGGGGATGTATGTGGTATATTTTGATTTTAATCAAACTAATGTGTTTCTCCTGCTAAAGTGCAGGCAGTACTTTTTTTGTCTAAAATCTTATTGACAGTGTCTGTGCATGTAGAAACCATTCTGTGATAAGCATTTGTGTTTTTCATGTGTTTGCAGACAGATAACTGTGCTGTTTTTATATTTTGGTACAATTAGACACCAGTCATTGTTTATGAATTAGCAAAATGAGTCATTTTTCTACACTAAAATGTAGTATTCATAGATTAAGAAATGTGTTTTGGTATAGTGCAAGGGATAGTGTTGTTTGTCTAGAATCACACAGTGAGTCTCTGTGCATTTAGGAATCATTTTGAGAGAAACATTTTGGTACTAATCTGTAGTAGAAGATTTTTTGCAATGTGTGCAGTCACCTTAGATCTTGTAGACTAGTAAATGTATTTTCTACAAGGGATAGTTGGCTGTCTACAATCACACTGTGAGTCTGTGTGCATTTGGGTAACCATTGTGAGAGAAGCATTTGGTAACATCATGTATTTGCTGACAGATAACTGTTTTAAAACCTGTCATGTTTTCAAGTTTTAGTAGCATTAGAAGCCAGTCTTTGCTTATGCATTGATAAAATGAGTCAGACTTTGACACTAAAGTGCAGTACTGAAATATGTAGATTGTGTGCAGTATCCTTACCCTTTCCAGAGTAGTGAATGAGTTTTGGTAAACTCGTAGGATAGTGTTGCTTGTCTAAAATCACACTGTGAGTCTGTATGCATTTGGGTAAGGATTGTGAGAGAAGCATTTGGTAACATCGTGTATTTGCTGACAGATAACTGTTTTAAAATCGGTCATGTTGTCAAGTTTTAGTAGCATTAGAAGCCAGCCGTTGCTTATGCATTGATAAAATGAGTCAGGCTTTGACACTAAAGTGCAGTACTTAAATATGTAGATTGTGTGCAGTCCTCTTACCCCTTCCACAATAGTGAATGAGTTTTGGTAAACTCCTGGTGATAGTGTTGCTTGTCTAGAATCACACTGTGAGTCTGTGTGCAGTTGGGAACCACTGCGAGAGAAGCATTTGGTAACATCATGTATTTGCTGACAGATAACTGTTTTAAAACCTGTCATGTTGTCAAGTTTTAGTAGCATTAGAAGCCAGTCTTTGTTTATGCATTGATGTAATGAGTCAGGGTTTGACACTAAAGTGCAGTACTGAAATATATAGATTGTGTGCAGTCCTCTTACCTCTTCCACAGTAGTGAATGAGTTTTGATAAACTCCTAAGGATAGTGTTGCTTGCCTAGAATCACATTGTGAGTCTGTGTGCATTTGGGTAACCATTGTGAGAGAAGCATTTGGTAACATCATGTATTTGCTGACAGATAACTGTTTTAAAACCTGTCATGTTGTCAAGTTTTAGTAGCATTACAAGCCAGCCTTTGCTTATGCATTGATAAAGTGAGTCAGGCTTCGAAGCTAAAGTGCAGTACTGAAATACGTAGATTGTGTGCAGTCCCCTTACCCCTTCCACAGTAGTGAATGAGTTCTCTAATGATTCAGTCAGTACCCAGGTACTTATGTAGTGAACCCGGTTTTAGCACATGGACTACTTCAAATGACTATACACTATGCATGCAGGCCTCTAACCACCTACACAATTGTATTTCACACCTTCATTTGCCCAGTCAGTATCTATATACTCCAATAAACATCCTGTCATTCCCCTTGCACACCTCCAGTGACTCATTCAGCAGCATGTACTAATATATTCAATGTGCCAAAACCCCAAAACTTAAAAGATTTATCCAGGCACTCTCCTTGCAGTACTCTAATTATTCAGTCAGTACCCAGGTACTCATGCAGTGGCCCACGCCTTAGCCCATGGAGTGCTTCAAACGTCTGTCCAGTATGCATGCAGGCCTCTAGTCACCTACACACTTGTCTTTCACTTGTTCAATTAACTACTCGGTATCTATAAACTCCAGTAAACACTCTTTCAGTCCACTTGCACACCTCTACGGACTCATCTGGCACTATGTATTAATCTATTCACTACACCAAAACACAAAAACTTAAAAAGATTAACCCAGGCACTCTCCTTGCAGTAGTGTAATGATTCAGTCAGTACCGAAGTAATCATGCAGTGTCTGAGGTTTTAGCTCATGGACTGTTTAAACGTCTATCCAGTATGCATACAGGCCTCTAGTCACCTACACACTTGTCTTTCACTTCTTTAATTAACTAGTCAGTATCTATATACTTCAATAAACACCCTGTCACTCATCTTGCTCTCATCCAGTGACTGATCCAGTACCATGTACTAATCTCTTCACTGTGCCAAAACTGAAAAACTTAAAAGTTTTACCCAGGCACTCTCCTAGCAGTAGTCTAATGATTCAGTAAGTTTCCAGGTACTCATGTAGTGAACCATGCATTACCACATGGACTGCGTCAAATGTCTATGCAGTATGCATGCAGTCTTCTAACATACTATACACTTGTCTTTAACAGCTTCAATTCCCCAGTCAGTATCCATGTACTTCCAGCAAACACCCTGTCACTCCCCTTGCACTGTTCCAGTGACTTATTCAGTACCATGTAGTAATGCATTCACTGCGCCACAACTGAAACACTTATAAATTCACCCAGGTACGCTTCTTGAAATAGTCTAATCATTCAGTCAGTACCTAAGTACTAATGGAGTGAGGCACGCCTTAGCACATGGATTGATTCAAACGTGTTTCTACTATGCATGGAGTTCTCTAAGTACCAACACAATTGTCTTTCAGACCTTCAATTTCTTTGTCAGTATCTATAAACTCCAATAAACACTCTGTCACTTCAATTACACACCTCCACTGACTCATTTGGCACTAAGTACTAATCTATTCACTGCACTAGAACCCAAAAACGTAAAAAGATTCACCCAGTCACTCTGTTTGTAGTACTCTAATGATTCAGTCAGTACTCAGGTAGTTTTGCAGTGATCCAAGTGTTACTCTATGGACTGTTTCAAACATCTATCCACTATGCATGTAGGTCTGTAGCCAGCTACACACTTGTTTTTCACACCTTCAATATCCCAGACAGAATTCATACAGTTTCCGCAAACACCCTGTCACTCCCCTTATACTTCTCCAGTGACTTATTCAGCATCATGTAGTAAAGTATTTGCTGCACCAAAATACAAATACTTATAAATTCATCCTGGCACTCTCCTTGCAATACTGAAAACATTCAGTCAGTATCCAAGAACTATTGGACTGAGACAGGCCTTAACAAATGGATGGATTCAAACACGTGTCCACTATGCATGTAGGTCTCTAATCACCTACACACTTGTCTTTCACACCATCAATATCCATGTCAGTATTCATACACTTCTAGCAAACACCCTGTCACTCACCCAGTGTGTCTCCTTATAGTACTGTAATCATTCAGTCAGTTAGCATGTAGTCTTTTAGTGAGGTAGGCTTTAGGGCATGAACTGCTTCAAAGTAGTATGCACTATGCATGTAGTGTTTTAACCATCGTCACACTTGTGTTTCAGGGCTATAGTTTCTTAGTCAGTATTTATATAAAATGTGTTTCTACAGTAATAGAATAGTATAAATTTGAAAGTTATTAATATACATTTATTTGTGATTCTTTTTTACAGATACTGTTTTTCAACGTTAAAATAGAGAAATCATGCCAGAAAAAAAAGAAAAAGAAAAGAACAGAGACAGGAGAATTACTTGAAGAAACATCAACTACAAGTATTGAATGAACAAGATAATGTGGCTAAAAAGAAAAAATCTTCTGGTAAGATCACAAAGCAATTTATTAAAAATGTTTGTAGGACCAAACAGAATGCACAGAATGCTGAAACCTCTGAGAATGCTTCAACTAAAAAACAATTCAAAATAAGAGGAAAAGCAAAAAAGCAAATGGACAGTCAAAGGAGACAAAGTATGGTAAAAGAAGGCAAAATCAGTATAAGCAATTACGCAAAAAAATATTTTACAAGAGAGTAGTACATAATTTGCTGAAAGATGTGAAGAAATATAAAAAGAGAGCTCTATTTTATAAAAAGAAGAAGCATATTGAAACCATTGTTGAAAAGGCTTTTGAAGTAAAAAGGAAACTATTCATTTTAGTATTAAACAGAATTCGATCACTAGATAAACCAATCCATTTAATGAGGGCCAAAAGTAGGAGGAAAAGAGTAATTAATAGAAAAAAATGTTGTTATTTTTTTTGGGAGAATGGAAACACAGTTCCAGTTCAGAGCCTTTCTTTAATGAAGAGAATTATTTACAGAGCAAAAAATTATTGTATGCAGTTGACACCAGTGGTAGAGGTTATGAGGTTAGAGATGGTTGTCCAATTGAGAAAGAGAAAATGGTTGAAAGAAATGCAGAAGAAGTGATAGCTGATGAAGTTCTAGGGAGATGTCCTAAACACCCTGTGTACACTTGGGATTGCAGTAGTATTTGTAGTGTACGACAGGAATCTATTGATAAATTATGTAGTTTTTTTACGAGCATATAGTAAAAAAAGTGTTAAACAAAAGATTAAGGTGATGCAAGGACTAGACTCTTGCAGAGTGAGAAAAAATACTGGTTTGCAAGGTCATTCTCTGGCTTGTCTTTCTAGGAATGTTTTTCAAAGTGTTTTTCACCATTTCAGGATGCTGGCAGTACATCATACTCAAATGCGGAAGTTAGTGAGAAGATTGTATTATGCAAAAAGTCCAGCACTAAAGTTAAATGAGTTGAACAGTGCTCTTTTGCGTGGGTCAGTATCCGATGTGAAGAAGGTTTGTGATGATATTGAGTTTTGTTACTTTGGTCCTCAGCAAGAGAGTGCAGAAACTGACACATTAGTAGAACAAAATGTTGAAGACAATGTAGAACCCGTAATTACAAAAATATTTGAGGATGAAATCACAAAGTTTAAGGTAATCTCAGGTGAAAGACCAAATGTTTCTTGTATTTGTTGTCGGCGAAGTCACTATAAAAATCAGACTAGGGGTGTCAATCTGTATTTAAAAAGTGAAATAGAATATTTGTTGGTAGAGGATTGTTTTTATTTGGGATCTGAGCAGCGTATTTGCAAATATTGTTATAACAAATTAGATGAGAATAAAATGCCTGCTAGAGCTGTTCTTAATAATCTAGAGTTGGTTGCTATTCCTCCAGAGCTGATAGATTTAAATACGTATGAGTCTATTCTCATTCAATGTGTGCACCCGTTTCAGGCTATTGTTCGTATGGAGCCTAAAACAGGTAAATTACCTCCATCAGAGTTACAAAGAGGATTGAAAGGAAGAGTTGTGTATTTACTGTTAGATTTAAAGAAAAATATTGAAACTATTGGTGTAGACCATGCAGAAAATGAACCACTAGTCATTCTAGTTAATGGTGTTCCTACTAAGAATAAGAAAATCTGGCAAGAGTTAGTGGATGTTAGAAAAGTGCAAAAGGCATCATTGTATCTGATACAAAATAATGAGTACTATAGAAATGTGTTTGTAGCAGAAGAAGAAATAGATTTAGCAGAAGATACTGAAACATTAAGTGGACAAATTGAAAAAGTGGACATGTCCAGATGTGAAGAAATCTATGAACATTACAGTGTACATCCACTTAATTCCAAAGAGGTGATGGGGAATACGATTGAGTTGTTCCAAATGAAAAAAGCAAGAGGAAGTCCCATGAGTGTTTGGGAAGAGAGCTTGGAAGCTCGTTGTTTCCCGCAGTTGTTTCCAACAGGAAAAGGTGGACGATATGATGAACGTCCTGTGCAGATTCCTGCATCTGAATATCGGACAACAAGATTATATGCAGAAGATCCAAAATTTCGACAATGTATCCCTTATATGTTTCATCTTCTGTTTGAAAGTGACTTGTCTGGACTTTCATATGCAGTAAATCACATTTTAAAAACGGGAATGCATCTGCAAAATGTAACTGCAAAGGATTTTATGGATAAAGTGCATCAGAGAGATGATCATTTAGAATCTCAGTTGATTAATCTGATGGCATGTCAGCGTGGGACTAATGAATATTGGTACCGTCGTCATGGAGAACTGAAATGTATGCTACGGAACTTGGGAACTCCTACATGGTTTGTTACACTAAGCTGTGCTGAGTATGCTTGGGATGATTTACTTGAATTTCTTCGAGAGGCAAAGTCCATTATAAAAAATATTGAATACAAGACACCTGGAGAATTGTGCTCTTTTTATCCTGTTAATGTATTCAGATATTTCAATCATAGATTTGAAGCTATGATGTCTTTCATCTGCAATAAAAGAATCCTCCTCTTGGAGAAGTTGTGGATTTCTTTTGGAGAAAGGAGTATCAAGCAAGAGGTGCTCCTCAAATACATATGTTGTTATGGATCAAGGATGCCCCCAAATTTGGAACAGATTCAGATGAAACTGTTTTGTCTTTCATTGAAGATTATGCCACATGTACTGTACCCAATAGCAGAGAAGATAAAAACTTAAAACAACAAGTCTTACGATTCCAAAGCCATAGGTGTGGAAAATACTGTCGACGAAAGTACAAGTCAAAGGATAAGTTCTATACCAAATTTCGTTTTGGATTTCCACGTCCTGTATTATCCAAAGGAAGAGTGAACAGTTTTATGTCAGCTATGCGACATACAAGAAAGTCTCCGAAAAATACCTACAACTTAAGAAGAAGCAAAGAATCAAAATACATAAATGACTACAATCCAGTTATTTTATCCATGTGTAACGCTAACATGGATATTCAGTATGTTGCGGACAATTCCATTGCTGTTGCTCGATATGTAACGTCCTACATTACTAAATCAGAAAAGACGGAATTGAAAGAAATGTGGGAAGAGATTTCTCACGAGACGACTATAAGTAAGAAATTATACAGTTTCAGTTTGAAGATGTTATCGCATTGTGAAATTGGAGCATATGAATGTTCAGATCGGTTATCATCTGCAAGTATATATTCCAAAAGTAGAAGAATCATTTGGGTGAGTCTAGGTCTTGCAGGAATGCGAAATCGGGTACTGAAATCTGTTCAAGAAATTGAATATTTAGCAGAAAAAGAACCAGAAAGTACAGATATTTTGAAAACTAATATGTTGGACACATATTACCCAAACAGAAGTCATCATCTTGAGAAGATGTGTCTCTATGAAGTGCTGCAAAACTACACTTTTAAACGGAATATTATAGAGAACATCAATGATGGAAAATATGCAGTGATTGGTTCCGAAGGATGTTTGGTGAAACAAAGGAAAGGAAATTTAATTAATCACAGGAAACTGAGTTGCGACACTGCTGACAAAAGGGAATTTTACTATTTAGCCCTTTTGCAAATGTTCAAACCGTCGCGTTCAGAATTGGAATTACTTGGAGATTTTCAGAGCTATGAAGATTCATTTAATGCTTGTAAAGATACCATACAATGCAGTGCTTTTGTAAATTATGTGAAAATGTTGAATGATGAAATTGATCAAGAAGCTACAATTGCAGCTGAGATTGCTGTAGACAGTTCTCAAGACAGTCAAAGTTCTGCTGCACAGTCAAGATCCACTAGGACAACCAATTGTTGAAAATGAAGCAGCGACTGCCATGAATGAGGTGGAAACAGCAATGTATCAAGCTCAAGAAGATGTAATACAGTTAGGAAACTTGGAAGAACGAATAAATGTTGAACAGAAACAAATATATCAACAAGTGAAAGAGCAGATTGACCATGGATTACTTCATGAAAAGAAAGGGTGCTCATGTACATCATTTCAACCTATCCGAATGTATGTGAGTGGTCAAGCTGGAACAGGAAAAAGTTTCTTAATTAAAGTAATTACAAGTTATCTGCAGAGAACAACTGAGTCGCATTTGTCTTGTGTTGTCACTGCTCCAACTGGGTTGGTAGCACATAACATTAAAGGAATTACTTTGCATCGTTTACTAATGCTACCAGTAGAGCATGAGAACAAATTGGAAAACCACAAGCTATCTGGAGAAGCTTGTTGTGAAGTTTCAAGAGTCCTGAAGAAAATGAAACTTCTCATTATTGATGAGGTAAGCATGGTCTCAAACTTGGTGCTTGCCTTTGTGCATTTAAGAATGCAGCAAATTCTTAAAACAGAGTATGACGTGTTATTTGGAGGAAAACACGTCATAGTTTTTGGAGATCTACTGCAACTGACTCCGGTAAAAGGACAACCGGTATTTAAAACACTTGCACATGATGTCAGAAACCTCTCTACTTGCTGCATCATCAAGTCAAAAAGACATTCTCTTACCCCTTTCCAATTGCTTGTGAGACGATACCCACACTGGAAAAGATTGACTCCTTCCTGGAGAGCCTCTCTTCGCTGTATGATGCGTCAATTGTGTCATGCGGCAATTACGGGATCAGACTTGACCGCTCCCACTTCCTGTAGAGGTGCGCGGTCTAGTTGTTCTCGCCCAAGACGTTTTTGAATCGATAATGCGCCTGCGCGCTGCTCGCGCGGCGCACTTCAACTGAAGAGAAAGTTCGGACAGCAACGTTTTCTTGTAGCGCGTTTCAATTCTGAGGAGAATTGAAAAGAACTTTAGTCGTAGTGGAGAGTTTAACCAGGAAAGTGAGAATAGCTTTTCTTTTGAGTTCCATGTACAAATAATTCTAACCAGAGGAATTTCTTTCACAGAAAAGGTTCTAGTCAGGAACTGCAGGTTCATTATCAGTCACAGAATTTTGGCAGTGAGAGCTGAATACGCCTGGTCCAGGGAACGTCTTCTGTGAAGAGAAGCGTTCCAACTTTCAAGTAAGCGTATGCAGTTCATTTCCTAATTGTGAGCAGGACTGTATTACTATTTTGGAATGAAAAAACTATTTAAAGACTGAACGTCAAAAAAGACTCTTTCAAGGAAGAAAAAGGATAAAGCCCTATTCAGGAAAAGTGTGCACTCAGGAATTTTAACAGCATTCAGCGAAGGAAATATCTATCGTTCTGTTGTTGTCCTTGAGGCTATCTCTCAAGAACATCTTAAGCACTGTGTTCTATTGAGATAAATGAAGTAATTACCTCTAAGCAGACAGCAACTGTAAACTCCGAATTCTTCCAGTAAATCAGATGATATAAGTATAAGACAAGAAGCATTTAAAAATACAATTCAGGCAAAACAGTATAAGGAGGAGCAGTTTTCAGGACTAGCACAGGTAATAAGGCAAAAAGGTACATGACAATATTTCCCGCCTAAGGAGTTGGGAGGGTTAACGTATTGTGCTTGCTATTACAGGTTTCCCATTCAAGACGAATAGAAGAGGAGCCAGAGTCCTGAAGCAGTCTCTCTTGTTTTGTCTTCCACTTCCCCTTTCCCCCGAGTTGAAGTTATTGGCAGTTGCTCTCACCTGTCATTGGCTTCGGCAGGAGGGAATTGAGGCACGGTCATCTGTTCCTGAGAGGATCGATTTAGTATCAAAAGAATCTGACAGATTGAAGTGCCTTCCTCTTGATTGAGGATTACAGATCTTCTCCTGAGCAGTATGGCGGAAGGATTAGATTTAAAGACCCTAACAAACATCTTAGATGGAATGCAGAAACAATTGAATAATGCTTTAGAAGAAAATAAAACCTTGAGGGAGGAAGTCAGGAGGTCTAGTCAAGAATCTATTCAGACTAGACAAAAACTAGATGAGCTAGTGTCTTCAGGTTCGTTTTTTAAGGGGGCCCAATCTCAGTCAAGTCTGCCATCCTCTTCTGACATCTCCACTCAGGTGATTCATGCTATCTCACCCATAATACCCCTCGCCCCCCCAGAGAGGTTTGGAGGAGACCCTCAAAAGGCGCAGATATTCTTAACTCAGTGCTCCTTGCATTTTTTATGCAGACCAGTGATATTTGTTGAGGATCAGTCTAAAGTGGCGTTCATTCTGTCGTATCTGAACGGCGATGCTGCGGCATGGTCAATGTCTTTGGTCACCCAAAACGATCCAGTATTATATAATTTTGAAGATTTTAAAATTGAATTTTTGCGAATATTTGATCGTCGTTCTGCCTCTCAAGCAACCGACAATGAGTTATTAGAGCTAAGACAAGGAAATAGAGACTTGGTGGGATACTTAGCACATTTCAACAAACTCATAGTAGAAACCAATTGGCCAGAGGATAAAAGAGCTGCAATTTTTTTACCGAGGATTAAAAGATGAACTAAAGGATGCTTTGGCTCAAATTCCTAAAAGACCTACTGAAGTATCTGAACTTATTGACTTAGTATTACAACTAGATCATCGTTTGAGTGAGCGACGCAATGAAAAGAGAAAAGAGATTCGTCCTTTACCTCCTCGTTTTGATCGGTTTAAATCTGAAGTTCACAAGGCCTCAGAGAATACCACAACAGAAGAGCCAATGCAGATCGGATCCACAAGAGGTCCTTTAACCAAGGAGGAAAAGGAGAGGAGAAGAAGTTCCCAGCTTTGTTTGTATTGTGGATTGGCAGGTCATTTTGTCAAAGAATGTCCAAAAAGACCCAAGACTTCTCAGCAGGGAAAAGGTCAGCTTCATCTGTAGAAGGGGTTGCACAGGTGAAAGCGAAGGTCAAGTCAACTCCAGAATTACAGCAAATAGCAAATACACTACAGTCAGCAGCGCCTCATTTGGTGGTATCTTTCACAATAAAATTTCGTCAACAAGAAATAAGCAAGGTCTCTGTGATGATTGACTCAGGGGCAACCGGAAATTTTTGTGATATAAAATATGCTCGGCAGATTGGAATTGAGTTCGTTAAGAAGAAGATTTTGGAGGCGGTTCGAGCTGTAGATGGAACCAATCTGTCATCGGGGCCGATCACACATGAAACGGAGAGAGTTCTACTGACAGGATTAAATGGTCATACCGAACAGATAGCATTCAATCTTATAGATGCACCTCAATTTCAGTTAATTCTTGGTCTTCCTTGGTTAACTGAACATAATCCACGCATTGATTGGAGCAAAAGGACTGTAGTTATGGATTCATCATTTTGTAAAGACCATTGCTTTGGTGGGCATCAAGGGCCCAGTGAGGAGTCACCAGTTCAGGGATTGATTCAATTTCCCGCTCAAATTTGTGCCATGGAGACCAAGGAAATTCCTGTGGAGTATCAGGATTTATCAACAGTGTTTGATAAGAAGGAAGCAGAAAAACTCCCTCCCCATCGCCCATATGACTGTAAGATCGAGATTGAACCTGGGGCGGTGTTACCTTGCAGTCGTATATATGCCCTCACAGAGACGGAAAATGCCTTTTTAAAGACCTATTTGGATCAACATCTGGCCAATGGATTTATTCGCCCCTCCCAGTCCCCAGTATCCTCCCCCCTCTTTTTCATCCCAAAAAAGAATGGAGATCTTCGCGCCTGCATTGATTATAGGGCACTGAACCAAGTAACAATAAAGAATCGTTATCCTCTTCCTTTGATCTCAGTATTGTTGGATCAAGTTAAGAATGCCAAAGTGTTTACTAAACTGGATTTGCGTGGGGCATATCATTTGATTCGGGTAGCCCCAGGGGATGAGTGGAAAACGGCTTTTCGAACCCGTTACGGTTTATTTGAATATCAAGTAATGCCCTACGGATTGTGCAACGCCCCTGCCGCTTTCCAGCATTTTGTAAATGACATTTTGGGAGAATTTTTGGATCGAGTGGCTGTTGTCTATATTGATGACATCTTAATTTTCTCTGAGAACACGGAAGATCATGTTACTCATGTGAGATCCATTTTAACCAGATTACTTGAAAACCATTTATATGTAAAACTGGAGAAATGTGCCTTCCATGTCAAGAAGATTGAATTTTTAGGATTTGTGCTGTCCCCGGAGGGAGTCAGCATGGATGCGGCAAAAGTCAAGGCAGTACAAGAATGGCCTCCCCCAAAAAATGTCAAAGAGATCCAAAGTTTCTTTGGATTTTCAAATTTTTACAGAAGATTCATTCCCGACTTTTCCCACAAAGTAACCCCGATCACTAAATTGCTAAAGAAAGGTGTGAAATTCATTTGGAGTGAAGAAGCCGAAGAATCCTTTCAATGTTTAAAGAAATTATTTACTCAGGCTCCAATCTTATTACATCCAAGAACAGAAGATCCATTTTATGTTGAAGCAGATGCATCCGATGTAGCCATTGGGGGAATACTGTCTCAGCGACATCAACATACTGGCCAGTTGCATCCAGTGGCTTATTACTCAAGGAAGTTAACTCCCCCAGAATGTAACTATTCCATCGCTGACAAAGAGTTGCTTGCAGTTAAAGTTGCATTTCTTGAGTGGCGACATTACCTTATGGGGGCAAAACATAAGGTCACAGTGTTCACAGACCATAGAAATTTACAATTTCTCAAGTCCGCTCGCACTTTGTCTGCTCGACAATTGCGTTGGTCTCTGTTTTTTGCGGATTTTGATTTTGTGCTTACCTTTCGGCCAGGTGCCAGCAATGCAAAGGCTGACGCACTATCCAGAATTAATTCAGATTCCCAAGAATCTGAGATGATCCCACAGACAATCATACCAAAGGAGAAAATCATTTCCACCACCAGTAATTCGGATTTTTCAATAGAAATCAAGAAGGTTATGACGAAAGGTGAAATGATTCAATGGGCCCAAGAGCAAGGTGGCAGGGAGATTAGAAATGACCTTCCATATCAAGAAGATCGGCTGTTTCTTCCTACTGAGGAGCTTCGAGAAAAGGCCTTGAAGTCTTGTCATGATGGACTGTTGGCGGGGCATAAAGGAGTTCAAAAGACCATTGACTTAGTGGAGAGAAATTTTTGGTGGCCCAGGATGAAGCCGCAGATACGACAGTTTGTAGCCACTTGTGAGAGATGTTTGAGAGGGAAGACAGACCGAATGGCTCCACAGGGGTTGTTGTTGCCTATGCCTACCCCACCATATCCATGGCATACAGTTTCAATGGATTTAATCGTGGATCTTCCCCCCAGTCAAGGTTATAATACTATCTTAGTAATGGTAGACACCTTCTCCAAAATGGCCCATTTTGTTCCCTTAAAAAAGGTGCCTTCAGCAAGCCAATTGGCTCAGTTATTCTCCCAACACATAGTGAGATTGCATGGAATTCCGAGAGTTCTGGTGTCAGATCGTGGCTCTCAATTTGTTTCGCACTTTTGGAGGGCCTTTACTAAGAGGTTGGGAATTGATGCTCGTTATTCCACCAGTTTCCATCCGGAAACTGATGGCCAAACTGAGAGAGTCAACCAAGAATTAGAACAATACCTTCGACTCTATTTATTAGATCAAAAGGCTGAGTGGTCAGAGTTAGTTTGGGCAGCAGAATTTGCGTACAACAATGCGAAACACTCTTCTACTGGGAATTCCCCTTTCTATTTAAATTATGGCAGACACCCAAGTTTGATAGTGGATAAAGAAGAAGGCCCAGTCCCGGCAGTGGAAGAGTTTGTAAAAGAAGTACAAAATTCCTTGATGCGAGCCAAAGAAAATTTAATCAAGGCAAAGGCTTCTTATAAAAAACAAGCAGACAAAAAGAGGAGAACATGTCCAAAATTCTGTCCTGGCGATAAAGTATGGTTATCCACAAAAAACCTTAGAATCAAAGAAAATCGCAAGTTTCAGCCTAGATTTATTGGCCCCTTTAAAGTAGCCAAGATGATAAACCCAGTCACAGTTAAGATACACTTACCTTCTTACCTGAAAATACACCCCACATTTCATGTCTCTCTACTAAAAAAGAGTCCACCTAATGTAAGACTTCAATCATCACCCAAGCCAATTTTAGTAGACGCTGTAGAAGAGTTTGAGGTACACAAGATATTAGATTCAATTGTCAGGAAGGGTAAATTGTATTATCTGATTGACTGGAAGAACTTTGGCCCGGAAGAGAGATCTTGGGAGCCATGTGCTAATGTCCATGCTCCAAGACTGATAAGAGAATTCCACAGAAAAAACCCAACAAAACCAAGGTTGGGAGGACGTTTTTTGGTGGGGGGTACTGTCAGAAACCTCTCTACTTGCTGCATCATCAAGTCAAAAAGACATTCTCTTACCCCTTTCCAATTGCTTGTGAGACGATACCCACACTGGAAAAGATTGACTCCTTCCTGGAGAGCCTCTCTTCGCTGTATGATGCGTCAATTGTGTCATGCGGCAATTACGGGATCAGACTTGACCGCTCCCGCTTCCTGTAGAGGTGCGCGGTCTAGTTGTTCTCGCCCAAGACGTTTTTGAATCGATAATGCGCCTGCGCGCTGCTCGCGCGGCGCACTTCAACTGAAGAGAAAGTTCGGACAGCAACGTTTTCTTGTAGCGCGTTTCAATTCTGAGGAGAATTGAAAAGAACTTTAGTCGTAGTGGAGAGTTTAACCAGGAAAGTGAGAATAGCTTTTCTTTTGAGTTCCATGTACAAATAATTCTAACCAGAGGAATTTCTTTCACAGAAAAGGTTCTAGTCAGGAACTGCAGGTTCATTATCAGTCACAGAATTTTGGCAGTGAGAGCTGAATACGCCTGGTCCAGGGAACGTCTTCTGTGAAGAGAAGCGTTCCAACTTTCAAGTAAGCGTATGCAGTTCATTTCCTAATTGTGAGCAGGACTGTATTACTATTTTGGAATGAAAAAACTATTTAAAGACTGAACGTCAAGAAAGACTCTTTCAAGGAAGAAAAAGGATAAAGCCCTATTCAGGAAAAGTGTGCACTCAGGAATTTTAACAGCATTCAGCGAAGGAACTATCTATCGTTCTGTTGTTGTCCTTGAGGCTATCTCTCAAGAACATCTTAAGCACTGTGTTCTATTGAGATAAATGAAGTAATTACCTCTAAGCAGACAGCAACTGTAAACTCCGAATTCTTCCAGTAAATCAGATGATATAAGTATAAGACAAGAAGCATTTAAAAATACAATTCAGGCAAAACAGTATAGGGAGGAGCAGTTTTCAGGACTAGCACAGGTAATAAGGCAAAAAGGTACATGACAATATTTCCCGCCTAAGGAGTTGGGAGGGTTAACGTATTGTGCTTGCTATTACAGGTTTCCCATTCAAGACGAATAGAAGAGGCGCCAGAGTCCTGAAGCAGTCTCTCTTGTTTTGTCTTCCACTTCCCCTTTCCCCCGAGTTGAAGTTATTGGCAGTTGCTCTCACCTGTCATTGGCTTCGGCAGGAGGGAATTGAGGCACGGTCATCTGTTCCTGAGAAGATCGATTTAGTATCAAAAGAATCTGACACATGAAGATACCAGAAAGTCTCTTGGTAGTGTTGGTAATGTGAACATTTGGACTTATTTTGAATACAAAGAACTGACAACAAATATGCGACAGGCAAATGATGCTGAATATGGAAGTATTCTTCAAGATATAAGAATTGGAATTCTTACAGAACATGGCAAACAAGCTTTGGAGAGTCGATTACTTTGCAATGTGTTTCCAAATGAAAATGTAGTTCCTGCGAAAGTGTACATGAAAATTGCAGAAAATAAATCAATGATCTGCTTAATGCCAACACTGCACGAGTGTTACATATTCAACGAAGAACTATTGAAACTGGAAAATGAAGAAATTATAAAAATGGAAGCCATCGATAAAATAGAGCATGAAGGAATCACTATTATTTTGACGGGAAAGTTGAAAACAAAACTGGATTCTTTAGAAAAAAAAATATCTAAAACAGCTGGTTTAGAAAAGACACTATATGCATGTGTAAACTGTCGGGTAATTTTAAGGCGTAATTTGGATGTAGAAAAAGGTTTAGTTAATGGAGCAAAGGGTAAAGTGGTGGATTTTGTTAATTATCAGAAAAAAGAAGGAATTGAATTTTTAAAAATAAAATTTGATCAGATTGAAGAAGTTAAAGAAATTGGTCGTTGTTCAGTTCGTTTTTTGCTTGTTAAAGATTTATATGTCCGTAGGAAACAATTTCCATTTTCTCTGGCATATGCAGTGACTATTCATAAATCTCAAGGATTAAGTGTAGACAGTGCATTGGTGAACATTGGATCTACCGTATTTAAAGAGGGTATGGCATATGTTGCTTTGTCGCGAGTCAGAACATTATCTGGTTTGTTTTTGATTGATTTTGATGAGACAAAGGTTAATGCTGATGCAAACTGTGTAAAAGAGTATAATAGGTTAAGAAGGGTGTATGCTCCAAATTTAGGTCAATATCCTGTATTTGAAAAGCGTGTGGTTGGTCGAAAAAGAAGATTTGAGAATATCTGTTCTGAAGGTGTCTAGAAGGGAAAAGAATAAGATAATGTTGTGATTGCAAGTAAAAAGAAACACTGTTGAAGGACACTGTTGAAGAGATTGTTGGTTATCAGTTTGAAAATAGTTCAGGTGTCAACTGCTATGCTAATGTAGTGGTCAATGTTGTTTTTTATCTTGAAGGTTTGCAAGAACAAATTATGCAGAATCGGCAAAAAGGATTTTGTTCTCTGTTGCATTCTGTTTATGAAAAATTGACAACAGATGCAAGTAAAATACAATCTGTTTCAGATGTTCATAATCTTTTGGATGTGTGTTCTGGTTCTACACAATTTACACAAAATATCCAACAAGATGCTCAGGAATTTTTAATGTATATGCTTTCCATTTTTGAAAATGAAGGTGTAGAAATAGAAAATATTTTTGGCCTTTCTTACAAATGGGAACATCATTGTGAAAATTGCATGTATACATGTACCACTAATGTAGACACTGAAATATTTCTGTATTTAACATTACCAGACTGTAAATCAGTGTCTTTCAATAAATTAGTTAAAGGTGCAAATCAAAACATGGAGTGTAGCCAATATAAATCAGAAATGTTATCCACATTATTTTTTAACAAAATATGGACAATACATAATTTTAATGATGCAACGTTGTACAGCTGATGGAAGAAAATTGGATACCTTAATAAAGCAATTTGTAGCAAGACAACTATCAATATCAGGAAGGAGTTTTGTAGCAATTGCAATAATTTTCCATGATGGTCCTTCCACAACATCTGGACATTACACTGCCTAAAATGTGACAAAGGCTGGACACTTTGTAATGATTCCCAGTTGGTTTTCAAACAACGTTTGCCTAGGGAATTACCAAATTCCTACCTAATATTTTTAAAGTCAAAGTTCTAGGAAGATAATTCACTCTCTGGGGAATTTATTATTATAATTTAATAGGATTACCATTGGACAATTTACATAAAAAGGAGTACAAAAATACCATTTGGCCTCAAGGAAAGGTATATGTTTGAATTATGGACTTTTTCGTGCTCATTGACTCGATAAATATTTTAAAGCAACAACATTTACAGTTTTTATAAGTTAAAGTTATAAAATTTTGTTAGCCATAAGCATTTCATATATGTGTGATTTGTATTTTCTGGTATTTTACTGAGAATAGCATGAGCATGTTGGTTTTTTTTAAACAATCTTTTTGATTGTTTTTTTTTGCCCGCTGTTAAGTGATGAGTACGATTGAAGTCACTATTTCTAGTGAAATTCAATATATTCTGAGAACAGCAAAAAAGGCAAACAAATTACTTTGTTGAAATTATGCTGTGTTGTAAAAATGTATTATTACATGTTATAACTATTTTTTTTCTTTCACAGATCCTAATTCTAAAATAAGCAATTTACATCAATTTACATTACAAAAAAAATCTGAAAAAAATGTATACCATTTTTAATTTCTATTACTGTGAAGGTAAGTTTAACTAAGTATTAATATGCAGAATGGGCAGATCTGCAAGAAGCTACAAAGTTTGAACACGTTTTTAAAAACACTCTGTTTATACCTATGTAGTTTTGAAATCTCTCTGTTATCGGATATCATGTGACCTCCAAAACAACAGATTTGAGTGGTTCATCATATTTCCCATTGTTCCTAATGAAGGACTGCAATCATTTCAATCATTCTTCTTTGAGCATCTTTGCAGACAAAACTCTGTGCTTACCTTCTATCATTCGCAAGCAATTTTAAAAACAGAAATTTGTCACTTTTTGTAACATAGTTATTGCGCAAGACACTCTTTCCTATTTACAAAGAGAGGAAAAGGCACTCTGTGTAGTTTTTCTACTCCATGTAAATACAACCTCATCATACACACCACTTTGCGTTGAAAGGGTGTTCTATAAGTGTTGTTGTGCATGATTGCACTGAATACTCATAGAAGAAGACACATCTCCAGATTTATCAGAAATCATAAATCTCGATATGTGTGTGAATGCTGCACCATTCTCCAATTGGTGTAGGAAAGCACAACAAGGAGAATTGTTTTCATTTCTCCTCATTTTTTAACCTTCAATGCATGCTAAAATGTTCAGCATACATTGAAGGAGAAAAATGCGTTTTCTGATTGTTTTTGTGCAGGAAGGTGTGTCTTCCTGCACAAAAACAAACACCACATGACACAGATATCCTTGCACCATGGTGCAAGGGTGCCTGTGTCACCACATGGCTGCAGTTTAAGCAGCCGTGCAGAGAGAAGCATAGATTTGCAACATATTTATGTGCATATGTTGCATCCCTGTGCTTCGGAAGTACTACAGCACACTGCAGTTAAAGAGGTTACTGTGTGATGCTGCAGCACTTCCTTATAGTTCTGCACTTATACATTCACCATACACTACTAATACATTCTTTCAGTAAATTATACACTACGCATACATCCAACTAAACTTTCACACACGATCATGGAAATATAGCTCTTGTTTTAAGCAGAGAAAGGAGTTCTGAAAAGAACTTTTTTTACTTCTTTTTTGTTTTTTATTTTTTTTGTACTTTTTGGAACAATTTTGTTATTTTTTTGTTTTTTTCGAAAGGAAAAAAAGACAACAGGAGGAACAAAACAGTCAACTTCTGCATAAAAAAATAAACACAAGTTTAGCACTTGTGGTTTTGCTGCGCTCGGCAGATAAGTTCAATTGACTGCTCGCCATAACAGAGCAGTTTGTTGCATTTATTGCAACTAATTTTCAGTTTTCAAAATTCTGGACGTATGTCCGGGTGAGTGGTCGATGGTGATGCTGCAGAAGGGCTTGCCACTGCTGGCTGAGGCTGCTGTCGGAGACTCTGCATTCCTGCTTGGCCAGGTTCACGGGATGCAGAGTCTTCAGGTGTTTTAACATACTCGCAGTCCCACAAGAGTATTTTTTAGATGGATCCCCTCTGGAAAGCACTCTTTACCCTATATTTTACATGTCACTTTAGTTGAATTAGTTTTATTTTGTCCTTCTGGGAAAAAAAATTCCACACCACAGAGGTGTATCTTTCTGGGCGTGGAGGTTCCACAACAAATTCCTCATCGGACGAATGGTCTGAATCTGATGGTGGCTGCTGTCCAGAAGCCATTGTCTTCAGATAATGAAAAATTGCAGCTGTGGAAATCTTCCCCAAAAAGTTTCTTCTAGTTCTAAGGTGTGAGATGTTCCTCCAAAGAAGCTCAAAGAAGAATGATTGAAATGGGTGGGGTCTTTCAATAGTTAGAATAGAAAGTGTAATAAACCAATCAAATCTCTTTTTCTCAGGTCACATGGGATCCACGCACCGTGCGCATAGGCGGCACGCACCGAGCGCGAATCTGCGAAATCGCATTTAAAAGGAATATAGGATTAGAAGTAAAAATATATTAATTTTATGAGTTGTTTAGATTATGTCTTCAATTAATATTTACATGAAATACATATATATATGTTTTTTGACATTTAAAATATTTCGTGGGATTCACGCACCCATCGCATCAAACACGCATATGACGTTTCGCGGAAGCGCGCGAGCGTCGCGTAACGTGCTTTGTCCGTGTCGCGCATATGCTTGGAGTCGCGTACCAGTCGCATAGAAATTGCGCACGAAAATACGTACCCATCGCATACCGTACGCGGATCCTACACTACAATCGTAAAATGGCGACTATGTTCCGCGCAGGGATTGAGAAAAGTGCACATAGGGTGCGCGAATCCCCAAACAATTGTAAAAAAAAAAAAAGTATTACAAATATAGTTTCAAAAATATAAAAAAATATACAAAATAGTTTCAAAAATTAACAATTTTTTTTTTTTTAAATCAATCAAAAATATTTTTTAATTTTTAAAAGAATTAATTGCAAATAAAAAATTCAAAAATGGTGAAAAACAATTTAAAAAAAACATAATTAAAGGAATTGACACACTGAAATATAAAGATTTAGAAATCCTATGAAAATCATTAAACATCATAGCTTTAGAGATAAGTTATAGATAGGAATTAGCATTTGAAAAGCCTTTGAAAATTACTTTAAAAACCATAGGTTTCAAGTATGTTATAGTTAGGAATTAGCATTTAAAAAACCTTTGAAATTCACTGAAAAAACCACAGGTTTCATACACATTATAGTTAGAAATTAGCATTTAAAAAACCTTAGAAATTCACTGAAAAAACCATAGGTTTCAGGGGCATTATAGTTAGCTGGACATTTCCCTCGTACAAAACCCTAGAAATTCCCCCGTTATAGTTAGTTCAGCTAACTATAACTCGCGCCCCCGCAATGCACTGCCTATGATGTCACATATTACATCACTCATGACCTGGTCAGTGACATCACTGATGACATCACTGATGACATCTCAAATGACATCACTGATGACATCATCCATGTGATAAATTATTGCATCTTCTCACACCATAATATAACCTTTGATACACCCACTCAAAATTTCAGACGGCTATTCTCAAAACCATAGATACTCCAATACCAATATCTACATACCCACTCCTTGACTCTTAGGTCTACACACACATCCACTTACTCACCTGTACAGTCACTCATACTTACAGTCACTCAGTACAGGACTATCATATTCCTTTATACACCTATATAGACACTCACACACTGCCAATCATCCATAGAGGTACTCACACACCTAGTCAGTCATGCAAATAATTAATCACACTCCCATTCACTCACCTATACAGTTATACACACACAAGTTCACTTACTCATAAAAATACTACCACATTCTTATGCTCTTATACAATTACTGATACAAGCACACACTCATCCATACAGCCCCTCTCACAATCACACACTCTCACATATAGCCAGTTATATACTCTTACACACATATATACTGCCTTTCACATATGTAGTTACTCACACATGTACCACTGAGATATACATTCAATCACTAACACACCCATACATACACTCACCCAACCATACAGTCCATCACAGATGCACTCTTAAAACCATGCACCCATAGAATCACCCACTCACACATCTATGCACAGAGTCACACACACCCCACCCACACAAACACTCAGGCACCCATACAGATACTCAGACAACCAATCAATAACCCATATAGACACTCATATAGCTATTCACAAAACCATGCAGCCACTTATACACCAACAGACAGACAGATACAGACATTCCCACAGTTTAGTCACTAGTCTGCAGTAAGATACATTTAATGACTCACTTATAGTCAGTCACACACCTACTAAATCATCCATTCACACACTTATACACCCATTCATTCTTCCATAGGCTTTTCCCTATATATATTAAACATATATAAACTTTACAGAAACACATACTCACTGGATGACGTCATCAGTTATGTAATCAGTGATGTCATTTGAGATGTCATCAGTGATGTCACTGACCATGTCATGAGTGATGTAATATGTGACGTCATCAGCAGTGCATTGCGGGGGCCTGAGTTATAGTTAGCTGAACTAACTATAACGGGGGAATTTCTAGGGTTTTGTACGAGGGAAACATCCAGCTAACTATAACGCCCCTGAAACCTATGGTTTCTTCAGTGAAAAAAAATATAAATATATATATATATATATTTGCATTGGCTAGCGAGGGACCTGGGAGCGCAGCGGAAGGCAGGATGCACCACATAGAAGCTTGTAGGCAGAAGATGCTGGAACTTGATGGATATCAATTGATCTCTTATACTACGCAGAATGTCAGGACAAGAGGGGTGGCAATAATTGCCAGGAGGGGCGTAGCCACCTTTCCGCTATTCATTGCTGATAAAATGGGAAGATGGGTAATTACGCAGTGTTGTGTGGGCAATAGTATGTTTACTTTGTGTTCGATATACGGATCAGTGCTCGATGACTTAGCACTAATTGACTGGCTAAATGTAGAGCTAGTTGGGTGGCCTCTTCCGCTTGTCACCTGGGGAGATTTTAACTTAAATATGAGCTGCTCAGTCTCTAACCACCCTGAAATTACATATCACGGGCGTAAACCCAAAGTCTATAAATCCTTGCTACAAATAAGATTATTGCATGGCTTAACGGATATCTGGGCTAAACAAGTAATGGACGACACTGGTTTTACGTATTTTTACGCCCCTCACAAGATACATGCTAGATTGGACTATTTTTTTGTCTCACAAAAACTGGTATTAGACAGCAAAATATTAAAATATCCCAGAGTGATGTCAGACCATAAACCTTTGGTTCTCGAAATAAATATCAAAACAATGTTACAACCTGTTAGATGGACTGTTCCCATGAGGCACAGAACTTTGCTTAGTGACGAAGGCTATGTTCATCATATGGGGTGGTGGATTCCTAGATTCATCGAGGAGAATATTAATAGCACTAGTATACAGGTAGTCTGGGATACGCTAAAAGCTACCATAAGAGGGGAGACATCTTAATATGGTTGGGAGATACAAAAGAAGGAAAAGAACTTGCTACATATATTGTATGAAAAACTGAGCAATGCTGAAGCTCACTTGATTGAGGTTTTATCTGAGGGAGGTGATCCAAGTATGGCGCAATCAAAGATTATTATTGTTAGGTCCGCAATTACTGAAATCTCTATTAAAAAAGCAGCTGGTAAATATATGCTTGGCAGAGTAGAGCTTACGAGAGTAATGAAAGGGTTGGGCATATGCTTGCAGTTCAGACCAGGGAAAAAGTTGTACAATCTCGAATTACTGAAATTATTGACCCCAATATAGGTTTGGTTAAGGATCCTGATGCTATTTTATCTGCTTTCCAAATATTCTATCAAAAACTATATACAGAGGACAGGCGAATGGAAATCTGTGAGATTGAGGAATATCTAAAGGAAATAAATTTGGAACTATTAACCCCTGAGAAGGAAATGCTAGATTCCCCAATTGAAATCGAGGAAGTAAAAGTGGCTATTGATTCTTTGCCCTTAGGGAAAGCAGCGGGCAAGGATTTAATACCAGGGGGATTCTACAAAAAAATTAGGGCACAGCTCATGGTTATTATGTTAGAGATCTTCTGTAGAGTACAATCCGGTGAGGCCCCACCTGAAACTTGGAAATCAGCTAATATTGTAGTTTTTCCAAAGAAAAACAAACCTATAAATAAACTAGGGTCATACCGACCTATTACGCTGAACAAAAGTGATATAAAAGTCCATGCTAAAATTCTTGCTAATAGGTTGGCCTCGGTGATAAAGAAATTAGTATCCCCGTGTCAACATGAATTTGTGCCTGGTCGTGAGACTACAAAACATATTCGTCGGGCCATTGCCCTGTTTGACTACACTAAGGTAACAGGAGACCCTATGGCTTTAATACTCTTAGATGCTGAAAAGGAATTCAATAGGGTCTCCTGGCCCTTTTTGTGGGCAACTATGGGAAAAATGGGATTTGGCACAGGGTTCACCATGGCTATTAAAAGTATGTATTGGGAACCTACTGCGAGAGTAACATCGATGGGTCTCATATTGTTGTGTGTAGATTTAGATTCCGTATATAGGTTTCCCGATTTATGCCCTTATATAGGTACAATTCATATTGCTCCTATTTAGGCATAGAAAATCCAGCCCTTGTCCATGCTAACCAAATACAGGCATGGTCTCCTACATCCGTCAATCCACGTCACAACGAGTTCTTGGAAAACCAGACTCTTAAGCCTTTAGGAATTTCCCTTGCTTGGATATTGATTTCTCCAAGAACTCATTTATTATGCATGAACATCTATTCCTTAGGGGTTCTTTCATGACGTTCCGATGCCCGACTTTTACGTCAATACAGGCATTCCTAAACACCTACAAGGTATAAATATATCTGCACTTGCCCTGGCAAATCACGGTTCCGGTACGGTCCTATTCGACTGCCTACTTGCGGTTCGCCGCGGCGAGTTCGGAAGGAGATCGAGTTCCCGCCTGATGCACTGACCAGACGCTGTCATCCTCCTCGCAGAGAATCCAGCTCCAGTGTTTCTGACTCCCCTTGCGGGGTGTTAGATATCGAGTCCCGGAAAGAGATTCCAACCTCACACATTCTAAGGTATGGAGCAGACTAGAACTTAGAGAAACTTTTGGCAACTCTTGGCAAAACTAAAACTATAGCTAGCTATACTTTAGAAAACAGCACCTACTTCTTACCTCGTACTATACTTAGGTTAGGTACACTGGGGTAGAACTATTTAGAAGCATCAGATGAGTATTCACATTTTAGCCTGTGTTATTTATGTATGTATTATATGAATATGTCATAGCTACAAACCATGCTATTGCAGTATTATTTTATCTTACTGCTAACCCTGTACGTATTGTACTTCGCATTCTGTCTTATGATTATAGCAGTTCATATCTCTTGCATGAGAAATAAGACTGTTCAATAAGCCCCTTTTTATTGAAACGCCCGTCTCTCTATTTCTGTGAAACTCTGTAGAAACGAAGCATGCACAATTGACTGAGTGAAACTGTTATCTATTGTTTTCACGGTTCTGAGATTGTTCCGACTCTAACGGAAACAAAGTTGTCATGTTTATGCGTTTGTCAGAAACTAATCCTTTCTTGTATATTCGAGAAGTTTCTAGTGACCTCTGAGTTAGCTGGCACACACAAGTAATTAAGTTTAATGTCCTCGATAGAGACATACTGACCTCTGTCCTATGTCAAAACTATAGTGTATATTATTCCAATGCGCAGAGCCTATCAGGGATATGGGAACAAACACTACAATATCTGATTTAATCAATATTACAAGAGGCACGAGGCAAGGTTGCCCTTGTTCTCCTCTATTGTTTGCTATTTACATCGATCCCTTACTTAGAAAAATAGAGGAGACCAGCTAATCCAGGGTATCCACACCAGAGGAGGAAACACCAAGATTCTAGCCTACGCTGATGATCTGGCAATTGCTACACCTAACCCTCCTAACCCTCGGGTGCCCTTATTGAATTAGTAAACCATAGGATAAATTTGGATGATCCCCGAATAGCCTGGAATGCTAGATATCTAGGGGTAGAGATAAGTGCTAACGTAGAGGAAATTGTTGACCTTAATTTAAAGCCATTGATGCAGAAATCCAGGATAGATGTTAACAGGGTAAATAATCTGCATCTCACATTAATGGGTAGGTGCAATGTAATCAAAATGCTATTTCTCCCTAAAATCTTATATTTTTTAGGAGCTATCCCATTGGAAAAAAGCAAAGCTTGTTTTTTTTGCAATCAATCAACTTATCTCTAGGTTTTTGTGGGCTGGGTTTCGCCCCCGAAGAGCCTTAAAATTCATGACTCTACCTAGAGATCGTGGGGGATGGGCGGATCCAAATATTCAGATATATTATTGGGCAACAGCTATGAAACAGATGGCTTATCTGCTTAAAGGTGATCTGGGGAATATAGGAGATACATTTAATATTTCTATATATGAGTTAATATATGGGGCAGAAGTTCAAGGTTGTATTATGCGTCAGATTAATTTTACTTATTTTAAAAGGGTTAGATTTAAGGTATTATTGGGCTCTTTTAAAGTATGGACCGCCGTCCGGAAAAGAATGATCATCTGTAGATTTCATAGATATACCCCTATAGTTAATAATGATTTATTGCCAGATATATTTCACGACGGGTATATGGGAATGTGGGCTAAAAACGGTGTACGATATCTGGGTGATCTTATGGAAGACAAGGAAATTTTTTCGATTAATACAATTAAGGAGACGTTTGGGATTGGGAATAACCACTTTTTCAAATATCTACAGGTAAGGGATTTTCTATTAAAAAAGGAGGTTTGCGGTAGTAAAATTCCTTTACTAGGTATGGGTTTTAGGGATCACTCAATACTGTCCTCAATATATAAATTAATCAACAAAGCAATGGGGGATGATTTCGTTAAACAAACAAATCGCTGGCAGGAGCTTTTACGAGCAGGGATGGGAGAATGTGAGGACTCCCTTTTGTTAAGCCAGACAGCATGTAGTTCTGCAAGTCTTCAAGTACAGTGCTTTAAAACATGGCTTAATTTATATATAACGCCTGCACGGATTTTTAGATGGGGTGGGACGTCATGTACACAATGTTCTCGATGTGCGGCGGTAGCTGCTGACAGTGTACACATGTTCGCCATATGTCCTAAGCTTGCCCCTTTATTAACTGCTATAGGTAAAAATCTAAGTACAATGCTGGGATATATGGTGGCAGTACAAAAGGGGGTGGTGATGGACAGAGCATCAAAACCAAGCAAACACTCACACCCAGTCAAGAGATCTGGGTTTAATCCATCACCGTTCTTTAGCCCACTCTGCCACCCCAGTTCAGACATGGCCATGTACAAATCAGTCTGACCCTGTGCCTCATGGGAACAGTCCAGCCCGAAATGCCAAGCCATGCCTTCCCTGGACCGGAAACAAGCTTCCTAGGACCGGTTTCTGGCATTTAAGCCGTCTTCAGCCAGGCTTGCTTGAATCCAGTGGCAAAGTGAGCAAGGGACTCAACGTCTGAGCATACCCTGCCAACTTATGGCGAACAAAGCAGTACAAAAGGGGGTGGTGATGGACAGAGCATCAGACCCAATCAAACACTCACACCCAGTCAAGAGATCTGGGTTTAATCCATCACCGTTCTTTAGCCCACTCTGCCACCCCAGTTCAGACATGGCCATATGCAAATCAGTCTGACCCTGTGCCTCATGGGAACAGTCCAGCCCGAAATGCCAAGCCATGCCTTCCCTGGACCCGAAACAGGCTTCCTAGCACCGGTTTCTGGCATTTAAGCCGTCTTCAGCCAGGCTTGCTTGAATCCAGTGGCAAAGTGAGCAAGGGACTCAACGTCTGAGCATACCCTGCCAACTTATGGCGAACAAAGCAGTACAAAAGGGGGTGGTGATGGACAGAGCACCAGAACCAATCAAACACTCACACCCAGTCAAGAGATCTGGGTTTAATCCATCACCGTTCTTTAGCCCACTCTGCCACCCCATATGGTGGAGCTCACACCCCAGGTAATAATTCTGGGTGAAACTAATCAGGAAATGGTGGAATCTAATCGGATATTGGTATTTATAGCTATGGCGGTCTATAGACTATGTGTTGCCAGCACTTGGCTAGATTGTGATCCTCCCTCAATACATTGCTGGATGGAGAAGTTGCTCGCTATCTATAGATGGGATCTGGCAGTATATAAAAGAAGGGGATATAGAACAAAAAAAAAGAGGTCTGGAAATCTGGGAGCCAATAAGCAAATGGATTAATGAGGATACCGATTTAATGAACTATACGTAGCTATGGCGACTATATAGCCCCATGATAGTGTTTTTGTTTAATGTCTTAGTTAAGGTTTTAGGATAATAACATCAACTATAATGTATGTCTTTTGGATTTGGAGGGAGGGGGGAAGTAGGGTTGGCGGGACAGGGGTTAGGGAGGGGGGGATAAGATTTAAAAAAATTAGAATCTTGACATCGATCTTCTTTGTTTAATGTAAAGATTTATTTGTGCTCTTTTTTGTTGTTATGATGTCAAATGAAGGTTATAAATATGAAAAAAAATGTAAAAAAAGAATTTAGTCGAAAGGCTAATAACCTAGGAGACACTTATGACAATATTAGTCACAGTATCTTAACTTAATATAAATTAAAATGAATATAAGATAGTGCACACTGAACCAACCCGTTATAGGAATGATGAATAATATTTTCTTTCTTTGTTTTATATTGTTTTTAGATCAATTGTTTTTAATATAACAACTAAGAAATATATGATTAATAAAGTTCTGAAGAAGGCGGAGACAAAATCGCCAAAACGCCGCGTCGACACCAGTTTTTATTCAAATTGAATCATTGTTTAAATATTTGTTTCATTGAAATTAGTTTGATTGCTTAAATCATATGTAAAATTATTTGTACAATTGCTCATTTCTGTCTTTTAGCAATTAGAAGCGACATGGAAATGGTCGTGTGATTTTGATATTTATGTTAAAAATCATCCAAGAAGGCAAATCCATCTCCATAGGATTTAACAATACAATAAATGTTTTTATGGAATATATTATATGTTTTAATATGAATTTAATACAATAAATTGTTTTGAATAATTGTATTTTTGTTATATGACTCATTAACAGGGAAGGGTTTGGTTCAGTGGTTAATATTGTGAGTCACATTACTCGTACTAATTGAAGCATAGAGGGGAACTTTGTTTAGTTGTGTGCAACTTTCTTACCCAGTCCCCTCTGGCCTAACTGGGGTAACTCTCTTACGTTGTAAGATATTGGCCCTTAGGGACATTGTCGACATTGCTAAGTTAGCATGAGCTTCGCTGCCATGATGCTGCTTTTGCGCACGTTACTACATGACTTTGTTTTTGCAAGACTCTGTTTGTGCCTTTCACTTGAGAACGGACTGCTTTCGCGTTCTCTGACTTTCTTGGAGTTTAGTCTGAACACGATGTGCAAGGTCGAACAACAATGGCACTTGTTATTCCTTTCTGGTCTGTCCCTAGCACCTAGACATATCATGCTACACACAGCTGCAGTACTGAAGACTCGTGCTTTGATATTACGTTGTTGCATGTTGTTTTAACACACTTGGAGACAGCCGTTCCATGGAGAAGAGCTCCGCTGTTCCTATGATGTAAACCTTACATACAGGCTTTAAGGTATGGGGTCTGCTGTCAAAGCCCAGAGGTCGTCCTTTTTTATAAAATAAACTTCTTCTAGTCAAGGGGAGGGTGGTTAGGCCTAAACGCCCTTATTTCCACAGTCTTAATAAAATGACTTCTCCCTTTGTATTCTATAGAATTGTAACAATGTTAACTGTGCTGAGTTTATGCATTTTGCTGCTAGTAGTGGCACGTATACTGTATTGCAGAGCACGATAGTTAAAATAAAAACTTTGAACTATTTCAGTGACTCTGCCTATTCTCACTGTGGACAAGTACGAGTGAGTGAGCGAAAGAGTACCTCTTGCTCCCGCAATTCCTGAGAGTTTGGAGTGTTGTGTTCTGGGTTGTCTAATCATTTGTTGCTCCGTGATCTTTGTAGGAGAACGAATGAGACACTATAGCTAGTCGGTTTGGGATTTTAGGTACTGATGTGGTAGGTTGGTACACCCCTATTCACTGAGGTCCTGTTTTCCTGCGCATAATTCTGTGAATGTGCATAAGCCCTGCGACAGACCAAATAGTCAACTAATGCGAAAATCAGGAAATGCATAGCTTTATTGACGTTTAACAAAGTCAAACATCCTCTCTGTATCCACTTATAGGTAATCAATTTCAGTCTGGCATTTTGAGTGACATTTTAACAATTCCGAAATATTTTATGTCATTCCTTTTTTTATTGATTTCTTATCACGTGTCCCTGCCCCAACATAGTTTCAGGTTGTCGAATCTTATTTCTCTGTAGCACTCTACTGTTTTCTACTTACTAATGTCCTGCCTATGCCTATTCCCATTCCATTGAGCTTTTGATTAATGTTTTGTACCTCTGGTTCCTGAAGGAAACCAGACGCTTTCTCTAAAATAGCTGCGTCCATCGGAGCATATGTAGGGAAGTTTGTGGTCCTAATCCTCTGTCTTTCACACAACTACCTCGCACAACATCCTTCCTTTTACGTATAAAGCTGCCAATTGACTGACTTTCCACCAGGTGGACCCTCTTATACATTTAGGATAAGACATAAAATTGTTGTTATAGCAGTGGGAGAGCCATCAGTTCTATAGGTTGTATTAATCACTGAATTATTTCCCACACTGGGTCGTTTACCTCTGTATAAAGCCCCTGAAACTACATAGTTTGAAGCTTGATAATAAGCTCTGAGACTTTAGGCTGACATGCCTCCTTCCTTCCATGGTAAACTGAGTGTGTCTAAGGCTATTCATGCCCTTCATCTCCCTCCAATTCAGTGTCCTGAGTAACTCATTCATCTTACAGAAGCACAACTCCAGGATATACATTGGCATTTGTTGCAATACGGATAGCACACTGTCATTTTGCTTAAAGCTATTCATCCTGTTAGGACATCACAAACTTCAGCCACTTGTGTATACTGACTTCAAGGGGTATCCGCGTTATTACATCTACATTATATTTAGGGTATCCTGTTTTAGCTATAAAACTGTAAGAACCTTAACCGAAAAGGAAACCACTCATTAGTGTAAGCATATAAACACTGATACACACTTGCAGAACCTCCAATTAAAATGCCATTAAAAGAAAGGAATTTGACCAATTGAGTAATGTTTAGGTCTTGTCTAGGCAGCACTTGCTCTTTGAGACTTGCTGTAATAAGGTATGGACTTGAAGCTCCCCCACCCATTTCCCGGCCATCTTTTCAATTGGCTCCTGTTACTGTCCTTTGTAAATGTTGGCTTTTGATTTGTGAATAGGCTTAGTAGTCTCTACTTGGTACCACTTTTTTCTCCTGTTGTAACCTCCCATGAGGACTGCCCCTATTACATGTGTTCTTACTTGGTATGTTTTATTTACAGACTGTGAGCACTATTTTCATACATGAATTCTCCTACCTGCTGTTGCAGCACGATGCTCTCCAGCAACTTAATTACTTTTTTTTTTGCCGAGCACCACATTGTGCTCGTACTTCAACAATGGCAGTGTGCGACTATTCATTTTGGTGTGCGCGGCTCGCTCAACTCTTGTATGTTCCCCCCCCCCCGCGCTGGTGGCAGCACATCATATTTTCTCAAAGCATGGCTCACCAGACTTATTTTTATTACCAATGGCGGGCGTGCGTTATATTTTCAAAATGCACGGCTCGCCCAACTTGCACCTATGCTGACAATTGTTAATTTATAAAATGTTTTCTTTTTGCAGCGTGCCATGCTTTAATAATAGCATTTCTTTTCAAAATGCGCGCCTTGGGCTTTGCCCGGCAAGAAGTTGCAACATGTTCCTCAATCGTACCAGCACAAAATGGCAGAACTGCATGCTCCCATCTCTACAGCGCTGGCCAGACTGCCTACCGCCACCTTGGCAGTAGCTTAGATCCCAGCAGCTGCAGCCACATCAATCTCACCCCTGGGAGATGCCATCCTATAGTTGGACATGTACAATAAGGCTACAATGAAGTATTGTACCTTGATGAAACCTTTACAATTTTGAATTACACCCAATTCATTCGTAGCTCTGCATTCTAAGACACATGAAACTTTAAGCATGCTTACCACTGCTATTTTGCATTCTTTGTCTGACTACATTAAGGGGGTGCTGCTTTTGTGTGGATATTAATAACTGCCCAGTGAGCCATGACAAATGTCTTATTGTAGGTCAGTCTTGACTTTTTAACAGACACCCCGTTGTATTCTGTCACTTAAAAGCTTTATTACATTCTAACTATGGGCTAAACGGTTCTAGTAGTAAAGTGCAGTTGGGTTAAAAGTATGGTCTCACAAGTTGTATAGTAAGTAGCTATTCCCTTCCTCGTGTCAAACCAACTCACCCTCCTATTTCCACAGTTTCACGGCAGCTTCCTCTTGGGGAGGGTCACTGGTATCAACCATTTCTACTCTCACTTCTACTAAAACGGTGCTTAGCGTACAAATACATGTCCCATCCATTGCAACACAGTTCATCCAGTTTAGTGCTAGAATATTTTGAGATGCTGCAGCCCATCCCTGGTGCTGTAGCACACGCGGGTGCCTGAAGGGGCTCTTTTAATGATTCTGCTGGTTAATGAAGAACCTGCAGCCAATGGCGCCACATATCTACCCAACACCTTGAAATGTGACTCTTCTCTCCAGGCACATCATTTTGGTTCCCAAATAACTTTTTTTGTTTTTGTTTACCAAGGCGTAGCATGGGCTCATTTCGAGAAAGATGCTCTCTGTAAAAGTGGGTTAGCCTGTAACCAAAGTGATATTGTGGAACCACCACAAACGTGCCACTAGTCTTTCATGGAAAATCTGCCTGTTCATCCCATGCATGGAATTTGACTCCTCAAATGGGGGTTTTTGTTTGTTAAAGAGTACGTCACATGGGCTCATTTTGACGTCACTTTGTCTACCTCAAAGTGAGTTGACTCATTTTACCATGCGTACAAAATGTGGGTGTGCAATCCGGGTGATCAGTTTTGCTAGCCAGCCAAGAAAGGTTGACTTGCAAGAAGCAGGTTTTTCTGTGTAAAAGTGGGCGAAGGCCAGCCGTAGTGGCTTTCACTGCATTGGCACAAATATGCTGCATTGTGCCCCACACCTCCAAAACTTGCGGCTTTTCACTTTGTCAGAATAAGTCTTCCCCCTCCGTAAATGGCACTTGTAGATTTGCAAAAGTGGCCTGTACTTTTCGAAAAAGGAGAAACTATAAATAAATAGAACAAGATTGTGAATGGCAAAATCTTTCTCTTCGTAGGCAGAAAGGAACCTCCGTCTAAGTCCCTGAACCTCCCCCCCGCACCCCCTGTAAAGTATTGCCTTCCCCCACAGTGATGGACAGCAGCCAATGCAAGTTTCAACCTTCCTTTATTGGATTTACACTTCTAACACCTAAGAGCGCCGGGCAGCCGCCTCCGAACGCTTCGTTTCTCTCTCGCACGTATCGTGCTCTTCGCGCATGCGCAGACGTGCCCAAAATGGCCGCCACGCGCATTCGCGTGATGACGTAGTGCCCGGTCAACTAGACCGCGACACTACATATCTCCCCTTTTTACACCACACACAAAACTATTTACATAACTGAGAAGGGGTTACCGTTCATAGTCTGTAGTCTTTAAACTTGGCAGGTCTCACCACCGCTCTCCCAACTCGGGTGTATCTTACCGGGGTAGCGTGTCCTTCTCGACCCTCTGCTGCGACAGGGCTTCCCCTTCTTCCTTCTAGGGTACCTTTCCCTTCTCTTCCTCCTTTCTCGCCCTCTTCCCGGGTCCTTTCTTCCCTATGTGGTCCTTCTCGTTCATCCTCTTCGTTGATATGATCTTCCTGCATACTCTCTCCCTTTTCTCCGTTCGGTGTTCCTTCTTCGTCCCTCATGTCCTCTGGGGCTGTCACTCCTTCATTGTCCACTCGGGGACACTGTAGGATTTTGTTGCACTTGGCCATGCGGTCTTGGGACCATACATTCCCATCACTGAGTAGTGCCGCTCTGTCATACACCTCTTCCACTCTCAGGGGTGGGGAGTATTTGCTGTCTCCCTTCCTCTTGAGAACTGCCAGCTTTACTCTGACCCACTCCCCTTTTTCCAAAGCTGTCTCTTTCACGTTCTTTCGGTTGTTGTAATGGTCAATATATATCTTCCGCGCTTTCTCCAGGTTATGTTGCACCACTGCAGGTGACCACTTGCTTGTGATTGTCTTCTCCTGCCACGCGACATTGTCTTTCGTGAAGGGTTGCCTTCCACATAAAATTTGAAACGGGCTGTACCCCGTGCTAGTGGGGGTGATGCGGTATGCCCATAGTGTGCTTAGTACCTCCTTTTCCCAGTCCTTGCCCCCGGAGATGGCTGCCTGTATAGAGCCCATTATCACCCTATTGAACCTTTCTACTTGGCCGTTGCTGGCCGGGTGATATACCGCCGTGTGTTTAAGTGGTATGCCATTTCTTTCTGCGAATCGGTTCCATTTGTCCGAAGTAAATTGGGGTCCGTTGTCGCTTATAATGGCTCTGGGGATGCCTTCCCTGAGGAATACCATTGTAAGGAATCGAATGATTGTCCCTGTGTCCATTTCTTCTTGAATTTGTACCTCTGGCCACTTTGACTATTTGTCCACTATCACACATATGTACTTCGAAATACCTATGTTGTCAAGTACCTGCCCCAAGATGTCTACGGCCACTTCTTCCCAGGGATTAAATGGGTTTGTGAACCTCCCTAGAGCTGGTCTCATGGGTTTCAGAATTTTGTCAGCTCCTTGGCACTGCACACAGTCTCTGACATGCCTCTCCATCTGTAGGTCCATGCCTGGCCACCAATATGTTTGTTTAGTTAGTGCTTTCGTTTTCACGATTCCCAGGTGCCCCTCATGTATTATCTTCAGAAGATGCGGTATTATCTCTGCTGGTGGTACCACGCGGTTTCCTCGGTATACAAACACCCCGTCATTTCCCACCGACAACTCGTCCCTGACTTCATAAAATTGCTGAATTTGGGGCCTCTGGTGTCTCCTATCGGGCCACCCTCACACTATGCATTTCTTGACTTCTTCCAGATCTCCATCTGCTCCGTAGGCGTCCTTCCATTCTCTCCTGCTTATTGCCCTTTCCGGATCCTCCGTCAAGGCTACCATCTCCTCATCTTCTTCCGTGCCCGTGGTGGCACTCTCCTTTGCCGCCGCCCTGCTGAGTTAATCCGCTATCTTGTTCCTTGATCCTGGTATATATTCCACATCATAGCGATATTCCAATAGTTTCAGTGTCATCTTCGCTATTCGGGGAGTCGCGCCGGCGTGGCCGCTGGACGTTAATACCTTCACCAGGGGTTTGTGGTCTGTCTTCAGCAGGAATCGCGTGCCCCACAATAACTGGCGATATTTCCCCATGGTCCATACTGCGACCAGCATCTCTTTCTCAATCACGCTGAACTTTTGTTCTGAGTTCGTCAGTGATCTAGATGCAAAGCTGATCGTCTCCTTCTTGCCATCTTGTCTCTCTTGCATGAGCACAGCTCCCAACCCCTTTTCACTGGCATCTGTCATCAGTATCGATTTCCCTAGGGGATCGTACCCTTGTAGCGGGATAGCCTGGCTTATTTCTCGTTTGACTGTGTCAAACTCTTCTTGCACTTCTTCCGTCCATGCGAACGCTGTTTTCTCCCTCGTGAGCTGCCTCATGTGGTGCGTTTTCGTGGCAAAGTGTTGAACGAACTTACTATAGTATTCCGCAATCCCTAGGAAGGATCACACTTCCTCCTTGGTGGCGGGTGGAGGAGCATCGCATATGGCTGTCACGTTCCCCTTCTTTGGTGTTATCCCACTCTCTCCAATTTCGTGCCCTAGGTAGGTGACCGACGACATGCCGAAATGGCACTTCTCCCATTCTGCTGTTAGTCCGTTATCCTCCAGGATCTTAAGCACCACCTCCAGCTTCTCGTCGTGGTCTTCTTGTTCCTTCCCCATCACTAGGATATCGTCTTGGAAGTATTGTACTCCCTCTATGTCCTTGAACAGACGGGCCATTAGCTTTTGGAAGACTGCTGCTGCCGATGCCAACTCAAAGGGCATGCGGCAGAACTGATAGCACCCGAAGGGAGTTATGAAGGACGTCAGTTTCTTACTTGTGTGGTGCAGGACTACCTGATGGTAAGCTGACTTTAGATCGATGGTGGAGAACCACTTCACTCCTCTTGTTCGTGCCAGCATCTCCTCTATGCGTGGTAGCGGGAACTTCACCACAATACACTTGTTGAGTTCTCTGAGGTCCACACATAAGCGCACCTTGTCTGACGGTTTCATGGCTACCACTAATGGTGCCAACCATTCCGCGCTATCAATCGGTTCAATGATCCCTTCTTATTCCAATCGGTGTAGCTCCTGTTGCACTGCCTCTCTCACAGCGATCGGTATGTTCCTCACTTTGTGTGTGACCGGTTGGACGTTCTCCTTAAGCACGATTTTGTGAGTAAACTTTTCCAACTTTCCTATCTTGTCCCCAAATATTTTTGGGTGCGCGCTTCGCAGTCCCGCTGCCTTTGACCATTTTCCTTCCAATGCCACTAACACTTGTGTGTCTCCTCCCGGATGCAGTTGTATGCCCAATTCCCCTTGGTCCATCCACCCCAGGACCGAGGGTCCCTTCTCTGCAACGTACAATTTGCACTGGGCGCTGCGTTCTTTGAACTGGAAGAGCAGTCTTCTAAATCCCACCATTGGGATAGGTTCCCCCGTGTAGGTGACAGGCCGTATGTCGGGTGGTTCCAGATGTGGGCAGTGCTTTAAATGGGAAAAAATAAGTGTAGGTACTCATTAAATTGAGCTAGGGGCGTGGCTAGTGGGCGGGGTTAGAGGTGGGGCGAGACATGATGATACTAAGACATTTCTATTGAGTATTCAGTTTGCTCGTGCATTTCCTTTGATAGTAGCTTCAAACTTCCCATATATGCAGATTAACAGCTGCATATGATGATAAAGAGTGGTGTGAGCAGGCCCTAAATCATATTAGAAGGAGCTTTTAAATCAATACATTCAAGCCATCAACAGCACTATTCAGGCTAATTATCAGTGCGCCTCAGAATAAAAGAGATTTTGGAATACCAGCATTAATAATGAGTACTACGCCAGTTGCAGGACATATCAAAACATGTGAGAAAAGTATCAATATAAACAAAAAAAGTGTTAACTCATTACACAAAATAAAGACCAAACATGATATGTTAAGGTTACCTTGTCTTGCAATATTTGCAGCTTCTCACTATCATACTGTTCCTACTTGGTTGCTATTGGCACAATACTTCAAATACACACAGAAACAAGCAGACAATGTACACACGAAAGCATTCCACACATTTCTTTAAAACTACCTCCTGAGATTGTCCACATTCTTTTCCTCTCTGAGCTCACTTTTTCTCTCACACTGAAACATACACAGAAGCAGGCGCGCACACCAGGTGTGCAACGCCCATTGGGATCAAAGAGCTTCAAGCCCCCTCCCGACCCCCCCCCCACCCCTCCATCGTGTGCGTCAGCCCGGGCCGAGACAGCTTCCCTGGCACACACAGAGACGCACCCGAGTACTTCACAGGTCTTTAAAAGACCATTTGCATGTTCATGAGGCTTGGTTGTTTTTTTCACCCCTTTTAAGAGCCCCTGCAGCTCCACTCTGCCTATTGGTGGAAGAATTACCCCCCAGAAATGTGGCTCTAGTTGCGCCTCTGGTGCACACGCACACACACACTCTCTACACTTGGGATCGTTACGGCACAGCAAGCACAGTGTGAATGTGATTGACAGAGAAGGGCCTTAATGGGCCCTTCTCTATCAAACACAGCAGGGCGTGAAAATTCCAAAACAGGGACATCCTTTTGCATAAAGCACGAGTCGCTGCTGAATGGTTCAGCAGTTACTCACCTACGAGCTGGAGAGGCGCTTTGGCTGTCAGAGGGCCGTACAGATCTGCTCCCCTCTCACTGCCTTGAGCTTCGCAGCACTAAAACCAATTAATTTACCTCCAATGAGTACCGGTACTCTCCTTGGCAGTGAAGAAGTGCCGGTACTCTGATCGGTAAAAATAAGAAGTGCCGGTACTCAGTACCGGTGAGTACCGGCCCATTTAAAGCACTGGATGTGGGCCTACTGTCGGTTCAAATTTCGCTTCCCACACCGACCTTTGGACGATCGTGTAGGGGGACCCTGAATCCACTACTATGGTGATTTCCACTCCTCCGATGTGGATGTCGCACTGGGGTTTTCGAGCTCTTCTGCCGTCGATACCTAGTACTTGGTCTTCCACGCACAGGACTTCGTTGTCTTCTTCCTGGCCCTCTTCTTCTTCTTCTGGGTCTTGTGCCACATATTTCACTGCGCGCTGTTTCCACTTCCTACGACACACCTTCTCGTAGTGGCCGACCAGGCCGCAGAACGCGCACTTAGCTCTGAAGGCGGGACAACGTTTGTCGTGCGCCGCATGGCTCGGGCTCCCGCACCTGTAGCACTTCGACGTTCCTTCTTTGTCCTGTTTCCACATTTGTCCCGGCTTTCCTTTCCCTTTGTACGTTCCCTTATTTTCTCCTGGCGCCGGTTTTCCTCTACCATATTGGTCGGCGTCTTCCACCTTGTTTATCGTTGGTCTCGGGGCCTGGTCTCTCTTCGCTGCGTCTGCACAGCGCTTGGTCAGTTCTGCTCTTTTCACAATGGCTATCACGTCTTTTAACGTAGCGTCTCCGCTTGCCCACAATTTATCCTGCACCGTTTTGCTTGTTGTGTGCATGACAATTTGGTCCTTTATAAAGTCGTCTTGTAGAGCTCCGAACTTACACGTTATCGCCAGCTTCCTTAAAGCCGCCACGTAGTCGTCTATCATTTCTCCCGCTTCTTGCTTCCTCTGCTGGAAATTGTAGCGGTCGATAGATGTGCAGACTGCAGGGCGATAGTGGTTGTCTAAGTCTTCAATGGCGTTTTTGAACACATCATCGTCCGCTGGTGGACGGGTGACCGGTGTTAAGTTTTGGAATACTCGTATGCCCTCTGGTCCCAGATTATGCAAGAGTATCCTTTTCCTCCGGCTGCTGGGGAACGCTTCTTCATTCTCGTCTTCCAGTGCTTCGAGGTAATTTTTTTAATATTCTCTCCAGTCCTCCCATTTCATTTGAGGCTCCCCTGGTCTTGGTAGGAACGGGACCGGCGTCGTTAGCGCTGATGTCTGTGCACACATCTTGGTTTCCGCCTGTTTCCTGGGACTACCTGGTGCTTCCGTCCCTTTTCCCTTTCTTTGGGTCGTTTGGGCCTCTTCGGTCCCTTCCTTCTGCACCGTCCCTCCCTGATTCCGCCAGGGCCTCTTCTATCTCTTGCCCCTGGGTCGCTTACCACGCGTCCTTGCACTTGGTTGGCACTCCCGCTTATTCTCGTGCCTCCCTCTGGCTCGCGTTTGCCACTGCCGCGCTCTCTCGATGTCCTGGAGTCTGTCCTGTGACCCCCTGGTGTTCCTGCCCCTGTAGGGCGTCGTCTCCTCCGGTTCTCCTGCTGCTGGGGGCTTCCTCTGTCCTGGGTGTCCTTCAGGGTCCTCTGCGTCCCAGCCTCGTCGCCACTGTAAAGTATTGCCTTCCCCCACAGTGATGGACAGCAGCCAATGCAAGTTTCAACCTTCCTTTATTGGATTTACACTTCTAACACATAAGAGCGCCGGGCAGCCGCCTCGGAATGCTTCGTTTCTCTCTCTCGCACGTATCGTGCTCTTCGTGCATGCGCAGACGTGCCCAAAATGGCCGCCACGCGCATTCGCGTGATGACGTAGTGCCCGGTCAACTAGACCGCGACACTACCCCCCAGCCCTTCCCCCAGGGGACCCCTTCTGAATTTCACCTGCGAAACCTAACTTTTCTTGTGGAAAACTGTTGTTTGTGTTACGTGATTCATTTTGAGACATAAAACATATTTCACTACAACTGAGCAATCACGAGTGCCCCTCCTTTCCACCTTGGGGTAGGCAGCTGTTTCTTGACAGCACCGGCACTTACTACAGTCTGCCACATGGTGGCAATGTTTGATTCATTTAGAGACGAGCACTATGCAGTTGTTTATCACTTCAGTATACATTAACAAGCATTTCCAATGCAATAGGTCTCGCATTTTTTTTAGAGTTAGAGCTACTGGCATTGTAATGGAAATGTATGTTTTACGTATGAAGATGTTTGTTATTAGCACCTGTAAATGCTGCATTTTTTTAGAGTTAGAGCTACTGGCATTGTAATGGAAATGTATGTTTTACGTATGAAGATGTTTGTTATTAGCACCTGTAAATGCCGTTAAGTAATCTCTCACGGCTGCCAGATAGGAATTGAACCATGTGTTTTTTAATGCTTTGGCATAAGTGAGCTTCCTGTACTTGAGGGTCAATAGATAGTGAGGTGGGGGAAGGTACGAGTTCTGTTGCAGTTTGTGAATATGCCTTAAAAAGTGCAGCCCCCTTGGACCCTCAGTGCTAATTATCACAATCCCGGTATCCGAACACATACATACACACAGCACGCAGGGGGAGGAGAGATGAAACGGAGAAGGAGTAGGTTAGAGGCGTTGGAGCATGAATGTACGGGCTAAAAGCAAGGGAGGATGAGCACAGGGAGAGGGGATGAGACATGCAAAGGGAGGTGGAACATTTTCAGTGATAATTCGAACACGCAGTAGACTATGTGGCAGATGGGAACATTTAAAAGCAGAGATCTCAGAGGGGTGGTGGGGGCGGGTAAGTACTGTTGTGGGAAGGGCGAGGGTGTGGTAGAATACAGCATAGGGAGATTACATAACGGATGCTGGGTGTAATGTTGTGCACTGACGTGGGGCGTTAGGACCTCCTCGGCTGAGGAGGCTGGTTGGAGGCGGGATCAGGGAGGAGACAAGGGGATGCCCGGGAACGGGCAGAGTAGAGTAGGCGAGGGACGAGGAAGGCCGCAGAAATAAAGCACAGCGTGAATCTAGCCTTGTGTCCGTGTCCTGTGTATGTAGGACACTACAACTGGCGACGAGGAGTGGATCACGACCCATGCGGTGTGGGTGCGTGCCCTGTGAGCTGGTGGACGGTATGAGCGTGGGGAGCGCCGTGTAAGGAGTCCCGTGGTGTGGTTCGGAGGACTGCCCCGATCGCGCTCGTCTTGGCGCGTTACGATCCGGGTGCCCACCCCGGTCGTGTCTGTGAGGCCGAAGGACCGAGGGTAGTGGAGAGCCCCCGACGTGGGAAGGAACGCAGGCGAACTACAGGACACTTGTGAGCCCCCCCCCTCGATATTGAAGCAGCGTGCCGCATGCAGAAGCGATCTGGGTGCCCACCCCAGTCGCGTGTTGTCAAGCCCTGGTACCTGCTGGTGAGTGCCTTCCTTCGTGTTCGGTTACCGAGTGTGGTCCGGTTGCTGGAGGAGCTGCTGCCGGTGTATGAAAGGCCAAATCCCGTGGGGCGTGAGAGTTCGTGACGGCCATTTTGAGGTCAGGCGCCTGCACCAATCCCCTGCGAGGATGCCCCGGCGGCCATTTTGAAGTCAGGCGAAGTTCAAAGAAAAAGCATAAAGCCCTGGTAAATGCAACTGTAAGTGTTTCAAAGACATCAAGCATTGGTAAATGTTACTGAATAATATGGAATGCATGAAGCATTGGCAAACATCACTGAATCATTTGGAATTCATCAAGCATTGGTGAATGTAACTGCAAAGTGCCTAAAAGGCAACAAGCATTGGTTCATGCAACCAAAAACCGTGAAAGTCATCAATCAATCAATCAATCAATCAATCATAACACTTGTATAGCGCGCTACTCACCCGGAAGGGTCTCAAGGCGCTTGGGGGAAGGGGGCCGCTACTGCTCGAACAGCCAGGTCTTGAGTTGTCTCCTGAAGGCGAGGTGGTCCTGGGTCAGCCGAAGGTGGATGGGGAGGGAGTTCCATGTCTTGGCCGCCAGGTAGGAGAAGGATCTGCCTCTGGCGGTGGCTCTTCGGATGCGTGGTACGGCGGCGAGGGCGAGGCTAGCGGACCGTAGCTGGCGGGTGGGCGTGTGGAAGGTCAGGCGGTCGTTGAGGTACTTGGGGCCCAGGTTGGGAGAGACTTGTGTGCGTGGGTGAGGAGCCTGAACGTGATCCTCTTGTTGACGGGGAGCCAGTGCAGGTTCCTCAGGTGGCCGGAGATGTGGCTGCGTCGAGGGATGTCCAGGATGAGTCGTTTCTGTAGCTTGGCTGTGGTTCCGGCGTAGAGGGTGTTTCCGTAGTCCAGCTGGCTGGTGACGAGGGCCTGGGTGACCGTCTTCCTGGTTTCGATCGGGATCCATCGGAAGATCTTGCGGAGCATGCGGAGGGTGTGAAAGCATGAGGAGGAGATGGCGTTGACTTGTCTGGTCATCGAGAGGGAGGAGTCCAGGATGAAGCCCAGGTTGCGTGCGTGGTCTGTCGGCTTGGGGGCGGTGCCCAGGGCTGGGGGCCACCAGGAGTCGTCCCAGGCGGAGGGTGATGGTCCAAGGATGAGGACTTCCGTCTTGTCTGAGTTCAGTTTCAAGCGGCTGTTCTTCATCCACTCGGCGACGTCATTCATCCCTTCATGGAGGCTGGTTCTGGCAGTGTCGGGGTCTCTGGTGAGGGAGAGGATCAGCTGGGTGTCGTCGGCGTAGGAGATGATGTAGAGGTTGTGTTGGCGTGCGATGGCTGCGAGAGGTCTCATGTAGACGTTGAAGAGGGTGGGGCTGAGTGATGAACCTTGCGGGACGCCGCAGATGACTTCGGTGGCCTCGGAGCGAAACAGGGGGAGGCGGACTCTCTGTGTTCTTCCCGCGAGGAACGAGATGATCCACTTCAATGCCTTCTCTTGGATGCCGGTGTTGCTGAAGCGTTGAACTAGGGTGCGGTGGCAGACAATGTCGAACGCGGCGGAGAGGTCCAGGAGGATGAGTGCCGCTGTTTCCCCGTTGTCGAGAAGGGCTCGGATGTCGTCGGTGGCTGCGATGAGGGCGTTCTCGGTGCTGTGATTGGCTCTGAAACCGGACTGCGAGGGGTCGAGGGATCCATTCGTCAAGCATTGGTGAAAACAACCATAAGAGCCTCGAAGTCATCAAGCAGTAGTAAATGCAACGGGATAACTTAAAAGTCATCAAGCATTGATAAATCCAACTGTAAAAGCCTCAAAGTCATCAAGCATTGGTAAATGCAACTGACTGGTGGAACATTCATCAAGCACTGGCAAACTCAACTGAAAAAAGCGTACCAGGTCATCAAGCATTGGTCCATGCAACTGAATGGCCTGAAAATCATCAAGCATTGGTAAAGTCAAATGAGAAAGCATAAGAGTCGGTAAAGCGCAACTGCACACCCTGGTAGCACTCGCGCACTGACACAGTCAACAGACCTCGAGTAAAATCTCGTTGAGAATTTAATAATCTCAACTAAAGGCCTGGGTCCTCACCATGGCTACTTCACCGACTCGCCGAGCAGGGTCAACGTCAGCCAATGCTGGACAGATGGGGATACTTGGAATGTCTTTTCTGCGCCCACCCGAACCGCTGGTCCTTGAAACAGGAGGAGGTATGGGTCTTCGGTGGAAGGAGTGGCTCGAGGATTTTGAAGATTTTATGAAAGGGTCGCAGGTGACAGACGCCGGTCAACAGCTAATAGCACTACGCAATTTAATAGGCAAAGACGTCGGGCAAATCATAAAGGAACTGCCCACAGCCGACGCGGCGTCTTACACGGATGTGTGTGTAGCCCTCAACAGAAAATTTCTGCACAAAAAAAACATTGACTATGAGGGATACACGTTCAATTTAGCGGCCCAGGGAAAAGACGAGCCCATGTGCGCCTTCATCACTCGCCTCAGACGTCTGGCACGCTATTGCGAGTTTGACTCCTTCTCGACTGAGGATGCCCTTCGTCTGAAGGTCATTGAAGGGTGTCTGTCCGAATCTTTAAGACAGAAACTACTGAAGAAGAGCTATTCGCTGGACGAAATTGAAGAGCTGACGCGGGTGCATGATCAGGCTGAAGAGCATGCAAAAAGAATGGAAGCTGGGAGAAGTGAGAAGCGCGAGCAAGCCTTCAGACTTCAAACTCACAACATACGCAGATACTCCCCAGAGAAACAAAGGTCTTCAAGGGCCAACTGGCAACAACAGTCAGTGCATCGGCGACGTCGTAGTTCCAGTCGAAACAACAGACGGAGGGAACGGCATCTCAAATGCTATCGGTGTGGCTATGAGTTTCCCCACACAGATGGATGCCCCGCCATGGGTCAGTCATGCCAGAAGTGTGGAGGGGAGAACCATTTTGAAAACGTCTGCGGAAACTACAGGAAAAGCAAACAGAAAGATCAGGAGAGGTCATCTCGATCCACGAGCATGCGTCATCAGGCCAAAGCAGTACGTGATCGCAGAGATTCGTCAAGAGGTTCCTCTCGCTATAGCCGTCAGTCTCACCGAAGCTATCAATCTCGACGCACGTCCTCTCCAGATTCAAGGTCACTGTCTTCCATCTCGCAGGACAGTGATGAATACGTGTGTATGGTCGCTGACCACAACCGATTGATGAAATATCGTAGGCTCAACATCCAAATTGGTACGCACTGGGCCAAATTCGTGATGGACAGCGGAGCCTCTCTCAACTATATACCAATGGCGGAATATCAAAGGATGAAGTCACCTCCGCCGTTAAGCCCGGCTCACGTGAGAGTTTACACGTGGATGTCCAAGGAGCCCCTCCCTTGCTTGGGAAACTTCTCAACACACCTCACGTACCAAGATCGCACCATTCCTGCCTACATCCATGTCATTAAAGGGCCAGAGGCTGACTGCCTTTTGAGTCTTCCGACTGCTGAGCGGTTAAAATTAGTGGACATCTTGTACAAGGTGGATGACGAACTCGAGGTGGCGCAAAGACATCCAAAGCTATTTGCTGGCCTGGGAAAGATGGCTCGACCGCCAGCAGTTCCACTGGAACCCATCGTAGATGCCAACCGTGAAGATAGTGCTCTGCAAGACGTGATGTGTCGCATACAAAACAATGACTGGAGACACTCAGATGTCGACACTTCAAACAGCGTAGTTGACAGACATGAACTTGCCCTGTTCAAGCACGTGAAGGAGAAACTGTCAGTAGCCACGAATGGCCTGATTTTACGAGCCAATCGGATAGTCATCCCGAAGCAGTTACGGGAAGGCATTATTAATCTGGCCCTTGAAGGTCACAGAGGCATCGTGGCCACCAAGAGAGCCCTGAGGGAGCGAGTATGGTTCCCAGCGCTGGATCAAATGGTAGAGATCACCCTAAAAGACTGTCCCCAATGTCAACTGGTCAGTCGACCTGATCCTACCACGCCACTGCAAATGTCACCGTTGCTGGAAGGTGTGTGGCAGCAGATTGCGGTAGACTTTTCTGGACCCTTTAAATCTGGACAATATATCCTGGTCATCATGGATGAGTATTCACGTTTTCCGATAGCCCAATTCATTGCGTCAACCAAAGCGTCCAGCACAATACTTGTCTTAGATGAAGTGTTCGCTGCCTGGGGTATTCCCAAAATAGTGAAAACGGATAATGGGCCTCCGTTCAATAATCAAGACTTTGCGGACTTTGCCAAGGATCTCAATTTTAAGCATCGCAAAATTACACCGCTGTGGCCACAGGCCAACGGAATGGATGAGAGAGTCATGTCTACCTTAAAGAAAGCAGTTCAACAAGCTGAAGTGTCGCGACACGGCACTCAAATGGTTTTAAATGAAGTTCTGGGCGCGTATAGAAACACGCCTCATTCTAGCACGGGTAAGTGCCCTGCGACTGTAATGCTGGGCCGTCCAGTGCGCACTAGATTACCCATGGTTGACTGGAATGAGAGAACAGTATCCCATGATTCTGATTCCAATGACATAACCGTCACTGACCAACTCAAGAAAGAGGAAATGAAGACGTCTGCCGATCATCACAGAAAAGTTGCACCGTCCTCGATTCACGGAGGCGACTTAGCACTAGCAAAACAAGAACAACCAAAGAAAACTGACTGTTGTCATCATAAAGTTCCAGTAGTAGTAGTCACTCGACAAAAGGGAACCATGATTACTGTTGAATCTGATGAGAAAGGAATCACCCGAAATGTGTCGCATTTCCAGAAGTGCAGTCCTAAAGTTAAAGAGGTGCTCAAGGGTCCTGTCACTGGAGAGACTAGGTCTAGTGCCACGGAAACCCGTGACCAGCAGTCAAGAGTGACCCCTGATGAAGGTGAACCTGACCATCCCGACATCCATATCCGGCCCCTTCGAACTATTAAGAAACCGAGTCGCCTGATTGAGGAACTGTAACTACGTGATAATTTGTTTTCGGTTATTTAATAGAGATTTGGACTAACTCATTTGTCAAGAAAGGGGGAGATGTAATGTTGTGCACTGACGTGGGGCGTTAGGACCTCCTCGGCTGAGGAGGCTGGTTGGAGGCGGGATCAGGGAGGAGACAAGGGGATGCCCGGGAACGGGCAGAGTAGAGTAGGCGAGGGACGAGGAAGGCCGCAGAAATAAAGCACAGCGTAAATCTAGCCTTGTGTCTGTGTCCTGTGTATGTAGGACACTCCACTGGGGAACCGGGTTCGAGTCTCGGCAGGGACGCTCAACGTCCTGTGATTTTGGCCAAGTCACGTAATCTTCCCATGCCTAACAACAAGAAACAAAGCCGTGTTTACTGTTTTGGTTTCAGGTGGGACTGAGGCAGTGAAAACGAAAACCAAACTGGAGCCCACTAGTTACAGCAAGTGTGTCACGGGCAGCAGCCGCACCGAGAACAAAGATATGAAGGAGGTTTTTAAACTCCCCTTTCCAAAAAGATGCAGCTCTTTTAAAAGTGTTCACTTTTGTGGTCGGTAACGATAATCATTAGAGGCGATAAAGACAGTATAGTGATTTGGTCACTAATTACAAGCAGAGCAGCCTCTAATAGACAAACAAGCAACAAAAAGACGCGCGGCAGCGAGACGCGCTCTGTGGTGGGGGAGGGGAGGAGCATTGAAACCGAGCAGGCAAGACTGAGGCGCAAAAGTGAAAGCAGGCTGGCTGACGAGTGGTGTGCGATGTGCGCGCACCATGACGAGAGAGGAAAGCCATATGGCGCCTCTGCTTGTCATTGTGCCCGTAACCACACGCCCGTCGCCAGTGCACGTGCCAGTGGGCTGAAGCGCTTCCCCAAATGGATTGCATGGCGGCACGATGCACGTGATTGTGCGCGTGCTCGCCATGCAATCCACTTTTGGGAGCACTTTGAAATGCCCCTTTTACTAGAGTCTCGCATAGCGATTGCGTAAACGCAATAGCTAGGCGAGACCTAAAAATGACCAATACCTGCTGCCCAAGCCAGTCTTGGAGCTTTGGGGACCTGGAAGAGTCTGCATTGTCACACTTGTGAGTGTGATGGGTGGTACTTGTGTTGGTACTGTCATTGGCAGCGCTGGGAGGGGCAATGGATGGTGCATGCCGCAGTGGCTTCCTGATGAGAGCCCTGGCAGTTATTTTTTTACTTCTTCCAATTCAGCACTGGTCCCAGCCCATTGAACAGCTGGGGAGCCTTACGCTTGTGACTCTCTGTGTAAGAGCCACGTCATTTTGCCAGGTGGCCGGCTATGTGGAGGAGCTGGGAATTGATGCATAGGACTCTACTGGAAGGGGAGCCCCCTTTCCAACCCAAAGTTCAGCTTAGAAATCCTTTACCCCACCACCTTTACATTACCTGAACCATGTACCTGTCTTAGTGCTGTGTGTTTTAATGATGACTTCTTAAGGACAGACCAATATGAAAACACTGATTCTAGGACTAAGGTTCATTCCAGGGCCCTGCGTCTCATTCCGGGTCTGAGGAAATATGAACACACCATCGCCATCCTGATGGAAACCATTGCCCCCCCTTGCTGGCCCCACCATCTTCAAAACCAACTGCATCATTTACAAAGCCATCACCACCGCTTACGCTGCAGACAACTCTTTCTCTGGTGGTTCTCGGCACACTCGAATCTACGTCACCAGCAGACAATAGGCTAAGAAGCTTTAAAAAAAAAAAAGCACAGGCATTTCTATCTGGCTTTCAGAATCTGGAGCAACATCCCCTTAACCCTCAGGAATGCCTCAGTGCTGCTTCAACTTAAGAAAGAATTGAAGACTCCCAACTCTAAAGGCCACTTCGTCATAATGCATTTAACTGTTCACAAGCCGGCTGCCACTGATATCACTTGTTTGTTGGTTGTCACAGGTTTACCCTGTGCAGTCTTCTGCTGACCTTTGGCCATATATATATTTATATCTATATCCACATGCATAGAGCTGGTCTTTGAGGGGGGTGGGGGGGGTGGGGGGGTGGGGGGGGGAAGAGTTGGGCCAATAGAGATATTTGTAAATAAATGCGGCATCTCGGGGAGAATGAACCTCTTCATGATGGCGATCACGCCTGCCAAGGATCACAGAAGTGTGCTCCACCTCTCTATGCAGCGTCTCATCTGTGGTCCCCCTGTAATTACCGCAGGACGCTTTCACCGGCACTCTGTGCACCAGGATCCCGAAGTCGTGTGGGATCCAGGGTCTATCAGTGGAAGGTCCAGCGGGCCCTGTGGTGTGGACTCCGCGAATAGTAAATTATGGGATTTGTTCCACGTACTCTTGAAGCTCGTGCTTCAGGCGACGCTGTGTCATGGAGCGGCGAGAGCCCTGCCTTGCACCGCTGCATATACAGTTGGATTCTTAAAGTAGCTAGGGTGACCAACCGTCCGTAAATTTCACGGACAGTCCGTAATTTCGGCCGTCTGTCCGTTGTCCGTGAAGGCAACCCTCACACCTTCCGCCCTTGATGAGCTGCTAAGAGGAGCTTGAAGGTGACAGAGCGCAGGGGCATCTATTCAGATGCAAACAGCCAAACAGCCCTGAACGTGTCATGTCTCTGCAATTTAGAGGGGCCTCACACATTCCCTTTCTGCCCAGGGCCCCAAACATCCTAGAACCAGCCCTGATTACACCGTAATTAATGTCACTAAATTGTAAGCAAACTTCAGTTCTTCAAACATGCAGTCTATAATGTAATAACATTAAGAAATGGCACAATCGCACCCACACTGATTAACAAAGTATGGAGAACAATCAGTTAAATCAGTTCTCTTGGAGTATCTCCTTTTTTTTAGTACTGTACATCACAGTGGGGGTGGCAAAACTAACATTTTAGAAAGAGAGCCTGTCTTCTCGTTGTCTTGTCCAGGAGGGGGTGAGGTGCCCTACCCCACCCTGGCAGAGACCAAGATGATACTAGAATACTGCATGCCCACCCCTGTGCCCACCCTGGTGGATCCTGTTCCCCCTCCTGTGATGGCTCCTGCCCCCCTCCCCCTGTGAATGCTCCTGTCCCCCCTGTGGCCCCCTGTGGTGCATCCTGTCTCCGCCCTGGGTGGCTTCTGTCCCAGTCCTGGAATGGCTCCTGCAGCGAGGGTGAAGTTCTTGATGGGCCTCTTCTCAAAAAGGCTCAGCTCAAAATTAATATGAAAAGGTGGGCGAGTGAGTAAGTGAAGGGATGGGTGGATGGCTGGATGAATTAGTGAAAGGGTGAATGGATGAATGAACGATTGAATAGATGGATAATGAGAGAGGATGGGTTGATTGATGAGTGAGTGGAAGGATGGATGAGAGAAAAGATAAATAGCTGGATGTATGGGTGAAAGGGTAGCTGGATGGGTAAAAGGGTGGATGGATGAGTGAAAGGATGGATGAGTGAAAGGATGGTTGAGTGAAAAGGTGGCTGGATTGATGAATTGATAAGTGCAAGGGTGAATGGATGGACGGATGGGTGAAAGGGTGGATGTAAGGATGGATGAGTGAGTGAAAGGGAGGGTATATGGACAAAAGGATGAATAGATGAGTGAAGGAGTGAAAGGATAGATGGATGAGAGAAAGGATGGATGAGTGATAGGGTCAATGGATGAATTCATGAGTAGATGGATGGGTGGATGGATGGATGGATGTAAGGAAGGGTGGCTAAGTGAAAGGGTCGATGGAGAGAGAAAGGGAGGATGGATGGATGACTGAAAGGGTGGATGGGTGGAAGAATGAGTGACTGGGTGGATGGATGAGTAAGTTAAAGGATGGCTGGATGGGTGAAAGGGTAAATGGCTGGATGGATGAGTGAATGGCTGGATGGGTAGAATAGTGGATGGATGTGTACAGATGGATAGGGTGAAAGGGTGGATGGATGGATGAGTGAACGGATGGATGAAGGGATGGATGAGTGAAATGATAGATGGAAGGATACATGATGGATAGGTTTGCAAATGGTTGAATATGTTTGTATATGGCTGGGCTTACTTATATACTATTGCGCCACCTCCTCTGATGTGTCTGTAAAACGTACCTATTGTCCTGAAGTTTTGTCCTGAATTGTGACCTCCTGTCCTGAATTTGTGTCCTGAATTTTGACCCTTTGTCCTGAATTTTTACACTCACCGTCCTGAATTTGCACCAATGCCAGTTGGTCACCCTAAATGTAGCTGCAGACCTGGGTTCTGGCGGTGGGGTCTGTGCGTAGCACTTGCAGCAGTATCAGGAATACGCCCCCCTCCCCCCGCCCCCCACCTGTCTTGGTGAGGACTGCAAACATGCATTCCCATGCGACAGAATCATGAACCTGCGCCCCGTTCAGGCAGACCTGGGCTGCGATTACCGTGGGCTTCAGCTGCAACACGGCGCCGAAGAAGGTCCTTAGATTGTGAGTGGTCGACCTTCCGGGCATGAAGCTGGATTCTTCTGGAAGCACCAGACCCGAAATGAAGGGTGCTCGAGTTTGCAGTCAGCTTTGGTGTCTGTGAGTAACGTTTGGCCTGTAGGAGGAGCAACGATCTACAAGTTTATCCGGTTTAAGACATGGGACCACCATGGCCTGATGTGCAGAAGTGGGCCTGTCGCAGCCTCCTCTTCAAACAGGGTCATCATTTGGGTGGTAAATTCTTCCACACATTCTTAGTAGAGATAGGTCTTGAGGCCCTCCATACCGGAGGCAGGACTTTTAGGCGAGCTTTTAATGTCATTCTTTCTTGTATCCAGCGATAGCGAGGCTGCACGTGCCTCCCTGTTCATGTTTTCGGACCAAGCTTTGGTTAAAACCCAAAGAGATTATTCGGTAAGAAGAAGAAAGCTCTTCCTAATATCGTTTAGTCTTTTGAGTATCAATTGCTATTTGGGGAGCAGTTCTCATACAAGAGTCCTTCGGAGTCCTTCTCCTTCTCCGTATGTTCTCCTCATAGCATCCTTCCCCAGATATTGGACTGCTTGCTCAGTGAACTCCCGTCATTGAAGATTGATTTTATTTAGCTCGGTCAAACTATGCTGAATGGGTTTTGAAACCCCAGCTTGCTTGGCTGCGCTGATTCCTCGAATATGCACTTTGAAGGCCTCCGAGACCCTCTCATAAAGTTCTGGCGATCCTTCATTATTTTGAAATATTCTGTGATAGTTTTGCCTTTCTCCACCCTAATTGCAGTGACCAACAATACCTCAAGTGGAGTCATAAACTCGAGGAGTGCATGGTGACTTCAAGATACACCGCTGAAGGGTCAAAGTGCGTGCGACCAAGATGTGTGCAGGGCTCGGCGCAGGAAAGCAGAACACAGTAGGGATGCACCGCGGAATACAATGGAATATGAGGAGCAACAAATATGTTGCTTTTAAATGAAGCAACATATTTTTTTTTAATGCATCCCATTTTCCTTGAATCGAAGTTTCATTTTTTTAAGAGTAGTAGGCAATGGTCCCTGGGACAATTGTCAGCTCTTAAAAAACGTTTTCGCAACCATTCACAAAGTGGTAGGCTCCCCTGCGGAGCCCTTCAAGTTTGCGACTGGTTTACCACCTACTTGAAGTAGGCGGTAAAATGTGAATGTTTGGCGACCGCATTTCAGTCGCAGAACATTTGTACATGGACCTTTCTCATACCGAATTGCTAACCCATTGTGCGATTTGGTAGTAGGTTACCGGATCGCAAAATAGGGTTCTGTATAAGAAAAAAGGCTATTTTGCGGTTGCAAACAGCCCAATTCTGTGAATTCAGACAACAAAAAAGCTACATACATGTGACCCTTAGTTTCAGGTGCCTTAGAATTCAAGGCTACAAATTAATCAGGTGTAATTCACAATTTAAAGATTTCACAAGGTACCATGCTGTTGGCAGGATTGACCATGTCTAAAATGTCACAATATTCATTAAGGAGTAGGTGAATGACCTCCAATTGAGTCTGGAAATTTGTGTGTTAAACATTTGAATATAGCAATCTTACTCTTTTAATGCATTAGTAGTCCTGTAAACTAGAATATGTCCTGACAGTGTGAGTGTAACAGATAATGAGATGTGAGAGAGGTTAGTGAGAAGTGAGTGAGAGTGTGATACACAGTTTCTATGCTTAAAACAGTCTAACATAAGCCCATTGGACACACTGCCAATGTGAAGACACCACATACCCTGCATTACATCTCCTTTAAATTAAATATATGCGTTGTGACAATCACTGAGAAAAAAACAACGTGTTTTGTAAATACTGGAAAAACATAGTTTTATCTATTTTGGGAGTTAGGCAGCTGAACAAACACTGATAAGCACTGATTTCAAAAGGTTTGGAAAACACAGCTAATACCCACAAAAATAAACACTTATTACAGGACAGCCTATAAATAGCCAAGAGCAAGCACATAGTATCTTCCGAAATTGTCTCTCTGTTGTTGGATATTGGATGACGAAAAATGCTCCCAAGCTCAGACAGGGAAAGCAGAGGTCCTAGTTATCACTGATTAGTAGAACAACTGGCCCTCCAACTGGTGACCAATAGCAAAGCAACTGGGCAAACATCAGATATTTTGGCATTATTCAATAAATGCTCAATATGCTACAAAGTTCGTACACAATAATCCATAAAAGAATAGCATCAGCCACGGTATATGTAGTTTTAGTCATACACTTCAATAAAACCTCAATTTTACACATTTTATAGAATACACCACTCATTTTCCACTATAAAACATACATAATAATTTCTTTAAAAATAACCCTTAGCTCGTTTAGCAGAATGAATCTTTGTACATTATATAAAAACAGACCCAGGTCTCTAGCAACTCTTCTGTGCTTTAGTAGAGCGGCAAGCGACTTCAGCGCATCCTGCCTTACGCTAATGGTGATCTTAAAAACAGATGTCACTGAATATGTTTCTGTGTACTTACAAATGTAGGGTAAATGCGTAACGTGCTCCAGGTCATATCTCACACCCAGACTAAATTGACCACATTCCTCTTCCACTTACTCAGGAGTGGACCGATTTCCACAACTCAGAAATAAGTCTATACCGATATAAAATGTTCACATCTCTAGACATGTACAGGGGTTTCTGAAGTCAAGATAGGGTAACAGCTTTATAATTTATGTATTTATTCCGAAGTTTTATATAGCGCTGGCCAGACCTGAGGGTATTGGAGCACTTTACAACAGTCGTACTGCAAAAGATCACAAAATACAGTAATAGTAAATAACATGGATGGAGAGTTTTAGCGCATTGTGTAACCAAGGGGCAATGAAGACTTGGAATGCCTTCAACGAGTGTCATAGTCTTGGGCAGAGTTCCTCTTCCAAGGCGTTGTGTTTTCAGCGCTTCTGCGGTTCCTGTCTCTTCGCTAGGGAACGATCTAGGAAAAGGTTTTTGAGCTGGCCTTTGAATTTTGAAAAGGATGGGATAATTCTGATGTGGGGGGCAATAGAGTTCCACATTTTGGGCGCGTTACCCGTGAAGGACCGGGCTGCGGTTTTTTGTTTGCGAGCCTTCAGCGGGATGAGTAGTAGTTTGTTCGAGGTCCTGAGGGTCCTGGTCTGGCCAGCTTTTTTGTGTTTGGAAGCCAGGTATTCAGGTTTGCCTGTGTGAAGGGCTTTGTGCGCGAGGCAAGCTGTTCTGAAACTAGTACGCATTTCAACTGGTAGCCATTTTAGTTCTCTGAGTGCGGGCGAGATGTGGTCAAATTTCTTCACTCCTGTGACCATTCTTGCTGCTGCGTTGAGAGTTGTTTTGAGGGGAGCGAGGTGTGACTTTGATGTACCTGTGAGGGCTGCAATTCCATAGTCTAATCTAGACATCACCAATGCTTGGGTGGCTTGTTTGAGTTCCTTAGACGGGATGAAAGGGTTTATTTTGTTCAGTAGCTTCAGGTTAAGGAAGGCACTCTTGGTGGAGTTCTTAATGTGTTTGGTCATGTCCAGGTTTGGGTCTAGAGAGATACTTAGTAATTTTACAGAGTCCGCCAGGGTGAGGTTGCTGTTGAGCGCATCGATCGCTTTTAGCCATTCCGTAATTTGGGGGTTCTCTTCTTTGTTAGAGATGAGGAGTATTTCAGTTTTGTCCTGATGGAGTTTTAGGTGGTTACTTGAAAGCCAGTGTTGGACTTCTCTGAGCGTGTCATTGAGTCTCTGAATGTCCTCAATGGAGGTGGTTTCGAGATAGATCTGTGTGTCGTCTGCACATAGATGGAAGGGGATGTTGGCTTTTTTGAGAAGGGTTGTGAGGGGTTCCATGTAAATGTTGAAAAGTTGCAGGGAGAGCCCTGAGCCTTGGGGGACTCCCCTGCTGATTGCGTGTAGGTCGGACGCAAAGTTTTTGATTTTTGTTCTTTGGGTGCGGTTATGAAGGAAGAAAAAGAACCAGTGTAGGACCACCTCTTCTAGACCTGCCCTTTCTTGAATCACCTTAATGAGCAGTTTTTGGTCTACCGTGTCGAAAGCTGACGATAGGTGTAAGAGAATGAGAAGGCAGCATTGGTCTGCAGCAAGTGATTTGTGGATATCATCAATGACGTTGAGGATCGCGGCTTCAGTGCTGCAGCCTTTTCTGAAACCCGATTGGTGGGAATCGAGAAGGTTGATGCTATCCAAGTGAGAGTTAATTGAAGGAGCACACATTTTTCCAGGGGTTTGGATAGAAGAGGTAAGTTAGAAACTGGTCTGAAATTGTTCATGTCTTTTGTGTCTAGGCCAGGTTTTTTCAGCAGTGGCGTGAATTGACCGACTTTGAGGCAGTCAGGAATGACTCCGGTTCTCAGGGAGCTGTTTATGATCATGCACCAGTGCGGAGCAAGGGAGAATTTCAGCTTTTTGGTCATATGTGGGGGTAGAGGATCTAGAGCATGGGAGGAGGGATTGGATGTGGTGATTAGTTTGACTATCTTTGCTTCATGTATCGAGGTGAAAGATTTCCAGAGTTTTGTAGGGGGCTTGGATGCGTTGTTGATTGTCCCAGGCGAGATGCTCTTGCGGGAGGGGGTGATGTTGAAGTCCAATGAGAGCTCAATCTTGTTGATCTTATCCTCAAAGAAGTTGTCGAAGTTGTCGCAGAGCTCTTTGGAAGCCTGCATTGATGAGGTAGCGGGCTTGGAGGTTTGTTGTCTGATGATGTTAAAGAGCTCCCTGAGCCTGTTTTTTGCGTTGTCCAGCGCGGTGCAGAAAAACAAGGTTTTTCGGTCTGGATGTGTTTTTTATACTTCCTGCGGGCTGCGTTGAGTTGCTCCCGGAGGATAGCGGAAGAGTTGTTTCTCCAGAGTCTCTCTGTGGCTCTTAGTTGTTTCCTTTCTGAGTTGATGTCAGTGTTAAACCATGATCTTAATGGAATATTCCTGTTTTTTTATTTTATTTCCGGGGGGTGTTATTTGTTCAAGAATGGACATCATATTCGAGTTGTCGTGCGAGGTGAGTTCAGTTGTGGTGAGATGACCAGAGGCGATGGGGATGATCGAGCATATCCGTTCCTGTAGGTCGGCTAGGGGAATCTGAGTTAGATTTCTAGACCATTTGGGGGGGTCATTCGAGAGGGGCTGGAAAACAACCTTTTGGTTGATGTGGAATAGGATGCTGTGGTGGTCTGACCAGTCCACGGGGAGAATGTGGCCAATCGTAACTGCGTCACGTTGAGCGATAATGGCATCTAAGGTTGCTCCTTTATTGTGTGTTTCTACTGAACAGAGTTAGGAAAGATTATTGTCCTGGAGGTGATTGTTTAGGGTTTGAATTAGCGGGTTGTTTACATCATTCCATCGTAGGTTGAGGTCTCCGAGAATTAGGTTGCTTGAGTCACCGAATGAGCAATCGGGCCAGAAATGTGTTCCCCGATGCGGAGGTGTTGCCTGGGGGATGGTATAGTAGATGGCAGAGTATTGCTCTATTGTCATTTGTCTTGATGTTGGCGGTAAGACATTCAATGGTGCTGTAATTGAAGGTGTTCATTTCCACAAAGGCAATGTTGTTCTTATGTATGATTGCTATACCTTCACCCCTTTGTTCTTTTCTGTCCTTGTTGATGGTAGTGTAGCTTGGGGGCACCAACATATCTAGGATTGCTGTGGAGAGTTCATTAAGCCAAGTCTCAGTGATAAACGCGATGTCAATGTCATGGGAGAGGATGGTTTCTGCTAATTCTGTTGCATGTTTGGAAGTTGATCTGCAATTTATGAGCATGCAGTTGGTAGAGGACCCCACTTTGTTGTGTTTCTTTACGAGGGGGGCCCTGGGCAAGGTAGAGAGGAGGGCCGGTGGTCTTGGGGAAATCAGGGGGCGGAGATCCCTTCCGAAACCGGTGATCACTTGGATCTTGGATTTAGGGGAGACTGTGAGGGGAGAGTTGTATGTTAAAGATAGCTCCGCCGCTTCTTTTGCGGACATAGCGACTTTAGTTCTTCTGGGTCTTTGGGCTCGGTTCTCTGTATCAGTGTCTATGGGTCTCTGTGAAAGGGTCGCTGGGTGGTAGGGAACTCACTCGGAAGTGGCATGTTGTCAAGTCTTAGTTGGGTGGAGCTGGTCAGCGTGGAAGTCTGGGGAGGAGTTAGTCTTGGCTTTCGGGCCATGTCGAGGTTGGTTAAGATTTCCCTCAGGCCCAGGGTTATCATTTCTAACTGGCTTTCTAGAGGGGCGAGACGATGCTCCATGTTTATCGAGGGGGAGGTGGGGGTGGCTTGGACAGGGACGTCCTGGGAGGAGGTGGGCATGTCAGTATATTGAGGCCTATTGGTGATTGTGCTGTCTGTGTTTTGGGTCGTGGGCGGGGGGAGCAGTGAGTCATGTCGTGCTTTCACCGTCCTGTTGCCCATGGCTGGAGTGAAGTAGCTAGAGGTCAATGATTGTAGGAGAGGGTCATTCCTGGATTGAGGGTTGGGGTAATCGGGTGAAGGAGGGTGATGGTGGCACTCGGCGGTGAGTTGAAGCTCCTGATTCATGGGGGCGGAGGTGCGGGTGGTGACTCATGGAGGGAGGGTGGTAGTTCTGGCACAGGGCGTGGGAATGGTTGATCGGCTCTCCTGGCGAGGTAGGCTGGCTGGGGGTACAGAGTAGGGTAGGGAAGGTAGGGGCGTGTGCAAGGGGGTAATTCGCAGCGAGGAGACGAGGGAGTCGAAGGCCTCTAGATTCCCATTGTTGAATTGTATCAAGACTGTGCCGTTCGTGTAGATGGTTACAAAAGTGTTCCCGCTCCGTATTGAACGGTTAGTGAGTGATGTCGTCAATTTGCAGCTATGAGGAGTGGTCGTAGTTTTGGAGATGGGAAGCTGTGATCTGAACATGGCGATCCACTTATCAGGTCTTTCAGTGTGGAAGATGAGATCCATTTTTATCTGCCCTTTTGAGGAGCAATGGTAAATTTCTGCGAAAAGTGATTCTGGGTGCTGTCTAATCAGATTGTGTTTGAAGTTTCTTTTCGCTTTAAGTGAGAGGTTGGGGGAGAAACTGATCGCAAAGCAGTTCGGGGCGTGGGGTTTCAAGTAGGACGATACGGGAGGCTCATGAAAATTGGCGTGGCTGGTGCCATTTTCTTTCTATTTCTTGATTGGATGAGAGGGTGGTTCCCTTAGCGGTAGCAATTCGGAGAGGGGGAGAACGTGTTTCTGCAACAAAGATTTTGCAGCCTCACATCAGCTTACTGGCAGCTCTAGGCTAAGCGATCCGGAAGTGCCAGGGGTGGAAAAAAAGGTTCAGAGTCCTTAAAATCCTCCGCGGCTTTTCTGCCTCACCCTCTAAAGCGGTTAGACAAGTATCCTGAGTCAATAAAATCCTCTGTGACTTTTCTGTCTCACTTTCCAAAGAGGTCACACAAGTATCCTCGTGGTTGTTGAAGTCATCGCTTTAGTGTTAATTGTGTGGGTGGTGCCATCAACTTAGTGTCAGGTACCCGAGTAATCTCCTAAACAGGCAGTAGGATCCTTGTTCTTCCCCGCAGCAGGATAGGCAGGAGAATGTGCAGTTTCTGGCAGGCGCTTACGCTGCAAGGTTGTGGATTCACCTCTTGGATAATGAGGTCAACTCTTTAATGTTAATTGTGCCCGGGGGCCACCATTTTAGTGACAAGGGACCCGAATGTTCTGTTTAACCTGAGGTAGGATCCTCCTTATTCTTCCCAGCTGCAGGATAGGCATGAGAAGGTGCAGTTATGGAATTTACCTCTTGGTTAATGAGGTCATAGGATTCGTCTCTTGGTTAATGAGGTCAGCTCTTTTAGTGTTAGTAGTGACCGGGGACCGCCATTTTAGAGTCAGGCACCCAAATGCTCTGTTAAACCGGTGGTAGTAACCTTCTTATTCTTCCCAGCTGCAGGATAGGCATGAGAGGTGCAGTTTTGGGCCGACTCTAGCGTTGCAAGGGTTGTGGACGTGCCTCTTCGTTGATGAGGTCATCTCTTTAGTTTAGACTGTGACCGGGGGCCGCCATCTTAGTGTCAGGCAACCCGATTTTATTACGTCTAAACAGGCATAAAATGTTCTGGTCCTGTGCCACTTGCCACCAGAGCGACGGTGTCTGCTTCCCGCTACCTACCTCTTCATTGATGAGGTCATCTCTTTAGTTTTAACTGTGTCCTGGGGCCACCATCTTTGAGTCCGGCAGCCCGATTTTATTTTGACTCAGTGGGCACCAAGGTTTTCTTGTCCTGCCACCAGAGCGATGGTGTCCGCTGCCCACCAGGATCCTGTGAGTGAGGTCTCGCCCCCCGCCTCTCAGTCACTCACCGGCTATGCCTCTGCCTTGATGCTGTAGCGAGGGATGGAAGCCTCGAAGGGGGGGCACTCCGTTCGGCGTGTTCCGGCGCTGCCCTTCTTCGCGTCCGCCTGCAGTCAGCCGCCTCCGTGGGGTCAAATGCATTGAGGTCTTCGAAACAGACAGCTGTGTAATTCGCTGATTGCCATCAAGGCCACAAATTATGCTCTGGAGATGGCGAGGTGTGGATCGCCGTTCCTGCCGTTCCCGCAGTGAACACATGGCTCTGTTCCTGATTATCTGCTTGGTCTTGATTCAGTGAGTCCCGGTTGACTCTGTGGCATATTCCGTGGAGGAGGGTGTGGGGGGCAGTAGGGATTTACACAGTGAAGTGATTCTCTAGCCGCTCCTTCCCCGTGGCCATCTGCTTTGTTAGTTCTACTGCTTTTTAGGTCTCGCCTGAGCCAGCGCTTTAGCGCTGCTCTCGCGAGAGCTTTTGTAAAAGGGGGATCTGGAAGTGCAAACCAGTGCTTTCAGGCCGCCAAATACAGTGCATGTGCGCCGGGCGCGCGCACCATTTGGCAGCCTGCGTGATCATTTCGCGGCCGCTTTGATGTTCTCAGTGAGCCGCGCGGCCACTGAGAACATCAAAGTGGCCGCAAAATGATTACTTTCACTTTGCGTGCGTTCTTTCGTTGTTCTGCCGTGGCTGCCTGGTGAGCACTTGTTTAATCTCTCCGTCTCTTTCACTGTCTTTACCTTTCGTTTCCTTATTGCTCTCTTTCTGACTTTCCTTCTCACAGTATCTCTCTATAGTCCTCTTATTTCTATCCTCTGCCCCCCCCCTTCCCACCTCTTCTCCACCCCTTTCTTTCCCCGTTTCTATGTTCCCCACCTCCACTGATGGCACTGGGAGATTGTACTTTATTCCTGGAACTCCTTCTCGAGGTGTTCCTGTGGGTAGCAGCGCAGCCAGAGAAGGAAACTCACGGCTGACAGTCACCAAGCTGAGATGTTTGCACACTACAACTTCGAGGCAGTCATTTCTGTGCACGACACCATCATGAAGTGGTATCTGTACACACAGCCGTAGAACTGCTGTGATATCTGAGACCGACTATCACACAGCGATTGTCAGACTCACATGGGCACCAGCCCCACCCTGGCTTTGGGATCTGGGCACGCTGCCTCTGCCAGTATATGAGATCTGTAGGTGTGTGCACACAACCCCTTCCAAAATGTGAAATCTATGTACACAGCATGCAAGCCCTGAGATCTGTGACTGGCTGTGAGATGTATGTCGCCAGCCCCTATCAGACTGTTAGATGTATGTACACTACACACCCTTACCAGATTCTGCGAACTGTGCCTGACCGTGAGTTGTGTGCACACAGTCCCACCTATGCTTTGAGATCTGTGCCTGGCTGTGAGATGTGTGCACACATCCAGCAATGCGCTGAGATATGTTCCTGACTCTGAGGCATGTGTATGCAGCCCAGCCATGCGGTGAAATCTGTGCCTGGCTGTGAAGCCCGTGTATGCAGCCCCAGCCATGCGGGGGCATCCGTGCCTGACTGTGAGATGTGTGCACAAAGCCCCAGGAATGCGCTGATATCGGTGTCTGACTGTGAGATGTGTGCACACAGCCCAGGAATTCGCTGATATCTGTGCCTGACTTTGAGATATGTGCACACACCCCCAGGAATGCTCTGATAACTGTGCCTGCCTGTGAGATGTGTGCACACAGCCCCAGCAACGCGCTGATATCTGTGCCTGACTGAGATGTGTGCACACAGCCCAAGTAATGCGCTGAGACCTGTGCCTGGCTGTGAGGCCCGTGCATGCAGCCCCTGCCAGGTGCTGTCAGTCTGCAGATTCCTGTGTACCTAAAAGTGACACTACCTACTGAAGGAGGAGGGGCGCTAAGATGAGGGAGTCTGTAATGCTCAGATTGTGGTCATTAAAGCAGTGTCATAGCCAGTGTATCATGACCCCTATTGCAAGGAAGGCGGTGGGCCCCCTATGTTCTCTGTTTGAACTGTAAAATACAGCAATATTCATGGTTCCATCGACCTTTGAAGCGGTGCGGCTGAACCTGCTGCACAAATGGAAGCTCCACCCCTGAATTAAAGAAGGATGCTTCTGAGAGTACCAGTAGATTACCGAAGGAACAGGCACAACACAATTTGTGGCGTGAACTGCAGTGGCGGCGGCCACCTATCGAAAGTGGTAGGGTCGTCGCAGGGGGGGAAGGGCCAGGCGATGGGGAGGGGGGAGAATTAATATAAAAGTAAAAAAACATACCTGCCACTCCACTCGCTTCCGCTGACAGATGGCTCGCTGCTCCTCTTGTTGGGCTGGAAGGGGATGGGCCCTCAGAGCATAGGCTCCACACCCAATCCAGACGCTGCTCTCAGAGCATGAGAGCAGCACCAAGATTGGTCTTAGCGGCCTCGTTTGGTGCTCAGACAGTGAATTGGAGCCTGTGGCTTTTCTCCCAACAGCTGTATAACACAGCTCGGTTGGAGAAACATAAGTGCGCATGTGTGTTTGGCCGGCCTAGGACTGTTGGCCAAACACACATGCGCATTTATAAGCCCACTACTTCTGCTCCGGAACATGCCTGGCCCGCCCTATACTTATTGCGGGGCTCAGACAGCAAGCACCTATTGCCACGATTTACACCATAAACATATACTTTTCACTCCCCCATGCCTCGCTTCAAGGTCTCACGGGGTCCACACGTTAGTAGATAAATTCGCCAAGCTGCGTTACTTCAGAGATGGTCGCAGCATTCAAAGAGCTGTCTCTGGGTGATGAGCTGCACATGCATGGACTCTGAATCCTGGGGGCACAGGATGGACATGAACCTGGCAAGGGTCAGTGTCATGAAACAGGAAAATCAGAAACACACAGTTAAGGCATGAAAAGAAGAAGAAAATGCATAGCTAGCAGAAAGAGAGTGGCGTGAGAGGTAAGATGGTGGAGAAAGGGAGAGGGGAAGGAGAGGGAAAGAAGAGGATAAGGAGAGCGGAAGATGGAGAAACACAATTGGGATGGGCTGAGGAAGGTTTTGGGAGGAAATATGATATAACAAGCATTTGCAAGGCAATAGGTCTCGCATTTACGCAAGTTTGAGCTATTGACATTGCAAATAACGAAGCCTTTTATTTTTGTTTTAGATTTAAAGCAGAAATAAAAGGCATTGTCGTTTACAGTGCCAATAGCTTAAACTCTCGTAAATGCGAGACCTATTGCATTGCAAATGCTTGTTTCAGAGCTGCGTTTCGAAGTGTGTGTACTATTCGCCCATGTGTACTGTCTCTCACAGTGGCAACGAGATTTATTGCCCATTTGCAAACACAGAAGGACGTTTCTTCCGTGCCATGCTGGGGAGCCACGGGCTCATACGTCAATAAACTCGTCCTGGTGTCAACAAAACCAAAATGTACAACTAAATCTTCTAACAGAGGAGTTAAAAAAACAAAAATGCATGTAGGAACTTGAAACACAGTAAACGTGAAAAGTACTTATCCGGTTACTGGAAGACTCACGGACGAGAAAGAAATATAGCTTTTAATTAAATTTCACTGACGTTCTGTGCATTTTTGTGAGGTCTAAATACATACCTCAAGAAGAGTAGCCTGACCCTGGGTCACACCATTTATTTTAAAGACCTCACCTCCTCTCCAAGTGCCTTGGGGCATTGAGGGATTAGGCAGAGTAACTAAAAAATGAAAACTAACTCTCCAATGGACGTTCCTATTGTCGTATCACACTCAACCATGCAGCACTGATGACCCGAGGGTACCCACATCTTCAAACTGATAAGAAATACATGTTAGCAAACTAAGGGCCAGGTGTATCAAAGGGTTTTAGGAACCCTAAGACCCCAAGGGAAAATGCTTTAGTACATATGGCCATACATTAGCTTTATTCATACAAACAACACTTGACTTTAACATTCTATAGTATATGTTTTTTATAACATTCACAAGATTGCAAAAAGATAAAGTTTTCTTCCCAGTTTCACAAAGCCCCTGTGCCCTCGCTGATAGTTAAGCTATTTTTTATTGCCACAGTGTTTTTTTTTCTAAAGGTATAAATTTGTGGCTATGATTTATCCTGTAGTTGTGATAAACAGGGTATATTTCCGCATGACCACACTTTTAAAAGTTATTCATCTTTCCAATACAAATACATTTTATAGATTGGAAGAAATACAGGGAAGATTACTCAATGAATGGCTCCAACAGATTTTGCCATGACCACAGCAGATGTAGGGGAATGCAACTAGGCTGTCCCTGAAGGTACACTATAGCGTCCATCTTTAATAATCACACCGCAATCATGCATAAAGAATCCAGAAAGGCAGGGAACGCATTAGGAAGAATTACAAACATCTCTCAAACTCTATTTTTAGACCTTTAACATAAGCCACCCCTAGAAACCGAAGGTCCTCTACCTACATGCCAGTCAACACATATGTAAAGTTTCTTAGGTTTTATTACGAGAAGAACCTTGAACTGACATTTCTAGTCTCAGTTCATGTGACACATATTTTGTTTATTTAAACATAAGTAAGCATGAATTTTCAAAACAAAAAAATACAGCAACCTACACAATTTGGCCTTACCTCACTTTGTGCTTCCAACCCTCATTGTCAAACTTAATATCTTGAGAAGGATGCATAAATAACTCCAATACTCCAGCCCCCAAATAGGTGCTAATGTGCAAGATACTGCATCAGAATATCATGGACTAAGTGTGTTTTTACAGACATATTGCCTCTGGAGCGCAATAATAGATGATCTACAACAAATGGGATGATATTTTTGTAAACAAAGTTTAAGACAAGATTGTTTATGTCAGACAACATTTTCGCCAATAACATTTTTGTTGCGTTTATTTACAAACTGTTTTCAGTTGAATAGACTATAGGCAACAATATAATGTAGTGTCCATGGATCAAAACATAATAACAGTTTACTGAAAAGATAAATGTTTACTCACAATACTTTTTACTTACTATTCTGAATAAATTACACAAATTATCTAGGTTCTCCTCTACATCACTAATGCATAAAGTTTTGTAAAGTATTTTTGTTTCACTGCACTCACATTCATCCATCCATGCATTCAGCTCTATCACTCGTCAAAGTAAGAGAGAAAAACCTTACAAGTGTGGAAAAAAGGCACAAATGGCAAACACATACTGTGAAGTAATTCTCTAAGGAAAAAATGGGGGTGGGCTGCAGTCAAATATCTTGTAATGAGAGGAATAATACGAAGAAGAACGAGAATGATGGAGAGAAAGGTGAAGTTCAAGGTATTTTATGAGGAAAGGAATTTTTCTGGAACATATGCACTGTGGCCACACAAAGACAATTTCATACACATTATGAAATTACCCAGGCAGGCCAGTCACAGCATTTTCAAGGTTTCAAGATAGTTTCAATACTCACTATATTGTTATTTTATCAGCAGTGGTATAGCACTAGCCTGAAATTAGTAAGGTCTCACAGCAGTATAGGAAGATATATGAGGCGTAAACGTTTTACACCAGAAACTTATTTAGAGTTTGGCAGATCGCAACAGCCGCCAAGCAGTGATGGATGTTGTGTCCACCATATTTCGAATGTCACTGAAGACAATACACTCTTAACCTATCAGATGCTACTTTTTGGAGTATGTCCTATTCCGCCAAACTCTAAATAGGGCCCTTTAAGTTCTCCGTTTCTGCACAGTCTGCGGATGTATGGTTTTAATAGTATTCCACAAGCTTTGAAATAAACTTTGACTGCACTTGTCATAGACGGGGTACAGTAAAAAATAGCCATCAAGAAATGTGTCTAGCATTTACTGTAGGAAGGAATTTGTTCCAAATGTTAAAAGAGTTTTGAATATTAAAGATGTTCTTTGCACATACTACCCATACAATTAGTTCTGGATGAAACTTGGAAGAATGTCATGTTTTCTTTATTCATTGAAATTCAGTTATTGCCTAATATCATCCGCTACAAAGCATAACTAACAGTTAAATATAGGGCGCAAGGTTTTTCATTCAAACGTTCAAAATTACAGTGGGTGCTGCCAAAGGTTCAGTTCGTTTCAGGGAAGCCATCCAAAAATAATCTGAAAAAGCAAACTTCCTTTCATAAACTGCACATTATAGTGAATCATGTTTCCAGGACACAGCAGCCCCAAGGAAAAGTAGTCTGCTCTGAAGTTCTTTTCTTTTATTTGCGGTAAAATCTATCAGATGTTAAAAAGGTGTTTTGTGGTATCTGATAGGTATCAGATTTTAAATAGGTGTTTTGTGGTGTTTTTAAAAAAACTTTAAACTATGTTAATCAGAGAAAGCTGATTCTGAAACTAGTTTTATTATCCAATCCAAAATGAAACTTAATGGAATGTTGATATTGGCAAGTCAGTACTTGATAGGACTTAATAAAGAATGCAGTGCTGTCTGGAAAAATTCAACCTGGGTGAACCAAAGTACTTTGTCACAGAAACACAGTTGTTTGATGATCTTGTGAAACAAAACAAGATGAAAATGATGATCATAAATATCTGAGTTAATTTGTGTTTGAAGGATCGCACAATAATTTGAATCCACGGTTTAGCAATACAACAGAAGAGGCAGGTTGTCACGAATTCCTGTCATACGAGGGGAAAAACACGCCCTTATGTAAACAGGAGAGCTGTTACATAACTCAAGGAAAACACGCCCTTATGTAAACAGGAGAGCTGTTACATAACTCAAGGAAAACACGCCCTTATGTAAACAGGAGAGCTGTTACATAACTCAAGGAAAACACGCCCTATAAAGGGAGGAACCGGGAGGTACAACGCTGTCGGATATTGTGTTTACACCGACGTACCTGCTTCGTGAAGAGCAGTGTTCCGGAGTGGTGCTCCAGTAAGGCAAGAACGGAGGTAGGTCGAGTCGTTACTCCCTGGGCCGTGTCTTGCCCCATCGTCACCTGTGAAGGACCCGGAAGCTCTACCGGTCAACCATTGAGCTTCGCTTTTTGACTCGGCTGAGTCAAAGCGCAGTGGCGCTTTTGCTGGTTGGAGTTGTAACTCCCAGCCCGACCAGAGATACAGGGACTGCCAGCTGTAACGCACACCAGGAGGTGTTTGCCGCGTTACAGACTCGGAAGTCCACGGGATCGATCGAGCGGCTGCTCTCGGTTCAGTCTTCTTGCTTTTGATTGGGGTATCGGTGACGCATCACCAGGAGGTGACTCCGCGTCCCGGTGCAGTCTGAGGAAGAGGTTGAGCGGCTGCTCCCTTCAGGTAGAGACCCCGGCTGGGTGTTTCCCTGACTCCTCGATTCTCCCCAACACTCTTCGTGCCCCTCACAGCCTACCGATTGGCATTGTCGGCCATTTCATTTCTGCCCTCTGTTGGCATACGCCGGGATCGGCGTATATGCAGAGGACGGTTAGAACCATCCGTGCGGTGGGCTGGTAACGTCCTTAGCCTGGAGGATTCCAGTGACTATAACTTTGTTTATTCTTTGTATTGTTTTTGCCTTCATTAAAATAACTAACCCTTCACAAGTGGTTGCGTCCTCATTATCGTGTCTGTTAAACGATCCTGAGACGTTCAGGGCGTTACAAAATATCCGACCTTAATAACACTAACTGTCTCCCGGTCGATAACAGACATGGCAACACTTGATGATGTGCTGGCTGCTTTAGCGACCGTGCAAGTTGAATTGGCTGCCTCTAGGCAAGAAACAGCCGATGTAAAAGCCAGACTGGATGCTATCCAATTGGACCCGCTCACGCCCAGCCCCTACCTCACGAACCAGACCCCTGCTGTAGTAGTGGAAATGCCGGTAGCCATCCCCTTGGCAACACCAGAGAGGTACAGTGGGGATCCTAACACAGTGCAGGTATTCCTCACACAAGTGGCGCTACATTTATCGTGCAAACCAAAGGCGTTCCCCACGAGTCAGGCTCGTGTGGCTTTCCTTATTTCCTATTTGGCTGGAAACGCGGCACAATGGGCCGTACCTCTGGTGAGCAGGGACGACCCCATCTTATGTGATTGGGGTGCTTTTCGCGAGGAATTCCTGAAGGTATTCGACAGAAGGGCAGACTCATACACGGCGGACTGTGAAATGCTTGAGTTGAGACAGGGATCCAACGACCTGGTGCAGTATCTCAACGCGTTCCGACGGCTGGTTGCGGAAACCAAGTGGCCTGTTGCTAAACAGACGGCGCTCTTCCATCAAGGGCTGTGCGATGAGCTCAAGGACGCCGTGGCTCATATTGACCCTCAACCCAAGACATGTGAGGGCCTTATCAACCTGGTATTACGGCTGGAACATAGGCTAAGTGAAAGAAAGGGGGATCATGGGAGAAAAGGAAAATCCCTTCCATCCTATGTGACGGTGGGAAGTCCTGAAACTTCCACCGCATCCAAGGGAGAACCCATGGACATCGGCGCAATACGAGCGAGCCTCACAGCCACGGAGAAAGAGTCACGCCGTAAACAAGGATTGTGCCTATATTGTGGCAAAAAAGGCCACTACGTACGTGAATGCCCTGCCAAACCGAAGACGTCACGTTATCGGGCCAACCGGTCGGTAACAGCCGTGGTGGACATACCGGCGGAAAACTAGAGGACTCCCAGACCAAAGAAGGGGCATCTCGGAGTCACTCATCCATCCCTTCACTTTCCAACTCGGTCACTAAAGGACACCGACACCTGTTTCTCACGGTGCACGTGGGAGTGCATGACCAGTGGATACCCGTTGTGGCCATGGTGGATTCAGGGGCCACTGGCATGTTTATGGACCACAACGAGGCATGCAGGCTAGGGCTAGTGCTTCTTCCCAAAGCTGTACCCGAAGACGTCTATGCTGTAGACGGAAGGCGATTAGTGACGGGGCCCATCGGGCAGCACACGGGGGTCCTTCCGATGAGATATGGGAGGAACCATTTGGAACAAATCGATTTTAACATCATCCGAGCGCCCCAATATGGCGTCATATTGGGATTGCCGTGGCTACAGAAACACAACCCCTCTGTGGATTGGCCAACACATCGCGTCGAAATGACGTCACCGTATTGCATCCTGCATTGTGGAAAAAGAACGGAATCCCTTGACGCAGATGAGAGCGGGAGTCAGACGGTGGCTACAGCGGCAGAAAAAGATGTGGCTCTCCCCCAGGCTTATCACAGTTTTGAGGATGTATTTGATGAGGTGAAGGCGGAAGTGCTACCTCCACATAGACAGTTTGACTGCCAGATCGACCTGGTGCCAGGGGCCAGCGTTCCCAGCGGCAGGCTGTATGCCCTGACGGAGCCTGAAAACGTGCATCTCCGGGGGTACCTGGATAAACTCCTCAAGCTAGGATTCATCCGCCCGTCCAAGTCTCCGGCCACCTCGCCACTCTTCTTCATCCCGAAAGCTAATGGGGAGCTGAGAGCCTGTGTGGACTTTAGGGCATTGAATGCGATAACCATAAAAAATCGGTACCCCTTGCCTCTCATCAGTGTACTTCTGGAACAGGTCAAGAAAGCTCGTATCTACACCAAGTTGGATTTGAAAGGGGCATACAATCTGGTGCGCATGAGGGACGGAGACGAGTGGAAGACCGCCTTTAAGACCAGGTTCGGCCTTTTTGAGTACCTCGTCATGCCGTTCGGTCTGTGCAACGCCCCGGCAGCCTTTCAGTACTTTTTGAATGAGGTATTCAGAGAGGAGTTGGATATCTACGTGGTCGTATATATCGACGACATCCTCATCTACTCGTCCAGTGTGGAGGAGCACGTACACCACGTCAAAGCTGTGCTCCAAAAGCTGAGGGAAAACATGCTGTTTTGTAAACTCAGCAAGTGTGACTTCCACGTCACGTCCGTGGAATTCCTCGGAGTGATGCTGAGTCCAGAGGGACAGGAGATGGCAGAACGAAAGATCAAGGCGGTGAAAGAATGGCCGGTGCCCCAAAGCGTGAAGGACGTCCAAAGTTTCATTGGCTTCGCCAACTTTTACAGGCGGTTTATAGATGGATTTTCAGGATTGGTGGCCCCAATCACACAGCTACTGAGGAAGTCCAAGGAGTTTGTCTGGTCCCCTGAAGCGAACACAGCCTTTGAGGCCCTGAAAAGCGCCTTTGGTAAGGCGCCGGTGTTGGCTCACCCCAATCCGGATCTCCCCTACGTGGTGGAAGCGGACGCTTCGGATGTGGCGCTGGGGGCTATCTTGTCCCAACGCAACCACGACACAGGGGTGCTTCATCCCGTTGCGTACATGTCCCGCAAACTCAACGACGCCGAACGCAACTACCATATTGCGGAGAAGGAGCTTCTCGCAATCAAGGACGCCTTCACCGAATGGAGGCATTGGTTGATGGGGGCAAGACATGTGGTATCGGTGTACACGGACCATCGGAATCTACAGTTCATGACGGCCACAAGACACCTTTCTTCCAGGCAGCTGCGGTGGATGATCTTCTTTGCGGGGTTCAACTTCCGCATCACATATCGGCCGGGGACGGAAAACCGGAAGGCGGACGCCCTGTCCCGTCAATCTGCAGTTAAGGAACCATTGCCTGCGACCGAGCGTTCCATCATTTCCCCGAGGATGGTATTGGGGGTTATCCAACCGGATACTTTCCTGAGGGGAATAAAGAGAGGGATCAGGTCGTTCGCATGGCGGAGGTGGCTCCTCAGTCACAGAGAATGGCAGCTGAAGGACGGGATACCCCTGAAGGGCAGGTGCCTATTGATACCCACGCCTAGGCTAAGGAAACAAGCATTCATCTGGTGCCATGACTCTCCATGCGCAGGTCATTTGGGCTTTGAAAAAACGGTGGCTAGCATGGGACGGCATTTCTGGTGGCCAACCATGAGAGTGGATGTCAGGAGGTGGGGACAGGAGTGTCCTACGTGTGCTACCATGAAGGCCGACCATGGCCGAACCCAAGGGCTCTTACATCCACTTCCGACCCCGGATAGACCATGGGATAGCATATCACTGGACTTCGTGGTGGGCCTACCGGTAGACCAGGGGATGACGGCAATACTGGTGGTGGTGGATTACTTGACGAAAATGGGGCACTTCATCCCCTGCAAGAGAGTCCCTACGGCCGGGGAATTGGCGTCACTACTTCTAAAGAATGTGGTACGACTGCATGGATTACCTGGGGTGATCGTGTCGAACCGGGGGTCGCAGTTTACTGCGCAATTCTGGAAGACTTGGTGCACTGCGCTGCATGTTAAGACCGCCCTGTCCACCAGCTACCACCCTCAAACGGACGGCCAAACCGAGCGCCTGAACCAAACGCTCAAACAGTATCTGCGATGTTTTGTGGACCAGGGCAGGGAAGAATGGGTCGACTTGCTATGGGTTGCAGAGATAGCCTATAACAACGCCACTCACAGCTCCACACAGTCATCTCCGTTCTATAGCAACTATGGCCAACATCCCAGGTTCTTGCCATTTCTACATCCGTTCAGAGAGGACAGGATTCCCGCCACAGTGGACAGGGTGGCACACATAAAAGACACGTTGATGCGCTCAAGGGCTGTACTAATAGAGGCCAAGAGAAGATACAAGGCTGCGGCAGACAGGAAGAGAAGGCCCGGGCCACTGTACCGCACTGGAGACTACGTCTGGATATCCACAAGAAACATGAGGTTTCGAAAGAACAGTGTGTTCCATCCCAAGTACATGGGCCCCTATCGAATTACCAAGTGTATGGGTCCCGTGAACGTGAAGGTGTGCTTGCCCCAGTCATTGCGGATACACCCTGTCTTTCATGTATCATTGCTCAAACCTGCACCCTCCAAGCCGTCTGGGACACCTAGGCCGGTATGCGTGGAGTCGGAGGTGGAGTATGAAGTGTCGGGCATACGGGCGTCCAAATGGCGCAGGGGGAAGCTGTGGTACCTGGTTGCGTGGAAAGGCTATGGCCCGGAGGAGCAGTCATGGGAACCGGCTGAAGGGGTTCATGCTCCGCGCTTGGTCTCCTTGTTCCATCGGCGTTTTCCTGCAAGCGCTGGACCCGTGGGGAGCCGCTGAGAGGGAGGATGTACTGTCAAGAATTCCTGTCATACGAGGGGAGAAACACGCCCTTATGTAAACAGGAGAGCTGTTACATAACTCAAGGAAAACACGCCCTTATGTAAACAGGAGAGCTGTTACATAACTCAAGGAAAACACGCCCTTATGTAAACAGGAGAGCTGTTACATAACTCAAGGAAAACACGCCCTATAAAGGGAGGAACCGGGAGGTACAACGCTGTCGGATATTGTGTTTACACCGACGTACCTGCTTCGTGAAGAGCAGTGTTCCGGAGTGGTGCTCCAGTAAGGCAAGAACGGAGGTAGGTCGAGTCGTTACTCCCTGGGCCGTGTCTTGCCCCATCGTCACCTGTGAAGGACCCGGAAGCTCTACCGGTCAACCATTGAGCTTCGCTTTTTGACTCGGCTGAGTCAAAGCGCAGTGGCGCTTTTGCTGGTTGGAGTTGTAACTCCCAGCCCGACCAGAGATACAGGGACTGCCAGCTGTAACGCACACCAGGAGGTGTTTGCCGCGTTACAGACTCGGAAGTCCACGGGATCGATCGAGCGGCTGCTCTCGGTTCAGTCTTCTTGCTTTTGATTGGGGTATCGGTGACGCATCACCAGGAGGTGACTCCGCGTCCCGGTGCAGTCTGAGGAAGAGGTTGAGCGGCTGCTCCCTTCAGGTAGAGACCCCGGCTGGGTGTTTCCCTGACTCCTCGATTCTCCCCAACACTCTTCGTGCCCCTCACAGCCTACCGATTGGCATTGTCGGCCATTTCATTTCTGCCCTCTGTTGGCATACGCCGGGATCGGCGTATATGCAGAGGACGGTTAGAACCATCCGTGCGGTGGGCTGGTAACGTCCTTAGCCTGGAGGATTCCAGTGACTATAACTTTGTTTATTCTTTGTATTGTTTTTGCCTTCATTAAAATAACTAACCCTTCACAAGTGGTTGCGTCCTCATTATCGTGTCTGTTAAACGATCCTGAGACGTTCAGGGCGTTACACAGGTACCATGATTACCATATTTTCAATGCACTATAGTGATTTTCATGATCAACAGTGCTATTGTGTCCTGTCTTTTTTTGGACTTTGCGCTGTTCACTAAGGTCACTGATACCAAATATGTTAATATTCTAACATGTAAAGGGAATTGGAAAAAATCCACCATGCATGTGGAAATGGTACACCCGTATACACATTCCCCTACAGGGACATTTTAAGGATTTCGGGGGCCCTGGGCCAAATAATCCAGCTACATCTCTTACGTGCCCTCAATGGCCGGTGCACAGGCACACTGGTCCAAATTCTAAATCTGTTTTCATCTAATATTTAGGGATAGAGAAATGTTAAGGTCCTGTTTTGGTCTAAAACAAGCTTTTTTTATGGATATTGCATGGTCATATCACTCCCATAAAAAAATAAAGGACAACCGTATTTAAAGCAATCTGTTTAAGAACTGCTCAAGGTCATCTGGGCAAGACTCCCTACAGAACAGAGCTGGCTCTATCAGTCCTCACCTGCCCCCGAAAGGCTGGGGCCCTGGGCCAGGGCCCACTTTGCCCAAACCTTTAAACGTCCCTGTCACCCTATCTGCCCATTGTTTGTCTCAGAACAAAGCATATGTAAACAGCATATTCATTCAATCACCAATTTATCTAGTATTTAATATTTACATGGCCCTACTACCAGATTAGGTCATCAGTGTACTGATGGGTCGCCATTTGTATGACAATGAAGCTCGGCTCTACTTGGCAGTGAATGGCTAACCCCTAATACCGAGCACTCACATCTTGCTTAGATTTAGATTGAATCAGTCTCATTGACAAACATCCTAAACCCATATAAAGCATCCATTACCTTGTTTATTTGATAAGACGTGACCAATGGAATAAATGACTAACAAACTTTGTGTTTTGTTAGATTCATCTCTTAATGTGAACATTGAGCCTAATGAATGAAATGCATCTCCAACTTCATTGTCAAAATAAAATCTTCCTATTCACTGCTAAACCAGGCAAGCACACAGTAGCAGAAGCAATTAAAGATTGTATTTGACCAGGGAGATTATATTTGACCACTGCAATGTTTTTTTGATTTACCAAAGAAATCTGTGTCCCTCCAGCAGGCTAGAAATGTAGTAATAAGTGATTGGAAGCCTGAGTAAGAAGGGGTCTTGAGTCTTGCCCTGATTGTCCGTTGCTGTGAGAATTCCATTTAATGTGGCATTAGTGACTCATCAATGCTGCACACGTTTATCATTAAGATTATGACTGAAAGAAACCTTAATGGCATGCTCCTGATTAAACCCTGGCATGCCTTGTAAGTGTATATGTATCTATATGGTATTTCTACAGTGCAAACCGAGGCAAAATGCTAGGTCAAAAGCAAGCTTAAGATCTGCAATTATAAGGAAGCTCAATTGGGGGCGGCGATGGTCACCTGGCTGTCGCTCCTTTTAACCTTTCCATACTGTGGAAAATGATCCTTTGAATAAAAGGTGCACTCTAGAGGAATTAGGTTCCTTTAACATCAAGAAAGAAGAATCTTCTCAGATTCAAAAAAGTTATAAATAACTTTTGTTTCTAAAAATTATTCAATGGTTACTTAGTTCTGTTCTTATTTTCTCCCCGTGGTAACTAATTCTTTGTGTCAGTATGACCTTATTATAGCACTATACAAAATGTACTTTTCCATTCCAATCCTGAAACCATTTGGACCATAAGCTGTTTACTACTTGCAGACTAGAAGTGCTTCATACTGCAGTATATCCACAATTTCTATCAGTGAATACACCACAGCAAAGTTCATGTAAAGAAGGTGGGAATGCCCTATCCCACTGCCAGCCCCATTACTCAACATACATTGCAGCATACATGTGGAACAAGATTCCAACTTACAGTCTGTCAATACAATACATTTTCCCAAAAGTAACATGTTCTGAGGATGATATAATGTGATAGGTCTCAAAACTCACAGGATACGAATCTAGTGTATAGTACAACAATACTGAGTCCTAAATATCATTTAGAAATATTTCTTCCCCATAAAGTTAATACTAGAAAATTTACACCCAATAGATCTGTATTTTTATAAACAATATTTTGGCCATTATTTACTATAGCTATTCTGACATACAATCACATCTAGATAATGTTCATGTTCAAATCATTCTTCTTCATGTGACTTTTCTATGTGAACAAACTCTTCATGCCATATCTGAAGACCTTGACGAGATAGCGGGCATACTCCTTGACGTAATATCCCTCCTAATCATATGGTGGGGATGGAATATATTAACTCTTGCACAATACATTTTACAGACACATCATCTATGGATAGTCCACCCAACCAGATCACAATGGACAATCAGCAGATATTTCATGAGTCTCCGGATCTATTACTGCATATTCAGAGCCAATATGAAGCAGACAAAAGAACCTGGTCACCCACCACCACCTCAAAGACACAGTTTCAGAAAATGTCTGCAATGCAAAACGTAAACCTACTTAGGGTTATATTATCTACATTAAATATATATCTATAAGGGACACCTCTGCAAATTGCACATTGTATATAACATAAGGCAAATTAGCTATTTATTTCTTGTTAATAACCAACCTCTTCCCAAAATGAGTCAACATCTCGCACTTCCAGTAATCAACCTCCTTGTGCCCCTTAATTAACTTTTTTCTCTAATTTAGGGATCCCTTTTGTCCAAAATCAATCCCAGCATCTGGATTGTTATTGGTGCCAATCAACAATCTCCTGAACCTTGTTTCCAGCTAAAATGTAAGCAATACTGTTGGCCAGGTTAATCTTGCCCACTTCTGCCCAATAGTACTTCTCAAAGTGGCAGAACATATGATCTATGAAAGCATTTGTCAAACTGCATAGTGTTCTTTTTGCCTATATTACGAGTGCTCGTCACCTCATGCACATCACTAGATGAACGATCATTGGACTAATACCTCAATCCCCTTTACCGCACAGTCTGGAGGAATTCAAACTTGATGTGCCACAGAGAGCCTTCGAGATTAATTTATGGTGGTGGTTGTAAGTGGTGTGAACAGGAACTTGTGATTTGGATCTGGGACTTATACTGTTTTCTGAGACTTTGACCCAGAGTAAGGGAGAGAAAAGTAGAAAAGTGAGAAGGAATGATGGAGACAAAGGTCGAAAAATAAACCTAGAAGAATGAGAGAAGAGACAGGAAGTGTAGAAGGGTGGCAGAAAGAGGAATGAGTTGGAGCCATTACTATTTATTATGCATAGGGTAGTCCCTGTAACTTTATCATACCAGGGTAAATGCAATTTCTAAAGCGTGGAAAATGTCAATTAGGGATCGATCAACTGATTATGTCTATAAAAGCTTGTCCTAATTGTCACCTGCTCGTATGTTATCACTATACAAACATTGTTTAACTTCTTAGAACCACCATTATTACATGTCCAAGACAAACTTAAGACAAAATCCTAACTTCTGTGAATACCAAAAGTAGTAAGTTTAGGATTTTGTCTTAAGTTAGTTCTGTGAATCGGGCCCTCAATGTGTATGTTTGTTGATTATTCACAGCTCCTTAGTTGTCCCATTGAAATGTATCAGAAAAGTTTTCATTTCAGCACAATCAGTAAAGTAAGTGTAAACCCTTCTAAAATGCTTTGGGATTCAAGCCTACTCACAGCTGAGGAGTGTGGGACACCATGGCAGCCTTGACATTTGGCAACTTCCTTGTATGTCAGTGGCAACATCAAGCTCCTAGAAAATCTTTCATTATAGCTATCAAAAACAATTTTTCTTTTCTTCAAGTCATTTCTGCCATTCTCTACTTACACAGGGCGATGTTTTTGACTTTGTCAGACATCATGAAAAAGGTATAGTCCTAAAGATCAAATTGCACAATTCTCCCATATACTCTTGTTCAGTGACCGTATAACATATGGATGAGCGAGATCCTGATTCAATTCAACACACAAAGTGATTAACCAGAAAAAGAATCCCCATGCACTTGTTGTAAATTGAAACAACGATGTGATTAAGCATTTACTAAAGACATGAATTCTCTCACTTTAGAGTATGTTTCTTCTGTTATGTTGACTGAAGTTCGGACTCCATTTTGCATTGTCATGTCTCCACGTGCTCACCACGAGAAGAGTCCAACCTCTGTGTTAGTTGCTCTTGTAATCTGCCTAGTAACAGTCTATAAATAGCTCCTTTGTCCATCTGGCGCATGCCCAGACTTGACCACATCTGTTATCAGTTAGCCTTGCTTGACCATGTTTTCGCGGGCTCAAGGAGTGTGTCAGCTCCGCCCATATATTGATTCGGTATCGAAAATGACCATAAAAGGTAATGTTCTCCAGCCTCATGTTGTATCCACCCACTTATGAGCCCCTCTATTGTGTATAAAAGGGGACCATGTACGCAAGTTCTTTGTGCTACTCTATGCAATACTGAAGAGTGTTGTATGGATTGTAGGACCACCCTTAAGGGTTAATAAACCTTGTCTTTGTACTTTGCAGTTTCCGTGCCAACTTCCTTATAGATTCCATTACAGGAGAGCGAACCCTTGTGTCCTGCGGGCCTAGCTGGGGCCTGTATTCATCAATTGGCGCCCGTCACGTGGGGCTCATCGGCGACTCGGATGCTCGAAGGACTGGTCGCGACGAAGGTGAGGAATTTGGCCGGGGATGTGATCACTGCCAGCGGCGTTTTAGCCCTGGCATCCCGAGGTTTTTCTTCCTTCCCTTCCGAGCTGACCGTCTGGGTGGCGCCGGTCCTCGACTGAGACCTCTTCTGTCGGTCCTGCCGTGAAAGCCGTTTGGGCGATTTTGGAGCTTGGCAGTTGGAATCTGGACTCTTGATTGGTAAGAACCGTCGTACGGTACTTGCTCCGAGTTTTTGAAGCCTGGTCTGGCTATTTGAGTTTTGATTTGTAATGACTGGTCATATTTTGTATTGGTTATTGTGAAAATATATGCGTTGCAACACATATAGGCAGGTAATGTGGAGAGATTTCTCCGGAGTGGTGTAACTTTGAACGGCGCAACGATTAAGTGCCATTTTTCTTTATAATATTGCATATTTTGCATTATTTTTGAGCATGCCTGCTTTTAGCGCACTCCGTAAGTGGTGCTGCTGTTTTGGAAACCGGTTGAACCTCGAGGAATCTGCTCCGGCTCCCCCAGAGGGGACTCCTAATAGGGATATGTATGTGAAGCATGGTCTTTCTTCCATAATGTACAGCACAGTATGGAGGAAATATACTAAGAAGGATCCTGAGTTACGATGGCCTTTGTATGGATCGTTTGATATACGTAAGATTGAGTATGTGGAACAGTGTATGTGTAAACGGCGTGCTCGTCAGGATATGTTTGAGTGTGTGCGGTTGTGGGTGAAGGAAGTGCGTGAGTGAGAGAAGCGTGAGAAAGCGCTATTTGATAAAGAACAACGGAAGAATGATCATGTGCGAGCACAGGAAGCGAGGCGTCGGGAGGACAGAGAACAGACGGAGAGACAAGAGAAAGAGCGTAGGCTGCAAGTCTCGGGTCAATATGCTGTTCGGCAGCCACTTTATCCTGTCCTTAATAATCTTGATGATGATTTTTATTTACTAGATCGCTCTCCGCCCCCTTATGTTGGCGCATCTGCCCCGAGGCCACAAGATTCTGACCCGGTTCCGGGTAAGGTAGATACGCGGTCCATGTTACCGGCTGAGCGAATGGCTGAGCTTCGGCAAGTTTCTTTCCGTGCACTCAAGGGCAAGGTGTCCCTGGATGAATTGTTCCATACTTGGGGGCTGTGGCAGGATAGAGAGAAATTGTATTTTTTGGGCCATTTCGCTGATGAAGTGATTGCTGCTTTCCGGAAATTTTCCAGTGTTTTTGAGCCTGACGATGTGGTGTCGGATGCTAAAGCATTGCGTAACGGTGTTTTTTTCTTCCTCCAAGGCTCCTGATACGGCTCGGCGGCTGTTCGCATTACGGGACGCGGTGCTGAGCCTTAAAGAAAAAGCGCGCCAACAAACGGGGGAGGAGAAGCAGTCGGATTCGTGTACCGCAGAGGGCCATTCATCCACCTCCCAGTCAGATAAGAATGACATAGTGCATGCTAAGCCAATGCGAGAGGCGGCGCCTTTGTATGTTCCTCCTAAAGGAGCGGGGACTAGCCCGGACATCACTTCTGCTGATGCTAAGGGATATTTTGTGTATAATTGGGTTTATACTCCGTGGCATAGAGCTGATGTTATGGCATTGAAGAATGCACTACCTGATCCCCGTAAGAATCCAGCGGCCTTTTACGAAGAAGTCGAGGGGGCCTTGAATTCTTGCGTTATGACCTTAGCGGATATAGACCTGTTCTTTGGTCTTATTCTACCACCGGATATGTGGCGATCTGTTCGAAAGGTGGACGATATAGTTGCTTTTAAGGCTCGGTGGTCTGAGCTTGAAGATGAGGATAAGGATCGGAAGCCCGCGCAAAAACCACCACAGATTATCTTAGATCTCCCCGCTGCTATTCTGACTAAGCTGAAGACAATCATCCCCCCTAAAAAGATTGACTGGAATATGTTAGCTTCATGTAAACAGAAAGTTGACGAGTCAGTTGCAGACTTCTTCACGCGCTTTGAGGAGACGTTTCATGACTTTAGTGGCCAGTCGCTTACGGATGAGACGGGTCGACACCTTTTTGCGGATAAATATGTGGCTAATCTGCTGCCGGCAGTTGCGGCCCGTCTAAAAGCGAGTGAGAGTTCTTGGTCCTCCGCGACCCCGACGGCCCTCCTGACTATCGCTCAGTATTATGAGCGTCAGGAGCAAGAAGCGAAGGGCCAGGAGGAAAAGAAATCGAAAGATCTAAAAACAAAGGTGATGTTGGCACAAGTATATGGCCCGCCCCGACGGGGTGTTAATAGAGGTAGGGGAGGATTTTATGGTCCTCCCTCGGGCCGATCTGATTTGAATAGGAATCAATGTGCGTATTGTAAGCAAACGGGACATTGGGTTAGAGATTGCCCGGCGTTGCATGCTTCGCGTCAGGGGCATAGTCAGGGTGGCCCGAGAGGTAGAGGGGGTTTCTCGAACTTTAGAGGGAATTCTAACGATCGCGCTCGTTTTGACCCTGCTGGGCAGCAACGAGATAGATCAAATGTTTTCGATCGCCAGCATCAGTATCAAGTATCGGGGATTGACCGTTCGGGGTACCATGATTCTCAGCATGCATAGGACTGCGTTGGATGGGGGTTAGAATCAGTTGAGGTGCCGGTTGATCAGAAGGGTCCTTATGTATCGGCTGAGGTTTTGGGCTCTACTGATCAGTTCCTAGTGGATACAGGAGCGACACGTAGTGCGCTGTCTAAGCAATTGGTTCCGAGGGCTCCCCCATCTGGCTTAATGGTTACATCGGTAGGGTTTGACGGTACGCTCTCCCGAAGCCCTCTTTCGCAGCCCCTCACATTTCAGGTTGATTCTTTTTCTGCACCCTGCCCGTTTCTGCTTGCCCCGTACACACCGGACAACATTATGGGCCTTGATATGTTAAAGCATTTTAGGGCTACGATCCGCTGCTCCCCTGCTGGTGTGCGGGTCATATTGAATGACAATCACCCCCGGTCTGAACGGATGTGTGTGGTCACAGAGGATGCTCTGTTAGCTACCCTCCCTCGTGCTTTGTGGGCCACTTCGGATACTGATGTGGGACAAATGGTGATTCCGCCGGTCCACATTAGTGTCCAGGAGGGGGCGGTGTTACCACGCCTCCCACAGTATCGTATTTCCCAGGAGGGGGAGGAGGCTCTCATACAGATTGTGCAGGATTTGATCAAAGTGGGAGTAGTAGAGGAAGTTCCCTACAATATCTGTAACAGTCCCATTCTCCCCATTTTGAAAAAGGATACGGATGCCAAAGTTTATCGGTTTATAATTGATTTGAGAGAAGTGAACAAGATCGTGATACCTCAGTACCCAGTGGTCTCTGATATCACGACGTTGCTTACTTTGGTCCCGCCTACGGCGACCATGTTCTCGGTTATCGATTTGAAAAATGCCTTCTTTTCCATTCCCATTCATCCCGATAGCCGATATCTTTTTGGGTTCACTTTAAATAATAGATCTTACCGTTTTTGTAGGATCCCTCAGGGCTACACAGAAAGCCCTAGCATTTATAGTCAAGCTTTGAAAAGACAATTGGATTCCTTTGTTCTGCTCGAGGGGGTCGCCCTCATTCAATATGTCGATGACATCTTGCTGGCGGCTGACACCCTGGAGTTGTGTGAAAAAAGTACGTTATCTTTACTTTCCTTTTTGGCATCCCACAATCACAAAGTATCTCGGAAGAAATTGCAGTTCTGTAGACCAAAGGTGACTTATCTGGGTCACCTTTTGTCTAAGGAGGGGCGTGCACTCACACCAGATCGTATCCAAGTAATTTTGGACACATCGACACCGTCCACGCATAAGGATGTGCGTGCATTTTTGGGTCTTGTTTCTTTCTGTAGGCAGTGGATATTGGGGTTTTCACATATAGCTAAGCCATTGTTAGCCCTTTTGACAAAAGACACGCCTATCCCGATCCCTTGGTCAGATGAGTGTGACGCTGCTTTTCAGCAACTACGACAGGCCCTTTGTTCAGCACCAGTGCTAGGGACCCCTGACTATACAAAACCTTTTTCGTTGTATGTGCATGAGAAAGATGGATGTGCGTTATCAGTTTTAGTGCAGATGCACGGCGATAAGCAGCGCCCTTGTGCATATTTTTCGGCTGTACTTGATCCTGTCGCCCGAGCATTACCAGGGTGTTTTCGCTCGGTGGCGGCGACAGCTGTGTCAATACGCCAAAGCGAGGGAATTGTGTTATCTCATAAGTTGTTGGTGTTAGTCCCCCACGCTGTTGATGCTCTGCTTAATCAAACAAAGACGCAGCATTTGACTAGTGCCCGTTTAACGGGATATGAGTTGACGCTTTTGGCTCCTCATATTACGTTAAAAAGGTGCGTAACGTTAAACCCGGCCACATTGTTGCCATACCCCGAGACTCAGTCGGAAGCACGGAAAGCACATGATTGTATTCTTGTTACTGAGGAACAAACAAAGGGTCGTATTGAGCTCCAGGATACGCCCTTTCCAGATGTAGATGGAGAACTGTGGGTGGATGGATCATGCCTGAAGCTACCAGATGGTACGACTTCAGCAGCGTATGCAATTACCACATTACAAACGATAGTGGAGACAGCACGCATACCACAGAAATCAGCTCAAGCAGCGGAACTGATAGCATTAACACGAGCATGTGAGCTCAGTACAGGATTATGTGTGAATGTTTATACAGATAGCCGCTATGCCTTCGGAGTAGCGCATGGCCTGCTCTGGAAGGAGAGAGGGTTTTTAACGTCACATGGAGTACAGATAATGCATGGAGAGTTAGTTCATAACCTTTTAACTGCATTGACATATCCGAAGAAAATTGCCATCGTTAAATGTAGCGCCCATAGGAAAGTAGTTGATAAAGTTGGAGAAGGGAATGCGTTAGCGGACCGAGTGGCACGGGAGACTGCGATGCAGCCCGGTGCTACTGCCATGTATGTAGTAAAGTCACAGGCGGAAAGATGGCATGATGCGAAGGAGGAAGTGCGAGAAATGCAAAGGACCGCTTCTGATAAAGAGCGGGAGCAATGGGCTAGCGAGGGAGAATTGGATGATGAAGGCTGCTGGAGGAATAAGCAGATGGATAGATGGAAACTACCCACGGCCTTCGTACAACCTATGGTCCAGATGGCACATGGGCTAGCACATGTTGGAGCTTCCGCAATTGTGAAATTGCTTACTCAAGTTTGGGAGCATCCAGAGATTGCTAGCACGGCAAAGAGGGTGGTGCAGACCTGTATGATCTGCCTGAGGTACAACCCAGGAAAGGGTACTCGAACTCCAGCAGGAGGATTTGTGACACCTACTGCACCCTTCGAGGTTTTGCAGATGGATTACATCCAGCTTGAGCGCTGTAACAATTTGAAGTATGTTCTAGTAGTGGTTTGCGCCTTCAGTAAATGGGTTGAAGCGTACCCTACGAAAGACAATACTGCAATGACTACTGCGAAGCTGCTGTTGAAGGAGTTCTTCCCTCGATATGGCGTTTGTAGACTTCTGTGGAGTGATAATGGACCCCACTTTGTAGCGGATGTTATAAAGTATGTCCTGAGGGGCCTGGGCATCACCCAGAAGTTCCACGCAGTGTTTCACCCTCAGTCTGCAGGACTAGTTGAGAAGTATAATGGTACACTGAAGCTCAAGATCGCTAAAATTCAAGCTTCGACGTCTTCGACTTGGCCAGATGCTTTACCGCTGGCGTTATTGTCAATTAGGTCGGTACCACACTCTCGAACCGGTCTTACACCGTATGAGATTGTCTTTGGACGCCCAATGAATATTTGGGGTCCACCAAAACCTAAGGCTGTGTACGATGTACCTTGTGTAATGATGAACGATTATCTGGCACAGTTAACGGATAACTTGGTTTCTATTCATCAACAGGTCCGAGAGGCGCTCCCTGATCGGTCCACCGGTGAAGGACATGGTCTCCGACCCGGCGACCATGTGATGGTAAAAATCTTCGACAGGACGAACAGCTTGGAACCGAGATGGGTGGGCCCTGAGCAGGTCCTCCTTGCAACGAGGACGGCTGTGCGAGTTTCCAACAGAAAGAATTGGATCCATTCCCTGCACTGTCGGAAGGTGCCGCCCGGATTGGTGGAACCTGCTGTACTGACCGATCAACGAGAAATCCTGGCCGCAGAGACAGGCCGTGCTGCGGAGCCAAACGCCACTGAGGAGCTCTTTCCGGACCACGCGACTCCTGGAGGAAGGCGATATCATCTTAGACCAAGGAAGTGAGTTCTCTAGTACCGGGACATATTGTCAGAACGGCCCTTGGGTTAGTGAAACGGAGAGCCAATGAGGCAAGGGGGGGGGATCAGCCCTGCATTAGTGTAGCGACACCCGTCTTGGCCCGTTGGTGAAGAAATCGACCGCTGCCCAAGGAGAAGAGTTCTGACAAATCTTTAGTTTCAGGAAGATATTGGGTTTTCTTTTATTCTATCATGGAGAGGAAAAAGATTCTTTGTGCATCAGGGTTCATGTTGACAGTAGCTATTGTTGGGATAACCACATGGTTCGTGGAGGATGTAACTCCCGCTCGAAAATTACTTGTGTTGACAACTCCGGTGCCTGAGGAGCACTACTTTTATACATTACCGTATCAAGAGTTGAAGCATCGACAGTCTTATTTGAATAACACTTTCATCCAGATGCTGCATCATACCCACGTTGCTACGAACGCTACGAACTGTTGGATATGTGGGATGATGCCAGCCCATCAGAAGAAAGGAGGAACGCCATTCATACCACTTCCCTTCTCTCATAATGGCTCTTGTAGAGCCTGGTACACTTTGCTTTTTGCTACTCGGAAACCGACAGTGGGACGATTACTCTTCAGACTCAACAAAGAGTGTCACCAGGATAAAAATGGGTATCCGCAAGCGAATGGGACAATTTGGGAATGGGAAGAGTACCGACCGGACAATGAATCCATCCCCTATATCTTCACGAACACTAGAGACACTGTGGGAAAGGACAAATTTGTGATTCAAGTGGCACAAGCTCAAGCGGACCTGTGTGTCCAGAGTGTGGGTTTTATTCCTGTTGGCGTTAGTGATTGTATCACCGTTCTGAACATTGATGGGTTGAACAATAGTACCTTTCTGGCGTCCCATAATACATACTTTGTGTGTGGAAATAAAGGTTATTACCGTTTGCCGGCTGGGTGGTCTGGGGTATGCTATGTGGCATTCCTATTACCTCCTGTATTCCTAGCACCAGCATCTTATCATAAAGATCTGAAATTATTGAATAATGTGACTGTAAATAGGTATAAACGTACTCTATCAATTGATGATGTAGATCAGACTGATACCAGTCTGCAACAGTATATTGATTTTAATTTAGGATTGTTTTTCTTTGTTGGAGCTGCCCTGAACAGTAGGAAGGTTCGAAGATTAACAAGAGTGGTAGAGGCTGTGACAAACCAAACTGCTGCTGCTCTTGGGAATCTTACGGAAGAGTTACAAATTACTAGAATTGTTGCATTGCAGAATCGTATGGTATTAGATGATATGCTAGCTGACAGAGGTGGAGCATGTAAAATTATCGGAAGTAGTTGCTGTGTGTTCATTCCTGATCATACGCCGTCAGTTTATAATGCCATTAATAAATTACATAAAATTGCAGCTGAAATCCATACAGAAAACGGCACTTGGTCCTTTTCTGGGTGGTTTTGGGCATTGATCACTGCCTGGGGGTGGAAGGTCTTAACTGGTCTCTGTATCATTGTAGCAGTTCTGTTTTCTTGTTGTATCTGCGTTCAATGTGGTCCCTTGTTCTGTTCCTTATGTGTATCATTCTGTATCCCCGATAAGAAGGCTATTGTCGATGTCGCACATCAGAAACGCTTAGCTAAAGAAGTCGAAGAAATGATGACAATTGACATATATGATGATTACCCTAACACACCGGATGTCTTCAGTAAATGCTGAAAGGGTCGTCTGTTGTAAATTGAAACAACGATGTGATTAAGCATTTACTAAAGACATGAATTCTCTCACTTTAGAGTATGTTTCTTCTGTTATGTTGACTGAAGTTCGGACTCCATTTTGCATTGTCATGTCTCCACGTGCTCACCACGAGAAGAGTCCAACCTCTGTGTTAGTTGCTCTTGTAATCTGCCTAGTAACAGTCTATAAATAGCTCCTTTGTCCATCTGGCGCATGCCCAGACTTGACCACATCTGTTATCAGTTAGCCTTGCTTGACCATGTTTTCGCGGGCTCAAGGAGTGTGTCAGCTCCGCCCATATATTGATTCGGTATCGAAAATGACCATAAAAGGTAATGTTCTCCAGCCTCATGTTGTATCCACCCACTTATGAGCCCCTCTATTGTGTATAAAAGGGGACCATGTACGCAAGTTCTTTGTGCTACTCTATGCAATACTGAAGAGTGTTGTATGGATTGTAGGACCACCCTTAAGGGTTAATAAACCTTGTCTTTGTACTTTGCAGTTTCCGTGCCAACTTCCTTATAGATTCCATTACAGGAGAGCGAACCCGTGTGTCCTGCGGGCCTAGCTGGGGCCTGTATTCATCACACTTACCTAGTGATAAACAGTATATGACCCTCTTTACCTTCAATGCCGACTGGGTGGCAACATTAAAATATTGGCAAATCAACTTTCGCCAGCATACACTTGACTTGGTATACACCCCAATCATGAAAAGTTATTAACACCAACCATAACAGAGTGCAGCTACCACCTATTGACAAGTCTATCACTCGTACCTTGGAAACAGTTCAAATGCCCTTATATCACCATTCCATTCCACACAAAAAAGGCATTAAATGCTGCAACAAGCTAATATCAAAATACATCACTTACTACAATATCAACCATCCAACATGATCCTAGCCAGTAAAGTTTCCTTGCTCACAAAACAACATTGCTGATAAAATACTGCCTGCTCCTTGTATTTCAGCTGTCATTTCAGTAGCAAAACTGAGAGACAAATCAATAACTAATACAGCTCTCCTATGTTCCAGCAACCTTCGATTTTGACGAAAGAGAAGCAAGAGAATCCTAATTGTCGACTTAAAATAACACCAAGAATTGTCTTTGCAGAACCATATGAGAGAACTCGGGGTTGCCAGTCATACGTTTTTACCCCGCACTCCAAATGCATCAAAGAGAAAACACGACAGTGAGTGACACAACAAATCTCACAAGTTCCAAGGAACAGCACATGATCGATAGCTACTGAAAGGTTCACTGTACATATTAAAAGTAGGAACTTTTTTTAAAGTCAGGATTGTCATTCCCAGCGGCGGCTGACAGGGATTCGGGGTGGGGGGTGGATCGGGGGAGGGGGAGAGAAAACAAAATATGCACTTACCTTTAACCGTGTCTCTCCTCCGTTGTCTCTCATGGCCGGAACAGGAAGCAGGAAGCACCCAGGCTCCCCATAGCCAAACACAATGCTGCAAAGCAGCATTGTGATTGGGCTGAGCTCGGGGTTCTTCGCTCAGACGGGCAGTAGGAGGCTGGGCATGTTCTCCACCCAGCTGTAATGCAGCCTGGGTGGGGAACATGCAAAGTGCGCATGACTGTTTGGCTGGGCGGAGACTGCCTGCCAAACATTCATGCACACTTACAGTATGCCCACCACTCCTCCCCTACTCATGTGTGAGGAGCCCACCCCGCCCCTCCTGCAAAGCTGCCACTGCAGGAACAAATAAAATGATAATAAAATCATGTTATTATCATTTTTATTTTTCCTTTTTTACACTGCTGAAGAGCAGTAGGGCGACGGCCCTCCGCCTTAGTGGAGGAGCCGCCACTGGTCTTTCCAATTAATGTTTTTTAAATGAGATGTTAGACATATTGTGCTCAATTCACAAGTGTTTTTTCAGATGAAAATGTATCTCCATGGCCGTAAATACATTGTTTACAGCTTTCAGTAGATTTTGGGGGACGGGGGTCAGATTTCCCAACAATCACGGTGGTTAAAATACATTATATGAGATGCAGGGCATAAGGAGGGCTTTAGGAGTTAAGGAGCAGTGGAAATGAAAAGTAGTGTGGATTGTTAGGAGTACTTAAAACTCAATCATTTTGTAAAATAAACAATTTTTAAGACCTTCAAAACAGATAGGAGAGTCTGTGTGTTTTTGTCCGTGTGTGTATGCAAAAATCCCAAATGAAATCCGACAAAGATCGCACAATACTCGACTTACAGCACCTGTACCCATCAATTTACTGGGGAATGCAATACCCCAAACACCACCCCTGAACTACGCCCCTGGACATGGTTTGACTCGTAGGTTTTCGAACGCCCACAATCATGTATATTTGTGGACATTCACAAACTCTGATCCAGTACTTTCCCACCCCAGAAGTGGCCAGAAAGTTACTTCAGCCAAGGGCTGTAATAATTCACCTTCGAGTACATGAAGGGGAAAGGAACCTCACCAGATTTCCTAGGGTTACTCTAGGTGAAGGTGATGAGCTTTCTACATGGGGATTTTTTTTCATCAATCAGTATTTGTATAGCGCAGTACTGTAATGCCTAGGGGTATCTGGGTGCTGTATTTGTGACGCCTCCGTAGAAGAGCCAGGTCAGAAACTAGCTGAAAGAGGAACAAGCATTGGCATAGCCAATGGGTCTCGCCTTTGGGACCTTATAAGTGTTTAGCCATGCAACAGTTTCATAACTAAATACTTATAAGGTCCCAAAAGCGAGACCTATTGGCTATGCAAAGGGGCCGTGCGGCCCCGAAAGTGAAAGACAAACATCAAAGTGGCCGTATGGCTGCGAAAGTGAAAGTAGTCGCGGTAAAGCATGGCGCGCGCGCCCGCGCACATGCCCTGTAGCTCTAGGCTGGCCTGGTAGCACTTTTTGGAGCCCTCTCAAAAAGTCTCGCCAGACCAGCGCATGCGCTGGGTCAGGCGAGACCTAAAAATAAAGGTCAGAAAGGAGCAGAAACAGGAAAAATAACGGACAGAACGAGCAAAGAGAGGCACAAATAGAGAGCAGAAGTGGGCGGGAAAACAAGCAGAAAATCGAACAGAAAACGAGGCAGAAAACGAGCAGACGAGGCCCAAACCTAAGGCATCAGAGGGTAGCAGACTGCGGGCAAGCTGGACAGGAGAACTGAGGAAAAAATGGGGTTTGTCTATTCAGCAGCCCTGCCCATCACGTGAAATGTATGATATGTACAAATATACACCAAGGTGATAGGGGAGCCTTTGAAAGTCACACTGGCAGATGCAACAGTGAATCTGGAATCGCGAGGTTTTCCAGGTGTCCCATCACACCTGTTTTATAAATGGCTAAAAGTGCAAAGGTACATTCCGGCCGTATCGTAGAACTGTGCCCAGAATTTTACACCTTTCTTTGTGAATCAGGAATTATATTTATTCAAAGAATAATATATTTAAAATATCACTAGGATGTTGTTTTAAGACTGTTAACATATGCCCGAAGCATGCATCACAAGCTGGGTACACTTTGCAGACACTCGTTAACCCATACCTGGTGCTGCGTGCAGCCAGGCCCAGCACGCAGGCCTTGGTTTTGATTCAGATCTCCCAAACTGCGTCTGTGGTATCGAAATTCGATAGCAGATCGTGGCAAAGGCGCAAAACAAAGTGATGGGGACCCGTGTGAAATGTAACCGATGCTGGCTGACTCACTGACACACAAAGGCCTCAGGCTGGAACGCAAGAGGATGCCGGGACCTGTGTGCAGTACCCCCTGCTCCAGGGCACCAGTCAAGACATATATTTACCCGTGATTATATCACCCAAGGTGCAAACTCATTCGCATCTTCATCGCATCACATTTCTGGGTGCCGGCACTTGACTCCATCTTTTCTGAGGGATCCTATACCACTTGTCGAAGTAAATACCACGGTTTAAGGTTCTCTCAGACTCGCTCAATAGCAGAGAAGCGAGCTGTTGTTTTTATAAGTTAACAGTACATTTTTAGGTCTCGGCTAGCGATGGCTGCGCTTGCGCAGTCTCGCTCGCGAGAGATAATGACTTGGGAGAAGAGGGGCTTGAACCCGCCCCTCTTCTCCCCTGTTCTTCATTGGCTGGCCTAGTAAATGCTGGCCAGCCATTGGAGAAGAGGTCCCGTCACTCCAATCATGCCCCGTCCTTTTCGGATCGGGGGGCGTATTTTTTGCGAAAAGTCTCAGGGAGGAGACAACAGCAAAACACGCCCCCGAATCCGAAAAGGACGCTCCCTTTCTCCGAGGCATTTCTGCTGTGCCTCGGAGAAAGGCGGTGGTGTCTTCCGGTGCCCTGTTCCTGTTTACTTGTTTGTATTTAATTGCGTGTGTTTGAATATGTGCAAAAAACGTTAATAAAGTACTGCCTCTGAAAGACATGTTTACTGTTTAATATCACAGTTACACAATTGTTTTACGGTATGATCAGTTTATAAGGGCACTAGGTTAGGGTCCTTCCATTTAGATGCTCTGCAACAGTTTCAAGATCTTACTGTTTCTCGTTAGGTCAAATGGGTGTAATTTTTTAAATGTACGTTTTTCTCGCCTTCGCTTGATTTTGCTCTCGAGAAAGTGCCACTGATAGTAATTGAATGACACTCATAATTACACTGAAATTATGAGAATGTCACACATCAGCGATCTGGAACTTTGGCAATGTTTGCTGTTCCTCTACTCACGCTACCCAGAAAAGCTTCTTTACTGGCCACTTCAAGATGGCTGTTACGACCAGACAAAAGTTACGTAATTCGTCCCTTTTCCCTTTCTATCTTGGAACTGATCATGTGAAGCTCGGTCTCAATTCTATGTCTATTTCGGATTATTCTCCTGTTAAATTTAAGAGCTTTTCTTCGTCAGTAGACTTCTAATGAGTAGGAATGACATAACTCGACGTCGGACAGCTCTTGCGGTAGCAACGTTTGATGTTGGTACCACCGTAGGAAAGGCACGACTACTTACTCAAATCACTCCTTAATTTCAATCGCACGGAGATTCGCACCGCCCATGCATGGCACATGATGCGAGGAAGTAGGGTAGGAGGTGGGGGGGTAGATTGGTCTTGAAGTCTCGCGTGGCTTCCGGAGCTGTCAGCCCGCCTGGCTTTGAAAGGACGCACCGGCGTTGAGTTTTCACGTGTGTTGATGCGGTATGCGTTTGGTGCCTGAACCTTCCCTGTGCAAGACATAAGAGCCATGGCATTTCAACATCAGGGATACTCCGAGGCCGAGCTCCGAACATTGGAGGAGGCGGTTATATGTCGCGAGGCACAGGTGTCCTCCTTGCTCAGCATCTTCGGGGAGGTATTTAACATCATCTTAAATCAAACTCAGCCGCTGTCACCCTTTTACTTTTCAGACCCTGTTCCTGAGCTCCCTACCGTGGTCCATGACATGGCCACTTTGGCCGTTTTTGCTCTGCACGGTGCAGACCTTTCCCCTTTACCTCCTCGCTCCCCAATGTCACAGTGCATGCAAAACAACAAGCGATTTTTGAACAATGAATGTGAAAAAATTTAAAGTAATCAGTGACAGCGATTTAATTCTAGTTTTCTTCACGTTTTTTACTTAATCTTAAATTTGCATTCTCTCCGCATGTTTGCTATTTCAAGTTTTGATGTTTCTATTTTTTGGGTGTAGGATATTGCTCTTGTATAACGCAAACTTTTATTGAGTCGCCTGTATGTGTTTACAGCGGGCCACGATTGAGACTTCCAGACCTTGGCGCTTTTGTCGAGCGCACAGCGCAGTGATTATGTTTTCTAATTGCACTTTTGATTATGTGCAAGTCTATGTGAAGGAGGCATACTGTTGTCAAAATACTGATAAAGGAAAGTAAAAGAAAATGCGGCGCTAATAGGTGAGTGGGTACGCTGTTTGTTTGGGGACGGGGGTGAAGTCAAGGAGAAGCGCGCATCTGCTTTCAGGAGAGAGGAGAAACAAGCATTTACAATGCAACGGTCTCGGCATTGGTAAAGTTAGAGCTATTGGCATTGCTCATGACAATGCCGTTTCTTTAAATGTTTTAAAAACAAAAACATAAACAAAAATAATGTCATGAGCAATGCCAATAGCTCTAACTTTACCAATGCCGAGACCGTTGCATTGTAAATGCTTGTTAAAATAGCCTACAGAAAAATGGCCAAGACAGTGTTTTGCCTAATGTAAAACACAATTCATTGACAAAGTCAATTAAGGCAACCAAGGAAAGCAATGACCAGCAAATTCCGGTCCCAGAGAATGGGGCTAGTTCATGAAGTATCCCCTCTGACTGATTAGCATGTGGGTTCGTTTCATATGTGGCTATTGAAGAAGTCCTGGAACTATTCAAGAAGAGGGAGCCTGTGAAGGATGACAGTGAAACTTCAATAACAGATGATTAGCTACCTCTGGAATTCCCCAGAAGTGTTGCCCTACACTACAAGGGCGACAACTACGCGTTTCAAGTCTGTTGAAGGTTGAATTGAATTGAATTGAAATGCGATTTATAAAGCGCGATAGCTACCCGTAGGCCTCCCAGCGCTGTGGACAGAAGCAGAAAAAGAGATGCAGAAGAGACCTAAAACAACCAGGTTTTCAGAAGTCTACAAAAGGATAAGAGATTGGATTCTTTGCGTAGTTGAAGAGGGAGGGCATTCCATCCTATAGCACCATTATAAGAAAAGGAGCGGCCACCACATCTAGTCCTTCTTATTCTGGGTTTGAATGCCAGAAAAGAGTCAGATGACCGAAGGTCTCTATTAGGGTGGTAAGGGGTGATAAGTGATTGAAGAATAGCTGGGCCTGTCCTCCAAAAGGCACATAGCCTTGAACTGAATCCTTTGCTTAATTGGTAGCCAGTGCAGGCTTTCTAATGCCTGTTTTGCAGACTCCCACCGCGGGATCTGGAGGAGTCGGCGAGCCGCGCAGTTCTGTATAACCTGGAGTCTGTTAATGGTATACTGGGGTGCTCCCAGGTGAAGAGCATTACCATAGTCCAAGCGAGAGAGAACCAATGCTTGGACCATAATTCTTCTAGCGTGAAAAGGCAGAAAGGGGAGAATTTTATGAAGCATTCTTAAAAGTCCAAAACAGATTGCCGACAGTTTAGAGGCTTGGTAACTGAATGAAAAAGATTGATCAATCCAGATGCCAAGGCTCTTAATTTGATCTTTGGGAATGGGGGCCGGACCTAGACAAACCGGCCATAGGGATGTCGCATTAAAGACCGGAGAGTTACCCAGCAGCATGAGCTCTGTTTTATCCCCATTCAACTTGAGGCATGATTGGTCCATCCACTTGGCAACCTCTTGTAGGCAGCAGACAAGGGAGTTAGAGGATCCTTCTAGATGGTTAAGAGACACCACAAGCTGGGTATCATCGGTGTATGTAATAATTTTTATGCGGTAAGGATGGACACTTTCTGCCAGGGGTTTCATATATATGTTGAATAGGGTAGGGCTCAATGCAGATCCCTGAGGCACCCCACAGTGGAGGGGATACTGGTTGGAAACATATTCTCCCTCAAAAACCCTAAAAGAGCGGCCAACAAGGAAAGAACTTAACCACTGGGCCGCCATGCCGGACACGCCCACGTCCCTGAGCCTGGTTAAAAGCGTGGAATGATTAACCGTATCAAATGCAGCACTGAGATCAAGTAGGATAATGGCTGCGTTTCCCCCTAGATCTATGATCCTTTTTGATTCCTCAGTTACTGCTAAGAGAGCCGTCTCGGTGCCCATTTGCGGGCGGAACCCAGTCTGGGAAGGATGGAGTATTTCATTATCTTCCAGAAAAGATACCAGAGTGTTGTTCACATGCCTTTCCAGTATCTTACTGATCCAGAGCTAATGTGCCTAGCAGAAGAAATATGGACCGGCGTGGGCAGAGAGACATCAAAACGCAAGAAACCATGTAATCGGTACATGCTGGAGGAGAGCTGGAGAAGGAAACTCGAAAAAAGTCAAATGACTTAGATTGCACTTTCGTTTCCCATTGGAAACACAATGTTATTGTACCACTGTGGGTGTGCTAGAGTTGCACAATTGAAAGGTACAATGCCCAGGTTGGACACATTTTCATATGCACTCAAAATGCCCACCTCAGGTTAGTGCATTGCTGAACCCATGGAATAATTAAAGGAACTGCATGTAACATCTACGGCTAAAATACAAGATCAAAAGGGGAACGTGCTCTGTTGGGTACAACAAATGCAGATATTCATTCTGCCATCTCTCAAAGAAAGACAACTAGGACTAAAGGTGTAAGGCATGTGGTGGATTCTTGCAGCCCAAAACACAAAATAAACAAGCACTGACAAAGCCAAAAGGTCTGGGTTATTCTTGGAAAGCATTCATTTGTTTGCAAAGATATACAATATGTAAAAAAAAAAAAACACTGGCAAAAATATGCGGGCCATGAACACTATACCTGGAACTGAAGTTCACTCCTTTTCAGGCGGCTCTGTGCATATGATCAGGCAATATGCCGTCACTCACAGTGCATGACAGTCAATGGATGACATACGGTCACCCATTGACCCTCAGTGTATGCTATGATGGGCAGAAGCAAAAAACTGAATTACATCTCGTCAGACCAATGAATGAAGTGGGCTCACTGACAGACCCTGTACGTAAGTATATGTATATATTTTTATTATGTTGAAAAACAAGGGGAGGTAAGAAGCTTAATTGGGGCAACCCTCAGCCTCCCTTAATCGCAGTAATCAGTACACAAAAGAGGGAAAGCCTCACAACTGATGAACTCATAACCTTTTAAGAGGTCAAATTAACTGGTGTCACTATATATCAAAGTGGAAAGGGATCTGCAAAAAGGTGAATCGGTGTGACCCGTGCATCACATGGATATATTAGTAGGATCCTCACCCACTAGAACCACCAGTGGCATGCTTCCTCATCGGATCCTCACCCACTAGTACCACCAGTGGCATGCTTCATCACTGGATCCTCACCCACAAGTACCACCTGTGGCACGCTTCCTCATCGGATCCTCACCCACTGCATAGTGTGAGTGGGATGGGCTCAACACGATTTGTAAGCGGAGCACTTACTAAAACCGAAGTGCAAGTTAAAAAGTTTTAGTAAGAGCTCCACTTACAAACCTGGGTTTAATTCCCTTTCCACTTTGATATATATTTAGACCAGTTAATTTGACCTCTTAAAACATTAGGAGTTCATTAGCTGTGAGGCTTTCCCTCTTTTGTGTACTGATTATATTTTTGTTAGGCATTTTTGTGAAAACATGAGGCTGCCAAATGGCTAAAACTGTTTCTAGGCCAGACCTAAAAATGTGAAAATGAATTGCAGAAATAATGCGTTACAAGACAAATAGCAAAAAGAAAGAATAGAATAAGCCGTATATAAATGTATGCACAGCAGACAAAGTTTATAATACCTACAGTTAATCAGAGGCTAAGGCCCTTAAGTTACAACGTTTGTGCAGGCGCTTGCACAATGCAACGCTAAGCAAATGGCAGTATCGAATTATTTTCTATTTTAAAAGCTTGCATACGCAGCACTAAACTGCATTGGGTTGTACGAGTGCGCGTGCAAATTTTAGCAAATGAGCTCCACCCCTAAGAACGTTTTTGAGGGAGATAGAGAAAAGAGCTTAAAGGGAGAGGAAAGCTATGTAATTACCCCAGAGAGCGTGACAATCCTCCTTCCTTTCAAGGAGTGGTACCTTGTGGAAGTCATTAATATTCCTTAGTACAGGCTCTTTATAAAAACCTGGGCATAAGGGATTCCTTTTATAACCGGAATACATACATGAGAGTTCCAATCTAAGTTTGTATCTTTTAAGAATCACACGTGTCAGCTATAGCGCAGTGGAACATTTTGCACCTATACTGCCTTAGCTGTGCTATATTTTCAGTATATTTTTATGTAGTTTATGTAGTGTCGTTTCCGTCTCAAACTAAGCTCAAATGTTTCAGATGAGTTATTGCTCATCATGTAAGTATTGTTAACAAGTGTTGTGGTTTGTTAATTCGAATGGTGTACAGAGCGCTCTGGTGCTTTAGAAGTCAAGATTTACACGCAACAGGAATATAGAATAAATAAATAAATAAGGCATTCAACTAAAAGCAGCTCTTTCTAACTAATGTAGTAACTTAGGGGCATATCAACAACAACCGGCGATAATTATCTCTAAGCGCACTTAGCGCTAGGATAATTATCGCCGGCTAGCGTGAATTTTTATCGCTGAGATAGCGTGCTATTAGCAACGCTTATCTTAATAGCGATAAAAATCCTCACGCTAACAGGCTAACGTGAGATTATCGCTGGAAACCCAGTGATAATCTCACGTTAGCTTGTTGATAGGGACAGGCAAACTTAGCCATGATATCCTCCTTCCATAGGATATCATGGCTAAGTCTGAAAAATACCAGACGTAAAAAAGCAGCGTTAACCGCGGTTAGCGCTGCTTTTTTTGTCTCTAACAGGGTTAGCGACATTCTTGATAATAAGAGAAATGTTGCTTAGCGACATTTCTCCTATTATTTTACTCTGGAACGCCCCCTTTGCATCTCATTAGAGATGCAAGGGGAAGCGTAGAGTAAAAGGGTGCTAACATGCAAATTTGCATGTTAGCACCCTGTTGTTGATAGGGCGCTAGTTTTATCTCTTCTTTCTTGGCTTTTAACCCCTTCCCCGCTCATGACGGAACCGTTCCGTCATGAGCCACGGTTGCCGTGTGCTCATGACGGAACGGTTCCGTCATGACACGCCCGTTGGCGGCCGCTCCGCCTACGCGGCGCTGTTTCCCCGCCTGTGCGGGGGGACAACGCAAATGGGCGGAGTCATGACGGAACCGTTCCGTCATGAGCACAGGTCAACCGTGGCTCATGACGGAGCGGCTCCGTCATGAGCACAGGCCCGCCGCGCTGCCCCCCTGCCCCCCCCAGCGCTGCAGCGGAATGTCCGCAGCAGCGAAGGGGTTAAAGCCAAAAAGCAGAGATAAAGCCCTTGTTGATATGCCCCATAATCACTTTATCCCAGGTTACCAGATTTAAAATGCCCTGGTACTTTTACATACCAAGCAATATTTTGTCCTACTAGAGCAAAACCTGTAAAAACAATACACTTCTACAAAGCGAAGATTTGGACAGATGTAGGAATGCTCAAAATGTCCCTTTAACACGTCCATTCATAGCCACATTCATTTTACTACAGAATTTGTCACGTGATTTCCGTCTACTCGCGTCAGACTGCACTGAGGCTTGTTTTTACACGCTTAATTAAGCCTTGCAGAATTGAGTTACGTGTCACCAATCCGTTAATAGTAGGGTATTTTCTTGTTTTATTGGCAGTCGCTGTCAGTGTGCCTAAAGGTATTTAATCTCACTGACAACTTGGACATTCAGCATACACATAGATATCTGACTTTTTGATTTTATACCCTTGCTCTGAGGAAAATAAATTGCCATTAAATATGAAACAAGTGTTTTTTTTATAACAATATGTTTTTTTACTTGCTGCTTCGTAAAACACTTCTGCTGTTTCTAGGCATGATAAATAACTGGCGTCACTAATACCCAATTTAATGGTACTCAATTTATCAACTTCGGAAGAATGAAAGGCGGGGTGTGCCGTGCTGCCATTCAAACTTGTTGCCTTCAGATCACTGCTGCTAACAAAGCTCAACTCACACCTCTGCAATAGAACCCTCTTCGGTGTAGGCTACTACAATGGTCGGCATTGACTTCACAGATGCCAAGGTAGACAGGTCCCGTACAACGTCTAATAACTTGCTAGACTCAATGGTACTGTCATGGATGCTTTAGTGATGCCAAAATAACAACCAAAAGCACACGTAAAACACTACCAACCTCCTCAGCTGCAAGTGCTACAGTATCAATGGAGAGGAAGCCTCCACCACACCCGGGGGTGTCAGAACTGAAGTAAGAGGACACGATATCTTGAACAAGAATGGAAAGATGTCTCACTTCCATCCTAAGGAAAGAGATTGCCCCAATAGAAACTGTGGCCCCAACAGAAAATGAAATAATTAGAGATGGTGGAACGTGAAATACACCAGACGTTTCCAGCAGAGGTAGGGTCCTATACCCTGTGCCAGAGGCGCAACCAGAGCCAAATTTTGAGGGGGGGGGGACTAATAAAAATATCAGGGGGGGGTAATTCTTTCAGCAGTAGGCAGAGTAGAGACACAGGGGCTCTAGGAAGGGGTGAAAAACTGCAAAGACTCGTTAACAAGTAAATGGGCTTTTAAAGACCTGTGAAGTACTAGATGAGGCTGCAATAAGACGGACGCCAGACCAGCCAGCCTACAGCAGCTCAAACACTGTCTGTGTGTGTGCCCGGGAAGCTGTCTCAGCCCGGGCTGACACACATGACGTGGGGGACTGAAGCCCTTTGAGCCCTATGGGCGTTGTGCACCTGCCCTGTGCTAATACACTACAACACAATTGCAAGTCTACGCCTGAGATACTGGACAGAATACACCTGCCAAGTGGGCAGGAGTTTAAATGTTGGCCAACATTACTTCTTTTTAAAGATACCTTGGAAGCTGGGATAACCTACTAGTATGGTGTAGGCTTGTGGACACAAAACACCATGAGGTAACGGAGATTGTCTTACAACAGTGGCAAAGTAGAGGGTTTCCTAAAATTGACGAAAGGATAAATTAACTAAGTCGTTTAACAACTATGAAGTGTCACATTTGCTGTGGGAGATAGAGATGCATTTTTAAAAGAGGTTTGAGGTAAATACCTCAATTCTGCTCGCCCTCCTAAAATATTCTTTGGATGTGTACTTCATATTGATAAATGTTTAATAATATGAGATTCTACAGCCTTGAATCTTCAAAAAAAAAATATTCAGTGGTCCCAATCAATACACTATTCTAATAATGTCTGATAACTCTTTCGGGACTGTAATGGGTGCAGCATTAGGACTCTGCTCCTAACAATAAACCTCCTAGTAGCTCCCAGGTGCTCATACGTGCCTCATTCCCTTACTTCCTCATCTGGCCATCTCCCACCCTGTACAATCAGCACTGTTTAATAGTAGAATGGTTTTAAACCATGGAGAATCACTACATGGCATGTGATAAGGTGATAACGATAACCTTCTAAAGTTACCCTAACCATAAATAGTGTCTTCTTATATTTTATAAAAATCACTTTCAAACGATATAGAATCATTATATAGCTCGCTATAAAGTGAAAATGATAACCATCTAAAGATGGTCGCAAAACACATTATGTTGCTAAATGGACCAATGAGTATAACTATAATTCGGTAAGATTTCATCAAAATGTTTGTCAGTGTTAATTTTCTTTTCTTTTAATCAATAGATGAACGCCTTATACTAACATTGCCTATGTTAAACATTTAACAATGCCCAGTTACAAGATGTAAACGATAACCATTCAAAGATGGCCGCCCAATTTATCATGACATTAAGTGACCGTATAAGTAAAAGTCTAATTCTGTACAGAATAAGACTTTAAGTCAACATCATTCTATAAAAAAAATGTAAGTGAAGGGTAATACATATGTCTCCCATTGAATATACCTAATATGATGCTACCTTTTACACCGCTACTAACCAGACGGATATTATCACCGTCTTAAGATGGCCGCCATCTTTTGTACAATGGTGACAAAAATTAAACATATGAAATTACGCGGTGCGAGTTAAATACCCAGTTGTAAGAACAGTGTATCCCTAATTGAAAGTGATATGAGAAAAAGTTCCATAAGAGGAGTTATATAACTTGACTGATTGAATTAATGACGTCAGGACCGGGTGCGCTAAATGACATAAAAAGCCTGGTGCTCCGGAAGTTCATCACAAGAACATTTCCGGAAATCCGTTGGAGCAGGGAGCCCGCAGAAATCTTATCGGGTAAGACCACGGAAAATCCAGTCGAAATTAGTGAGCACTCGATCGCGGTAGCTTTATAAGTCGTACCGTGTGGAAATACTGCCCTGTAAATAAGTGCTCGAGAGCAGTAGAAACTAATTGCACCATGATTAAAAAACATGGTAGCTTTAAGAGCTACATTATGTGTGGATATAGTTATGCAAGCGGTAGCTTTAGGAGCTACATTATGTGTAGATACCACAATGCAAAAAGTGCCTGAGAGATGCAGTAATGATCCATTTTAAATTTTACACGTGTTTAACAACATTCTGAACAAACCGGAAATCAGATTAGGGACAAATACGAGGGAAGGGAATTAAGTTTTCTCAATATCCCGTTGTCATAAGAAATGTATAACTAAAGGAATAAACGGACACTAATAATAGTCACTACAGCCATTTTCATTTAAGAATATAACTATGGAATGTGGAATATACTTAAGACGAGTATCTATACTAAAAATGCTCGAACATAGCCTCCAATGTAGCCTAGTAGGTTAACTAATAGAGCACAGATGAGGCATCAGGTCTTTAGTGACTAACAGCGATGTAAAATTAATCCCACAGACAATATCAAAACGAAATCATCGTTACTTCAAGTACCAAAGCGCCAATTGAGAAAGCGCACACAGACAAGAATACAGACAAGAACCTAGTGGGAATCTTGAAAGAAGAACCAACTTTGGGCAATCTGATCTGTATCCAGGAACTAATGGTAAGGAGTGGTAAATATATCTAGAGCATTGTAGAGCAAACTCACAATATAAGTAAATATATTAAGCCCTTCCCTATTTTCTTTAAAATAAACACAGGAACAAAAATGAAGAGATATATAGATGCCTGATGTCGAAAAGTTAATATATCCAAAACTACAGAATCCATTAATTGAGAGGAATTCAAACGGTGGCTCCAACGAATTCAAATAGATATTACGGGAATACAAGGTATGTATTCCAACTATATCAAGGGGAATCTTATTACTTCTGACTAGAATCTATAAACAACTAAGCAGATCCATATAATTTTGTATCAATAACAGAGAAAGATACATACGGTGGTAGCGGAGCACAGATATAATACGTACACGCTATCCCAAATAAGAGAGAACCTCTACAGACAGAAAGGTATTGTGTTTTTATCCTATATAAAACAGCGATAAATGAGTAGTTATGTCCTCTAAATTTGTTTATCATAAATTTAATGCATAAAAATTAGAAGTCTAACAAATGACTGGTATAAGGACAGTTGATAAACTGATAATTCCTATTATAGAAAGAGCAGTCATCGATACACGAAGAAAATAATACTGAAGAATCTAGATTAAAATATGTAGACCTCAGAAATATATTAGACCCAGAGAACGAAGCAAGACAAAGTAGCAATTGTTTTATAAGTATAAATATATATATTTTTTCATGAATGGTAACTAATTGAAGAATTTCTTTGCCACACAGATTTATGTTAAATGTTGTTAGTCCTGAAGAAGGTGCTAAATATAAGGAAATCACCAAAACGCTGCGTCGACACTTTTTAACAACCCTACAGACAAGAATAAAATAACTGTATAACTGTATTGATTTTAATTTTGTGTACTCATTGGATATTGTATTGGTTTTATTGTTTTTAAACACTTGTATTGACTACACCAAGTAGAAGTACAGTCTGTTTCCTTTCGACAATTATGAAAAGTCAATGAAATTTAGATTGTAACCGATTACAGGAGGGAGAGGAAGACATCTTCCTAAACATTAAGTGGCCAAAAGTAAAAATTGTTATCATTTATCTTCAATAAATTTTTAAATACCTTTTATATATTTGGGGTCCTTTGCTTGCTTGTTCTCTAATGATACGATCTGAACTAGAGGGTGATACTTGAATTTAAACAAAACTGTAATCTAGGAGCGTTTTGTTTCCTCCTGCATGTAAGAAATCGATAGGGACTCTATTGCTTTTAGTAATAGTAGAATGGAACATTCCTATGCAATTATTTACATATCAAGCCATAATATGCTGCAGTTGCATATATGCTGCTGTACCATATTCCTCGCAGTGTACTGTTTCATAGTCGCATTGCAAACTACCTCATGTGCTTTTCTGGAAGTTGACATTCTACACAAACTGCAGATTCTAAAACATGTGGGGACCTCTCTGTAACAATAGACAGCACTACATCACAGAAGTGCACATAAACACCTGAGGAGAAACACTTTCAAAGACATACACAGCAAGTTAGAAATGAATTGAATGAGAGGCAATATAATAACACAGAACAGGTCACATAAAGATGTTTTATATCTTCCGTCTTTTATTGTTCTTGTTGTGCTTCATAAAAACAGCCAGCCAACGCGTTTCGCCCAAACATGGGCTTCTTCAGGGCAAAATTGTTATGAGTGTAGGATATATCTTGTGACGAAATAATCAGCAAGCAAAAGGATATCAGATCTGTCAAGCTAAAGTGTAACGACAATGAGGCTCAATGACCCAAGAGTAAACGATCACTGTCTGTGTGAAGTTGAATGATGGTATTAGCCACATCCAAAATAGACTAACCGGAGCCGTCCCCGTAAGCGGCGTCCCGTACTAAGACTGGTCATTGAGCCTCATTGTCGTTACACTTTAGCTTGACAGATCTGATGTCCTTTTGCTTGCTGATTATTTCGTCACAAGATATATCCTACACTCATAACAATTTTGCCCTGAAGAAGCCCATGTTTGGGCGAAACGCGTTGGCTGGCTGTTTTTATGAAGCACAACAAGAACAATAAAAGACGGAAGATATAAAACATCTTTATGTGACCTGTTCTGTGTTGTATTTGACTCATCTGTGCTATTATATTGCCTCTCATTCAATTCATTTCTAAGTATTTATTCACGTTCTACAAGCAGCAGAACGTTTGAGGTGGGCAATATCGCACACTGCTAGTGACTGATTCTGGTGGTGCAGTCTCCTGTGACCCGGCTGCTTTCTTTTTCTATGTATACATACACAGCAAGTTGTCATACTTCAACCAAAGGGTGGAGAAACATTTATTTTTCGCCAAAGGCATTCAAAGGAAAGTTGACTCGCAATGATTCATAGAAAGAACAGAGGCCTGGCGGTTCCTTGTTATTGATCACCGGTTGCAGAAAAGCACTGGTCTGTGAGTTCTGCCTTTTTGTCCTTGGCTATGTTTTGAAGGTCACTTTTGCCTTTTGTGGACTTTAAATTTTCTAACAGACAGCATCAAGGCAACACTTACATTTCAATAAGTAGGAGGCAGTGAATTGATAACAACTGTAATTCAACTGTTGCTCTCTTCCTAAAGATATAATGGATTTTAAGAGCCACTTGGCGAAAACAGGTCATCGCTTTGATGTTGTCGATTCTTTTCCAACAGCACTGTCCTTTAGGATCAAGAGAAGACATCACATTGCCACAAAGTGCGCACACACATTACACGGCGTCTTATACGCCAAAATCTGGTGAAACTAAAAAAGATAAAAAGGAACCATTGTAGATGGCGCGAGTCGAAAGCATTGTAAAGGTCTTTCACGGGTACAACAGAGCCAGCTGCAGATACATTTAAGAGGATCAGAGCATTGTCAACCAGTGCATTTTCAGTCCACAGGATGAATGAAAAGGAGTGGGTACCAAAGAGTAAGAAGGATGAGGCTAAAGAATACTCTGAGCATCAGGGAGTGCATTAGGAATTGGCGTGTGCTCATGCTGCAGATCGGAGCATATAAATTCTCCCTACTTCCACGGACAGAGTAAATCCACAGTCACACGCACATACATTCATCATACGCTAGGGCCCATCACTCTAACATTCATAACTATTACTCTATCCACACTGAGGATACGAGAGGAAAACCTAAACCAATCTGCATCTAATGCGAGGTCAATGCGGCCTTAAAGATATGTCTTGAGTCATGATTTTAAACACAGGAAATACATTCGGAACTCAATAAATGACAAAGAAATAACCACCCGACACTGGAATTCAAACAAAGGTTATTTTATCTAAATTAGTTCAAATGAAAGTCAATCAATAGCAAAATCATTATTCTCATAGTTACCTATTCTAGCTAAATGGGTCAGGACAGGTCTCTCAGTAAAGTCTCCCGAGTCGCCGTCCTCTCAATCAGCGTCGATCCTCTCGAGCATAGGTTCAGGAAGAAGTGGCCTTAGACCCTCTCTAGTCTAACATTATTTATAGTGAAACTAACAGAATAAAAGTAACAAACAAACTCTAAACGTCCGTTGAGCCGCTGAGCAGAGCGAGCAGGAAAGGATGTTGACTGGCAACATTTAGAAAACCTCCGCTCAGAAAAATCACAAAAATAAAAACACAGAAGAAGGAAATTCAAACTAAAAAATGATACATCCATGAATGCTTTTCCTCGGAACCATAGTGAAGCCACCGCAAGTTTATCAGAGTTCATTGTGGCTTTATTCTTCTCCAAGGACAATTGGCAGCGAGCCTGGAGCTGCTGTCCTCACGGAAACTTTTAATACAGCCAGAGGCCATGGTCAGGTGGTTTCCAACCATGTTCAGCAAGGCCTCTCGTCACATTTCAATCACTCGAGTGCAGGCTGTAAATATCGGCCATCTTGGATTAGGCCAAAACGGACCATCTTAATTAAAAGAAACACAAAACAACGTTACCACATCGTAATGATTATACAGTGTTAAGTCCCACTAATACCCTTATGTGTATGTAATTACCTAGCCATCTGCAACACAAAGAAGCATTAAAGCACGTTATTTTAAAGCGCAAACACGAAACAAATTGCACTTTAGCCACACATATTTAATTATTTGCACACCAACTTAGTTCACATATTAATTAGGCAACATAAATGCATTCCCACGTGTAATTCTTTCATTAGTAATGTTGGTTAATCAAGAACTTTAACAAATTAGTAATTAATGATTAATTATCAGTAATTTTAATTATGACATATAACAAAACTGGAGTTTAAGTCTCAATAAATTTTCAATAGAAAACTCTGCTCCAGCAATCCCCCCTTTGGTGATATATTATCACCACAAAAACCAACCCAAAAAAAAAATGTAGTCCCATTTCTTAGGAGAAATTCAAATGTCTTTTCGTTTACAAACAACATGAACATGTTACACACCAGTCTCTCTTTCATTATCCCTTTTCGACTCCAAGTAAACACTCTCCCTCAATTCTTCTAATTCTATTTCTTGTGGGTCTCTCTTTGACCTCTTTTGTTTCTTTGCAGTATTCCCTCTAATTATTCTCTTTTTCCCTCCCCTGTTTTTACAACACAAACACCCTAATCTAAACATCAATAGAGCAACAATTACACATGTCAAAGGAAATAATATTTTACCAATAATGGTACTACCTATCTTAGCAATAAAACTCTTAACAGCAACTATCTTATTAGCTATTTTAGTCCAGATACTCTCAGCTTCCAGTGGTACTAATTCTTCATGCAAATCAGTAATATTTTTGATATAGACCTTTAGATCTTTGCTTTCATCAGGAATGTAAGTGCAACAATGTTGAACTTTCAGCATTCCACAAACTCCACCCTCCTTGGCCAATAGAATATCAAGGGCAAGTCGATTTTGCATAGACATGGCTCGTACGGCAATCATCTCCGTATTTACCAAAAGAAACCCTCCAGCGGTACTTGTCGATAAGCGATCCACCACTGTTGACAGTTTCCGAATTCCATATGCATTTAAAGAAATTCCCACTGCTGGAATTAAAGCTCCAAAAATATCACCTACAATCTCTGACCAAGTTTCTCTCTTAAAACGTGTTAATAAATTAATGTGTTCTACATCTTCTATCCTATCTATATGAAAAATCTTTGGAAAGACCAGGCCAACATAACACGTGCCATACCAATGGTCAGGCAACCTGTAATAAGCCTTATTCCCACAAATATAATACACTCCCGGGAAAACTGGATCTTCTCCTCCCTTGAAACCCCATCCCGTTGCAATGAAGTATGTATCATGACACTCACTAGTCCCAACAAAATAATTATCATATTGGGATTTCCTTCTGGTAATGCATAGTTTACCCTTCTGTGGTGCATCTAAAGCCAAAGTTGGACTGGCCCCATTCCTCAATTCCTTTCCCATCTCAATATCCCATATTGTCTCACTCACTTTATATTTCCCTACCTTTTCATGCATGCTCACTCTCCTTTTCTCTACCATGTCTAGGAAAGCCTTTTCTTCTTCTTTCAAACTGCAAGTTAAATTGTTTCTAAAAATGTAATCTAAAGTTAATTCTTCTGTCTCAATAAAAATCTCACCAAAAATGTTAGCTTCTTTAGCTGGATTCAGCTTTCTATTCATAGGCAATTGCCCAAAAATGCTATCTTTGTTAGACATGTCATAATCTATTTTCCCTAACAAATAAAAAACACTACTCAACACACTACATGATTTCCCATACGTAGCTGGTAAATGATGATAAGTAACACCTTCTGAAACTGACGCAGGCAATTGCATACAAACGTAGCAATCCCTAACTTCCATTGTCTTCACGTATTCGTACAATAACTTTGAAAAAACATTGCTAGAAAAATCATTAATTGACCTATCTTTATGTATGTAAATGTTACTAATTCTAGTTGGAACTACTTTCTGTGAACTCTTCTCCATGTTAGTCACATTCTCAGCATGTACTCCAAAAGTATCTATTGTAACTCTAAAAGTAACTAATAAAGCTAGTACACCCCATAACAGCATTAATAATCCAGTACAGCAGCAGCACATTCTACACCATCTTTTCAAGAAGGCACATCTACTTTGATTATTTTCTGTGTTAGCCATTTTACTACTTTGGCAGTGTCTTTTGACTTAGCCTCTACTACTCCACTACTGAATTTTAGAACTCTAGATTATTTCAAACAGCTAATTTTAGATTTTCTTCTTTTCACTCTTCTCCAAGTGACTCCTTCAGTTCACTCAATTTGGATTTTCATCACTTTTCACTTCTTCTTCAGCAACATCAAATTGTATCAGATCTTCAACATCCTGAGCATCCGACTCTTCTCTAATGTCAGTCAAGATAACTTTCAGGATTCCAACAGTTTTCTCCTCCTCAACCACTTCTTGTACGGTCCCCTCTGGATTTCCTTGACTCTCTGTCTCTTCACTTTCAGACAGTGCCGCATACGTCCATTCCGGTGACCTATACTTCTGGTTAGGTTTTCTGATTCTCTTGATCTCCTCTGGTTCCTTTGAGACCTTTTGTTTCTCACCCTTTGATTGATTCTGAATAGACACCTTGTTCACCTGTTCAGCTTTCGATGAATTTGCTCGTGTCAGTCTGTACCTCAGTCTCTTTATCCTGTTAGGCCAAAGATCTCCTCTTACAACCCTTTTTGGTCTCACTTCTTTATTATTTCTTTCTCCGATCCAAGTTCTCTTTCTCAGAACTCGACCCTCTGATTTCTCATTCTCACTTTCGTCTGATTCTGTTTAATTTGCCTCTTGTTCTTCAACAATTCTCTTTTGCTCCACAGTCTTCTTCCCCACCGATTGAGATTTCCCTGCTACTGTCCCTCCTCGGGTCTCCAACACGCAATCTTCTTGCTGTCTACTTATCCCTTCACCTAGCTTATCAGGAATGTTCCCTACACCTCCTCGGGGGTCTTCCGCAATCTTTCCCTCTCTATCTTCTACTGACCCTGCTTCTTCAGAAGTAATCTCAGGTGGATTTTCAACCTCTTCATCTGATTCAGGTGTAGTCTCTGTGGATTTGTTCTTTTCTCCTCTTTCTTCTCCACTGCTTGTTGGAACTTCAGGCACTCTTACAGAATCCGATCTCTCCTCTGAAACCCTCAATGTTTCTCTTGAAGCCTCTCTCGGTGTACTGCTTGATTTTCCCGGCTTTCTGGTGCTGCAGGGCGGTCCATATGACTTCAGTCTATTTCCATCTAAGTCTCAAGTCTGGAGTAGTGAGTAGAGCCTGTTTGTTAGACACTTCGACACAATTCCGTGCTTCTACCCATAGCCTAGGGCCTATACACATAGCCTAGGGGATAGATTCGTTAGTATTGAGGATAACTTGCCCTATGGTGAGGGTATTTCGTAGAGTTGTACTGAATCCAGGCCTGGTAGGCCTCAAACGGGAGAGACTCCATCTTTCTTTCTGCTCCGGCAGCCCGGGACCTTCCCAGAGGGAGGGGGATGTTTTAGTTATAAAGTGTTATTCGCTCGGAGAGAACTGGTTCGGGCCGGCCCTTATCGAAGGATTGTATTTTTCTTCATGCCGAAGACACTACAACAGGCCGGCCGACTGGGAAAGTGTCCTTGGTACGGGGAGGTACAGGAATTTGGTGGGCGGCAGGTCTTGAGCTGGAAATTTCCATGAGGGAATGCACGTCCATATTAGTGAAAGTCTGAGTGAGATAAGACACTTGCTTCTAGACCGTAGGCGGCATCTGGCCGTTAGCAGAAAAGCTATTGCTTATTTCAGGGAAGACTGATGGCAAACTCAAATCCAAAGAGAAGGGAGTAGTCAAGGAGGACAAGGTTCTAGTGACTCGGAGAGGGAGAAGGAAGCAGACCCACAACTGCCGAGGGGTAACTTCCAGGCTAAACCGAGGCATAGACGAGAAGGGGACCCAGATGTCCATCGAGCACAGCCTACACAGATATAAGGTGCAGTCGATCCCTTTTTCTTCTTTGAAGTATATAACTTAACCTTTCACTTTCCTTGCAGGTTCCATATGTATGGTATGTTCTATAACTATGCATGTGCCATTTGAATAAAGTATTTAGCTTGTTGTACGTTAGCATGTGTTGTGTACTTTTGTATAGGAGAACAGTCTATTCTTTAGTCGGAGTTACTTCAAAGTGAACAGAGACTAATCCTGATCAGGTAAGGGGTAACTGGATGAGGGGAAAGACAAGCCCCTCGAACTAAGAGAACAGGTTGTGCTCAACTGGTAGTCTTTGTGTGATCGGATATGTGGTAATCCTAACTCCCCTGTCGTGTACTATAATCATAATAGGATAAGCTCGTGCTAAGGCTGCCGAATGGGTAGGAGATTCTGGGTCTAACAACGGCCGCGAGACTTTGAGTGTCGCTGCCGAATGGGTAGGAGGTTCTGGGTCTAACAAAGGCCGCGAGACTTTGAGTGTCGCTGCCGAATGGGTAGGAGATTCTGGGTCTAACAAAGGCCGCGAGACTTTGAGTGTCGCTGCCGAATGGGTAGGAGGTTCTGGGTCTAACAAAGGCCGCGAGACTTTGAGTGTCGCTGCCGAATGGGTAGGAGGTTCTGGGTCTAACAAAGGCCGCGAGACTTTGAGTGTCGCTGCCGAATGGGTAGGAGGTTCTGGGTCTAACACAGGCCGCGAGACTTTGAGTGTCGCTGCCGAATGGGTAGGAGGTTCTGGGTCTAACACAGGCCGCGAGACTTTGAGTGTCGCTACCGAATGGGTAGGAGGTTCTGGGTCTAACAAAGGCCGCGAGACTTTGAGTGTCGCTGCCGAATGGGTAGGAGGTTCTGGGTCTAACAAAGGCCGCGAGACTTTGAGTGTCGCTGCCGAATGGGTAGGAGGTTCTGGGTCTAACACAGGCCGCGAGACTTTGAGTGTCGCTGCCGAATGGGTAGGAGGTTCTGGGTCTAACAAGGACCGCGAGACTTTGAGTGTCGCTGCCGAATGGGTAGGAGGTTCTGGGTCTAACACAGGCCGCGAGACTTTGAGTGTCGCTGCCGAATGGGTAGGAGGTTCTGGGTCTAACAAGGGCCGCGAGACTGTGGGTGTCGCTGCCGAATGGGTAGGAGATTTTGGGTCTGAGATTGCGAGGCTGTGAGGCCTCCATATATAATTATAATAGGAATTCCCTGTCCTTAGGTGGTACGCATATATGTGGTTATTTAGGTGTAAAAAGGCCCTAGGGAGGGGGTAACGTTCTGCATTTGGGTTAGAAGGGCTCTGTAGAGCAGGTTCCACCCGATCTAAAAACCCAAGCAGAACATTTGGCGTCACGAACTGTTTACGAAACCTGTGTGCGTTGTGTTTGTCTTGTGTTTGCTTTCAGCGTGTGCGTGGTTTTCTTTTTTGTATATTTGCGTGTATAGTTTTTTTTTCTCTTTCTTTCTCTCTTCCTTTCTTTTCTCTGCGTCTCTTTTTCTTTCTTTTTCGCGATGTTTTCTAGGAAATCTAAAGCTACTCTTAAATTGTCCGTTGATATTCCCGGATGGGATTCAACGCCTTATGGTGCCTTGGCCCGAGAGTGGGCTGATTCTACTGGTTTGAGTGAAAATTGGACCTCTTCTTTGGAGTCGGCGGAACCGGCTGACGTGATTACTTGTTTGCAGACGGCACCTGTCTTGAAGGGAGAGGAGGTTCCCGCTTTAGGGCGCAGAGGTTGGGTTATTCTATCTGCGTATCGGATTTTGCATGAGAAGTTGCTGAAATTGCAGATCGCTCTTAAGGATGCGGATTCGCACTTTGTTGAGGTTCAAAATTCCAATACTTTATTGCGCTGTCAAAACAAGTTGCTTTCCGACAAAATTGACACTTACCAAACGGTTGCTGAACGGGCGGCTGTGCGGATTGCTCGTTACAAATACAAACACAGGCGTGGTCGAGTTTCGTCGCGTAAGGTGCGTCTGGCCGTGGCAAAGGCTGGACTGGATTGGAATCCTGATGAATGGGATGGTAATATCTGGGACTCGGCTACGTCTTGTTCCTCGGGTGAGGACTGTGCTGTGCATGAGTTTTCTCGTTCCCGTCATGACAGTAAGTCTACTTCCCGCACCTCTGATGGTGCACCCCGTGATTGCGCTCGTCCTTCGGGCGGCATCGATGCTTCTTACACTGATTGTCCCTCTACTAGTACTACTCGGGCTCCTTCTGATGCTCGTCCTGTGGTTGCTGCGCATCCGGTTTTTCGTCGGAAGTTGCAGCAGTCTCCCAATGCTCCGCAGGGTGTTTCTTTAGACTGCTTGGAGGATTTTACCCAACAAGAAATTAGTGATATTTTGCAGCGCTTTCGGCAGCGGACTGGTGAGGCTTTGCTCACTTGGATGGTGCGCCTTTATGAACTAGGCGCTGCTGGTATTATGTTGGATACTGGCGATTGTTTGAAGTTTTGTTCTTTGAGTTTAGATTCTTCTGTACAAGATCATTTTCGTAACTATAATGGTGGTGGTCAGATTTCTTTGCTCCAATTGGCGACTGAGGGCTGTAATTTGAAGTATCCTACTGAATCTGACTGGCCTGTCAATGACAAGCCGTGGTATACCCTGCGTGATGCTGCGCAACGTCTTAAGGAGGAGGTGATGAAAACGGCTATTTTTCTGGGCACTGCTGACAGGTTGCTTGATGGGATGTTGACTTCTTCTGTGCGGAATCGTATCATTCGCTCTTCTCCTGTTGCCTACAAGCAGGTCATGATGACTTTGTTGATTAACCAGACTGGTAATGTTCTATCCACGGTGTTGGAGTCGGTACGCCAACTCGGTGAGTTGGGTGAGTGGTTTAAACCTGAACGTCAGTCCCGGCCTGACACTCGTACTCCTGGTGAATATAAATTTACTAGACGTGACATCTTTACTGGTCTTTTGGCTGATGGTGTGCGTCGGGAAGACATTGATGGTGAGACTACTGCCCGTTTGTGGGAGATGTTTCGCAAACGGGGCTTGGATCGGAAGGAGGGTGCCCGGCGTGTTCGAACGACTGAGTGTGATCATGGTTGTTCTGATGGTAGCGGTGATGATGATCGCCGTGGGCGCTCTGATCGTCGTGATGATCGGCGTCCTGTACGTGATCTGTCCCCCCGTCGAGAGCGGGACAGGGAGAGAGAGGGGGAAAGGGAAAGGGGGAGAAATGATTATGCCTACAACAGACGTAGAGATGATAGGGATCACTCCCCTGAGCTGAGAAGAAGGGAGGATAGACACAGTTTTAACGATCGAAATTTGCAGTGCAGTGCAGAGGACAGGAATCCATTTCGCAATAGAGATGGATATGAACAGGAAGCACTGATACCTAAAAAACGTGAGAGTCTTTATCCTGATTTGTCCTGGTACACAGAATGCAATAAGAATGACTAGGAAATAGGTCAAGCTCCGGTACACAGATGGGCTCACAGAGATAATAGACCCTATGTAGATATTGAAATTTATTGGAGACATCGTAATATCCAAAGGGCCCGAGCATTAGTTGATACAGGAGCGGAGGCCACTCTTATTCATGGAAAATCGAGGAAATTTACAGGGCAGCCTTTTACTATTACTGGATTAGGAGGAAAAGAAACCCCCGCAGTTCAAACTTTGCTTGAAATGAGAATAGGTAGAATTCCTAGAAAGGAATATTCTGTATTAGTGGTGCCACTCCTAGAATTCATAATTGGAATTGATATTTTGAAAGGAATGACGTTGCATCTTGATGATGGGTGTTACCAATTTGGAACGACGCATTATATCTCGTCCAGACCTATACGGGTTGGTCGTTTAAGGATGCCCCCCATACAAGTTCCCCAGGCGACAAAGGTGGTTTGTCAGAAGCAGTATCGTATTCCGGGTGGTCATGAAGAGATTAGTACCACCATTCAGGAGTTGGTTAATGCAGGTGTTATAACTCCAGTTACTTCTGCTTGGAATAATCCTGTTTGGCCGGTGCGTAAAAGTGATAATTCTTGGCGCATGACTGTTGATTATCGAGAATTGAACAAACACACGCCCTCTTTGACGGCTGCAGTACCGGATGTTATTACTCTGATTGAAAGAATCCAAACACACCCAGGTACATGGTATGCGTCCCTTGATATTGCTAATGCTTTCTTTTCTATTCCAATTGCCCCTGAGTGTCAGGAACAGTTCAGTTTTACGTGGAACGGGCGTCAGATGACGTTCAGAAGTCTTCCTCAGGGCTATGTGCATAGCCCTACGATCTGTCACCGGCTGGTGGCAGAACACTTGACTGAGGTACCAGTTCATCCCAAAATTCAGATATGTCATTATATTGATGATGTGCTGATTCAAGGCGAAACACAAGAGGATGTTCAGATACAATTAGATAAAGTCATTGAATGTCTGCGTGAGAAAGGTTGGGAGATCAATCCGGACAAATTACAGGGTCCATCCCAAACTGTAAAATTTTTAGGTATTAATTGGCATGAGGGACACCGTGAGGTGATCCCTCAGGTAAAACAGAAGATTCTTGATTTTTCGGTTCCGAGGAATAGGAAGGAAGCCCAAAGCTTTATTGGTTTATTTGGTTTTTGGCGCCAGCATATTCCTCATCTGAGTCAAATATTGGCCCCATTGTATCGTGTTACACGTAAGAAGAATGCATTCGAATGGGGTAAACAACAGCAAGATGCATTTAGCCTAGCAAAAGAGGCGATTCAACATGCTATGGATCTTTGGCCTGTATGTGATGGTGATGTGGATTTGAATGTGTCTGTGCAAGGCCCTTATGCAAACTGGAGTCTGTGGCAGAAACAGGGTAGGTGCAAAGTACCATTAGGATTCTGGACCAAAAAGCTACCTGATGCTGGTGAGCGTTACACACCTTTTGAGAAACAGCTACTTGCTTGTTATTGGGCTTTGGTGGATACCGAGCAATTAACATTGGGACATGACATATTCTTGCGTCCTGAAATTCCTATTATGCAGTGGGTTTTGAGTTCACCAAAAACTCATCGAATTGGGCATGCTCAGGAGGCGAGTGTGATTAAATGGAAATGGTACATACAAGACAGGGCACGTGTGGGTCCGAAAGGAGTTGCGTCCTTACATGAGCAGGTGGCGCAAGTACCATCGACTGAGACTGAGAGTGAGTGTTCTGTACCTTTAGAACAGGAGTCTCCTGTCAAGTGGGGTAAACCTTTTGATGATTTGTCCGTCGAGGACAGGAACCATGTGTGGTTCACAGATGGGTCAGCAAAATTTATTGGAAATACACGGCACTGGAAGGCGGTGTCTTATAATCCGATCACACAGAGACTATTGAGCACAACTGGTGAAGGAAAAAGTAGTCAATTCGCAGAGCTATATGCTGTTTATCAAGTCCTGAAACAGGAGTTACCTGGCGTATGCCATATTTTCACTGACTCCTGGTCTACTGCAAATGGACTGGCTGTTTGGTTACCAACCTGGCATTCTCGTAATTGGAAATTACACTCTAAAGAGTTATGGGGAAAGGAGTTATGGCAAGAAATTTGGGAAATGCTCCCACAGAGTACTGTTACCATCTTCCATGTGGATGCTCACACCCCGATAGACTCCCTTGACAAATTTTTTCATAACATTGCAGATGAGAAATCTAAAATTGCCGAGGCAGTGGTGGACAGACAAGATCCTGACATTGCGGGATTGGCGAAATGGGCACACCAGAAGGCAGGACACTTTGGAGAGAAGGCCACTAGCAGGTGGGCTGCTGACAGAGGAATCTATATTCCCCTAGATCTAATTAAAGATGTTATTCTACATTGTCCCGTCTGTCAACATATCAGGCAGCGTAAAGTACCCCAAATTGTTAGAGGCCATTTACATCGCGGGAAATTGCCCGCTCAAATCTGGCAGATTGATTACATCGGACCCCTTCCCATGAGTAGAAATTGTCAATATGTTTGCACAATTGTCGATACATATAGTGGGTTGCTGGTAGCTTTTCCATGTAAGCAAGCCACCCAATTGAACACCATAAAAACATTGGAATTAATTATGATGTATTATGGTGTGCCATTCCAAATTCAATCTGATAATGCATCCCATTTTCGTGGAAGATTGGTACAGGAATTCTGTGTGGAACATCACATTGAGTGGATCTTTCATATACCCTATTACCCGCAGGCCTCAGGCCTGGTGGAAAGATTGAATGGTCTGCTAAAGGACCAGTTGCGCAAACTAACAGATGACAAGTATAAAAATTGGCGAGACTTTTTACCTCAAGCATTATTGATCTTGAATAATCGTCCTTTTTTAAATGCTGAATCTCCACTTATGCGTTTGTTCCCCCCACAGGTTGAAACAATGCCTAATATAATAAATGAAACTGTGATGTATTGGGAAATTACGTCCGGAGCTCTAGCTCCATGCAGAGCGACCCCAGGGTCGGCAGGCTTGGACTTGCATGCTATGGATGACACCGTTTTAAAAAGCAAAAATCGGGTCATCATTTCTACCGGTGTTGGTATTCATATACCACCGGGAAATTTTGGATTGATCGCCCCTAGATCGGGGTTGGCTGTAAAAGGCATCCAGGTACTTGGAGGTGTAATTGATAGTGATTATCAGGGAGAAATTAAAATACTTCTGCTAAATAGCAGTGAGGATGACCTACTGATACACCGCACCGACCGAGTGGCTCAATTACTCATTATGCCTGTTTTCAGTGGTGGAATAATAAAAGGCACTGCCCCAACTTTGCTAACTGTACGAGGCCAGAAAGGCTTTGGCTCTACGGATAATCCTGGAGCCAAGATTTGGGTGCAATCGCCTAAGAATCCCCCTGAACAAGCAGAGGTTATTGCCACCGGTCAGGATAACACCATTTTGGTTATGAGGCCAGGGAAAGATAGCTGGGAAGCTGTCCCAGCTGATAAATGTTATTTACGAGAATGATTAATGCCCGTGTTTGGTTCTTTTTCAGATCATTCTTTGGATTGTTGTTGCGGGATGTGTCGGTACTGGACACCCTTCGGTCTACTTCGGAGAGAAAGGAGGGATCCCATTAACCCGGGATGAATTGGGAACCAGAGTGTTGCGTTCCTTCAATGCGTGGGACTCGTCATCGAACTTTTGGACACTGCTGGCGAAAAGAGTGACTGATGCCCCTCACTTCTGTTTGACACCGATGAGATCTGTACATGACATTCTGGCGACATGCCTAGTTGCTGTCCCCGCTTCGCTGGAAACCTTAACGAGCATTTTTAACGTTTCAAAAGCTCGTTCGAATATTATTCTGGGTGATTTTGCTACCCATGCATATTGTCCTTTATGTACTGAACTGCCGAATGAACAACTTCCTATCCAATCCCAAATAACTACGTATAACATCACACAGGGTGACCTGTGCTTTTTCCTCACATGTAATCCAAATGCAATCTCTGAATGTCTACGTCTCAAGTTAAGAGGTGCTGTTTCATTCACACCCCATGAGCGAACTTTGTGCCTCCAGAGGACACCGACCTCATGTGCTTCCATACAAAATAATATGACTTGTAATAGTTTGGTAGTTACTCCTAGTCACTATCGCGCAATGTTGCTACCTGCCGGATGGCTTTTCTCATGTGGTAATACTTCCTGGCCCTATGTCCCTGCAAATATTTCCGGAGGTCCGTGTGCCATTACTAGACTTAGTCTGCTTATGTTTTCCTCACATCCGAATGCCAACTCTCGTGTGCTCCGAGATGCAGTTATGTTACAAGAGGATTGTGACTCATCTGTGTATTTATATTCCAAGTCTGAATACCTTAGTCTGGCTGTCTCAATTATTGGTGTCCCTGCTTTGGCGGTTTATAATGCTAAATCCATTGGAAAAATGGCTTGCTGGATGGTTAAGTCTATTAATCATACTTCCACAGTCCTATCTGACTTACTATTAGATGCCCAGGGTGAACGTAGGGCTATCTTGCAAAACAGAGCAGCCATTGATTATCTTTTACTTAAGCATGGACATGGCTGTTCAGATTTTGAAGGCCTCTGTTGTTTTAACTTATCTGATCATACACAATCCATTCGTGCACACATAGATAAATTGCATGATCTAACTAACGAAGTTAAGAAACACATTGATCAGGGTTGGTTTGACTGGCTCTTCAACTGGTTGCCAGACCTGAAGATGCTACGTCAAGCATTAGGTGGCATTTTGATTACTATTGCTGTTTTGATTTCTATCTGTTGTCTTATTCAATGTATTCCTTCACTGCTTCAATTCTGCACATCTGGTACTAGACACAGATCGGTTAGTTTTGTTTCTTATTACTCTTCCACAGATGTTAGCTCCGTTTAGTATATGTAAATAGACTAAAGTCAAGGGTGGAATGTACTGCTTGATTTTCCCGGCTTTCTGGTGCTGCAGGGCGGTCCATATGACTTCAGTCTATTTCCATCTAAGTCTCAAGTCTGGAGTAGTGAGTAGAGCCTGTTTGTTAGACACTTCGACACAATTCCGTGCTTCTACCCATAGCCTAGGGCCTATACACATAGCCTAGGGGATAGATTCGTTAGTATTGAGGATAACTTGCCCTATGGTGAGGGTATTTCGTAGAGTTGTACTGAATCCAGGCCTGGTAGGCCTCAAACGGGAGAGACTCCATCTTTCTTTCTGCTCCGGCAGCCCGGGACCTTCCCAGAGGGAGGGGGATGTTTTAGTTATAAAGTGTTATTCGCTCGGAGAGAACTGGTTCGGGCCGGCCCTTATCGAAGGATTGTATTTTTCTTCATGCCGAAGACACTACAACAGGCCGGCCGGCTGGGAAAGTGTCCTTGGTACGGGGAGGTACAGGAATTTGGTGGGCGGCAGGTCTTGAGCTGGAAATTTCCATGAGGGAATGCACGTCCATATTAGTGAAAGTCTGAGTGAGATAAGACACTTGCTTCTAGACCGTAGGCGGCATCTGGCCGTTAGCAGAAAAGCTATTGCTTATTTCAGGGAAGACTGATGGCAAACTCAAATCCAAAGAGAAGGGAGTAGTCAAGGAGGACAAGGTTCTAGTGACTCGGAGAGGGAGAAGGAAGCAGACCCACAACTGCCGAGGGGTAACTTCCAGGCTAAACCGAGGCATAGACGAGAAGGGGACCCAGATGTCCATCGAGCACAGCCTACACAGATATAAGGTGCAGTCGATCCCTTTTTCTTCTTTGAAGTATATAACTTAACCTTTCACTTTCCTTGCAGGTTCCATATGTATGGTATGTTCTATAACTATGCATGTGCCATTTGAATAAAGTATTTAGCTTGTTGTACGTTAGCATGTGTTGTGTACTTTTGTATAGGAGAACAGTCTATTCTTTAGTCGGAGTTACTTCAAAGTGAACAGAGACTAATCCTGATCAGGTAAGGGGTAACTGGATGAGGGGAAAGACAAGCCCCTCGAACTAAGAGAACAGGTTGTGCTCAACTGGTAGTCTTTGTGTGATCGGATATGTGGTAATCCTAACTCCCCTGTCGTGTACTATAATCATAATAGGATAAGCTCGTGCTAAGGCTGCCGAATGGGTAGGAGATTCTGGGTCTAACAACGGCCGCGAGACTTTGAGTGTCGCTGCCGAATGGGTAGGAGGTTCTGGGTCTAACAAAGGCCGCGAGACTTTGAGTGTCGCTGCCGAATGGGTAGGAGATTCTGGGTCTAACAAAGGCCGCGAGACTTTGAGTGTCGCTGCCGAATGGGTAGGAGGTTCTGGGTCTAACAAAGGCCGCGAGACTTTGAGTGTCGCTGCCGAATGGGTAGGAGGTTCTGGGTCTAACAAAGGCCGCGAGACTTTGAGTGTCGCTGCCGAATGGGTAGGAGGTTCTGGGTCTAACACAGGCCGCGAGACTTTGAGTGTCGCTGCCGAATGGGTAGGAGGTTCTGGGTCTAACACAGGCCGCGAGACTTTGAGTGTCGCTACCGAATGGGTAGGAGGTTCTGGGTCTAACAAAGGCCGCGAGACTTTGAGTGTCGCTGCCGAATGGGTAGGAGGTTCTGGGTCTAACAAAGGCCGCGAGACTTTGAGTGTCGCTGCCGAATGGGTAGGAGGTTCTGGGTCTAACACAGGCCGCGAGACTTTGAGTGTCGCTGCCGAATGGGTAGGAGGTTCTGGGTCTAACAAGGACCGCGAGACTTTGAGTGTCGCTGCCGAATGGGTAGGAGGTTCTGGGTCTAACACAGGCCGCGAGACTTTGAGTGTCGCTGCCGAATGGGTAGGAGGTTCTGGGTCTAACAAGGGCCGCGAGACTGTGGGTGTCGCTGCCGAATGGGTAGGAGATTTTGGGTCTGAGATTGCGAGGCTGTGAGGCCTCCATATATAATTATAATAGGAATTCCCTGTCCTTAGGTGGTACGCATATATGTGGTTATTTAGGTGTAAAAAGGCCCTAGGGAGGGGGTAACGTTCTGCATTTGGGTTAGAAGGGCTCTGTAGAGCAGGTTCCACCCGATCTAAAAACCCAAGCAGAACACTCGGAAAGAAAAAAGAATCACCTGACTCTCTTTCTCCTTCCCCCCTTTCAGGATTCTTTTTTCTTCTCACTGGTTCAGTTTCCGCATCATCACTGGAATCTGACTCTTCAAAATACTCTTTACCAGTCTGTCGCCAGGCCTCGGGAGAAGAGGAGGGGTACGAGGCAACCCTCATTGATGACAGCTTTCCACCTCTCCTGCAGGGTGCTGGCGGCCCCTTTAACGCCGGCTGGCTCATCGCGGACGAAGTAACACCCCCTGTGACGTCAGCGGCAGGGAACCAATCAGCCGCGTCCATCCCCCGTAAGACGGAAGCCCGCGAGGAAGCCAGCGCGAAAGCCCATGGAGGAGAGTCAGGAGTAGCGGAGAAGGCGAGCGAGGAGAAGAGCGGAGAGCGAGAGGCGGTGGTCGGTAGCGGAGCGGAGCGAAGTACGGGTACGACGGAGGAGGTGGAGCAGTCCGGAAGAGGTGACTCGGAGGTCCATACCAGCCGGGACGGAAGAGGTGCAGAGCCAGGAGGCCAACTTCACGGCATCTCGCCCCGCCACACGCCCGGAGGAGTGTGGCTGGGAAAGGTACGGGGCCGGATCCTGGGGCTACTGTCCACAAGGGGAGGGAGTTAAAGAGGGAGGATTTTTGCTTTTGTGTGGGGAGGTCACGGGGTGTCTTGAGGGGGAGGTTTGGGGTATTTATTTTCTTTTCTCTGTGTGTTCCCAGTACCCGAAACACTCACAGAGCTTCCCCCCCCCCTTGATCACGTGTGTACAGTACGGTGACGGACCCCCGGTGAACCTTCACTTCCCTTTCCCCCTCAAACCCTGACGTATCAGGATAATCACCTAACCCCTGATCTTACCTTCCCTTTTCACATTCCGCTGAGGCAAAACCCCACCAGAAACAGGACCCCGCCGAGGTGAAGATAACCGAGACGGACAAGACACCATCCTGACCGGGACACCTACTTGTGGGACTGCAACCTCCGCCTTCCACCATCTTGAGAGGGAGAAAGAAAAGAGCACATCCGGACACTGTGTTTCCAATAAAATCTCAACACTATCAATTCGTCTAGTGGCGTTCTTATCAGAGACCCGGAGGGGATAGCGCCTAGGTGACACAGTCCCATGCTTTGGATTTGGAACTCTCAGAGTATGACTTGCATGAACCCAGTTCTTCACACCAGCACACTTCACTGCAGTTGTCGTAGTCAGAATAACTTGTCTTGGCCTTCCCCACCTCGGAACTAAGCAATTTCTTCTTCTGTGTACTTTAATCCTCACCCAGTCCCCTGGACTCAGATCATGGGCTTGCTTCTTTTCAAGTGTTGTAGCGTCTTCTCCAACCTGGTGAAACACAGAATGAACTGCGTCAGCCAGGCCTTTACAGTAATCCAAAATCATGTCATCAGTTTTTGTCATCAACTTGTTGACAGGCACGAAAGCATGTCTCATCGCACGTCCCATCAATATTTCATGTGGACTCAACCCTGTGGTTCTATCTGGAGTAGACCTAATAGTCATTAGCACTAGAGGCAAGACATCAGGCCATTTCATTCCAGTGGCTAAACACATCTTACCAATTTGATTTTTGATTGTGCCATTCATCTGTTCAACAACACCAGAAGCCTCTGGTCTGTATGCACAATGTAGCTTCTGCTGTATGCTCAATGCTTCACAAATTAAACCCATGAGCTCATTGTAGAAGTGTCCACCTCTGTCTGACTCAATTGTCACTGGGAACCCGTACCTAGGAATCAACTCTCTTAACAGTAACTTTGCCACTGTTATTCCATCATTTCTCCTAGTCGGATAGGCCTCCACCCATCTCGAGAACAAACAGACTACCACTAGAACATACCTCAATTTATTCACTTGGGGCATTTCAATGAAATCTATTTGCATCCTGGTAAAAGGACCTCCTTCCCTGCCTATTGTTCCTAGACTCACCACTGTCTTCTTTCCAGTATTGAACTGCTGACAAATCAAACATCTTTGACAGATGCTCTCTGCAATCAGCCTGAACTTTGCATTGTACCAGGTTTGCTTAAAGGACCTAATCATTGCGTCCCTCCCCAGATGTCCCTGGCCATGATACATCCTTGCCATTGTTGATAGCATGGAATTTGGCATAACTGGTCTTCCATCTCTATAGATCCAAACATGATCTGTCTCTCTTGGGGCACAACCTGCCTTGATCCAATCTCTCATTTCCTCATCTCCTGCTTCATCCTGCAACTGTTTCACTTCATCCCACGTTTCTAGGACATTAGTAAACATCACAGAACAAAAAGACATCTCCCTTTCTCGTCCCCTGTTAATCGAATTATTGTTCTTTGCACAATACTGTGCTATGTCATTTGCAAAACGATTACCAAGAGTAACAAAATCATCTCCTTGTCCATGAGCAGCACATTTCACAACTGCTAGTTCTTTAGGCAGCTGTATTGCCTCAAGCAACTTCCCAATCACTTCAGCATTCTTTATTGGAGTTCCACTCGACGTCAAGAAACCTCTCTGTAGCCAAAGTTGGCCAAAATCATGAACCACTCCAAATCCATACTGACTATCAGTCATCACAGTCACTCTCAAATTCTTCCCAATCTTGCAAGCCTTCGTCAATGCCACCAATTCAGCCACTTGAGCAGATCTCACTCCTTTCAAAGGCGAAGCTTCCATAACTTCTGAAACCTTGCACACTGCATATGCTGCACTCAGCATACCATCATCAGTTCTCAGACATGATCCATCCACAAACAGCACATGATCACTCTCAGGTAATGGCAAATCTCTTATGTCTGGTCTAGGTTTTGTGCAATAATCAAGCACATCCAAACAATCATGATCAACATCATCTCCCACATTCACATTTTCAGCATCTGGCAAAAGAGTTGCTGGATTCACATTTACACCTCTCTCAAGAGTCACATTTGATGCTCCCAGAATAATGTTCTCATATTTAGTCAGCCGACTGTGTGACATATATTGAGTTCTGCTTCTTGTCAAAAGAATCGCCACATCATGAGGTACGAATACCCTTACAGGATATCCCATTATTATACCCTCACTCTGTTCCAAGCTTCTGCATGTAGCAGCTACTGCTTTCATGCAACCTGGCAAACCCACAGCTACGGGGTCAAGTGTTGATGAGAAGTACGCAATTGGCCTTCTCAGTTGTCCATGCTTCTGGATTAACACTGAAAGTGCACATCCATTTCTCTCACTGCAGTACAACTCAAACTCTTTCTCATAGTCTAGCATTCCCAAAGCAGGGGCTTCACACATTCTGCTCTTTAATTCTTCAAATGCTGCCATTTGTTCTGCATCCAGTTCCAATGGGTCTCTCACCTCACTTTTAGTCAATTTAATCAGTGGCTTTGCTATCAGGGAGAAATTACTTATCCACTGACGACAATAACCCACCATCCCCAGAAACATCCTCACTTCTCTCTGGGTCATTGGGGCTCTCATTCCTCTAATAATTTTGATCCTGTCATCAGTCACCTTTCTCAGACCTTTTTCAATATTGTGTCCAAGATAATGCACCTCTTTTTTGCAAAATTGCGATTTGGCTGGAGATACCTTTAACCCTCCATCAGCCAGATGATTCAGTAAAGCTATGGTATCTACTTCACAAGCTTCACGTGTCTTCGATGCCACAAGTAGGTCATCGATGTACTGCACTAGTACTGAGCTCTCAGGCATGATCAAACTCTCCAATGATTTCTTCAATAACTGATTGAATATCGAAGGACTCTCTGTATACCCCTGTGGGATACGACACCATGCTAAGATACGCTGTCCAAACCGAAATGCAAAAATCGGCTGGCTGTCATGATGCAATGGAATTGAAAAGAAAGCATGACACAAATCAATTACCGTATACCATTCAGCATCATGAGGAATCTGATACAAAATCACTGACGGATTTGGCACAATAGGACAACATGCCACCACAATTTTGTTAACTTTTCTCAAATCTTGTACAATCCTGAACTTTCCATTAGGTTTCTTTAGCCCCATTATCGGTGAATTACACGGGCTACTCAGTAACTCTCTCAAAACACCCTGTTGAATCATCTTGTCAATTATAGGGGTTATTCCCTCAATTATCTCTGGTGTCAATCTGTACTGTGGGATATTAGGATAAACAATCCCTTCTTTCACTGAAATCTTCACTGGATCTACATTATTCATCAATCCCACATCTTCTCCAGTAAAATCCCAAACCGCTGTTTTTACTGTGTGTCTCAACTCTTGAGGCAAATCATCTGGATTAAACACAGGATATGTACCAACAATCTCACTCTCTCTATTATCTAGAGTCATCCTGTACAGAACATCCTCATCCGGTGTTTCAAAAGCTATTCCATCCGGAGTACAGAAAATTGTGCAATTCATTTTACACAATAAGTCCCTACCTAACAAATTCACTGGACTAGTGTCACAGACTACAAATCTATGCATGTCTGAAAATTTCCCTATTCTTACCCTTACTGGTTCGGTAAGACGAGTCTTAATCTGTGTATTTGCTACACCAACCACTTGGATTGCTTCGTCCGAGAGAGGAAGATTTCTTATATCTGCTGACCTGACAGTTGATCTCGTCGCTCCTGTGTCTACCAAAAAAGTAACACTCTCCCCATTTATTTTTCCATCTACAAATGGTCCTGTCTGGTCTATTTCTAGAGTTGCACCAAGTATGCACTCTTCCTCCTCTCTTCGGCACCGTCAATAGTCCCCTTCAGACTCACTCCCCTCATTCTTTAACCAGTACTGCTGTACCGGGTTTGAACATCTCGGTTTGTTTACCTGCTCATCATTGTAGAATCCCGAGTCCTGGTTATACTTTTGGGACCCTCTATTCTGCGGCAAGGGCGGTTTTGGCTCTTGACTCTGCTGTCTGACAACCTTCTGCTGTTGCTGCTGATGATTACACCCCTCGTTCTGCACCTGTTGATTCAATGATTTATTCTCATTACTCACTAATGGTGGATTGGTACACTCGGATCTCCAATGCCCCAATTGTCCACAGTTGTGACAAGGGAACTTTTTCTTTGCCTCCTCTAGATTCCCCTTTCCTTTTTCTGCATATCTGGGCCTATTCCCTTGATTATTTGCCTGTTCCACCAACTGTGCTTCTTGTCTTTCTGCAACTTTCACCTGTGCCCACATTGCTTTCTCTTTCAGCTTTCTCTGTTTTGCCTCAATCTCATCACTGAAGTATTTTGCATGTCTCAAGATTTCATCAATCTTTTTACTCTGCCAATCAACTGTGTGTTCACGTATTCTTTCACTTATTTCAGGTCTCAAGCCATATACAAACCTGTATACAAAATGACTCAAATCCTTATCACCCAGGTGTTCATCTCCACTAAACTGTTTAAAAGCCAGTATCAGCCTTTCATAAAAAGCATGAACTGATTCTTTCGCTTCTTGATGTGTTCGATCTATCTTAACCCAGTCTGTCTCTTTCGGGGGTACTTTATTTTTCAGGAACACAATAACCTGGTCATATTTCTTCATCACCTCTGGATCTGGTGCTCCTGTTTTCGGATCTCTTGGGTACTCCTTAGCAGGCCAATCTACAACTATTTTACACTCTGCCCACAAGTCTGCTGGAACAATTATATCAAACAGACTATTCAGGTCAATCCACAGCACTTTTGACAATTTCACAAACCTATCTACCTGCCTATACCACTCGACGGGCTTTTCTCTCAGTCGAGGAAAATCATTCGTAAATGACAAAATATCCTGTCTAGTCCATGGGACATGTACATATCCTCCTCCAGGAATCTCCCTCATAGGATAAGCATCCACTGTTTTTTCTTTTTCTCTCATGGGAAAAGCTGAGTAAGTCCTGTCCACTGAATCTTCCCTTTTCTTGTACCACCTATCCTTCCACTTTTCCACATCACCCCATTTTCGCAATAAGGCAATCATTTCCTGAATCTGCCCTGTTCTGCCAGCACCATTTAGATTCTCAATGTCCTTGTCGGAGAAATCCACCCTGTAAGGCTTCTGCAAAGCTTTCACCTTATCCATGTCAACTCCTTGTTCACTCGCTATTGTTTTTAACCTGTCATGTGTACTCTTAGCCCTCCAGGTGATACTCTTGCACATGAATAACAACTCTCCATCATGATGGTTTTTCAATATTTCTGTAGGAATTGTTCCTGCAATAAGCTCCTCCAATTCTATACGCAACCTGGCTACATCAATTGCCTGTGAATCTTTATCCTTCTTTTGAAGAACTTTCAACCAATCATTCAAATCCTCAGCTGTTATTTCTGTAGACTTTTTCACTGCACCCACTTGTTCTGCCATCCTCTGTGGTTCCAAAATCGTTCCTCCCAAACAACCAGTATTCAATCCTGAACTAGGCTGTACATCTGATCCTCCACTACATGTGTCATGTCTTGACTGTCTCAAATTATTTTCTCCCGTTCTTATTCCTGATTCCTCCAAAGAACAAGCACCAACCAAACCATTTCCTACATAGGGAACTGTCAAACCATTCTCACCCATTCTTTGCTTATCAAAAATAGGGACAACCGGACCTATGGTTACAGGCACTGTAACAGCTTCTAGATTTTTCGTCAGCTCTCTAATTTTCTCAGCCAGCTCAGATGTGGTTCTGGCTAATTCTCTTGTTTTCTCGTCACTGATTCGATTCTCTCTCTCCCGCTCTCTCTCTCTTTCCCTTTCCGAGAAAGAGCTACCACTTTTCAGATCAGGTGTCACAACCTCAGTTTTAACAATTCGCAAAGTATCTCTTATTGGAGTAGCAACTGGCGTGCTCTCTTCTGGTTCTGGTCTATCTGGAGGTGGTCTTTTGTAAATCATGTCATCCAAGACCTCATCCTCATAATCATTAGCCCCATACCTCCTCACTTCTGCATCAGGCACCTTTTCTGCACCTTTTCTCCCTTCCGCTTCTTCAACAGTTCTCATAGGATATAATCCCTCTGACATACTAGCATCTCGCCATCTCTTCATTCGATCATGATGAGTTTCACGATCATATTTTCTCCCGAACATATACCTATAATTGCCTCCACTCCTCTGCTTTTCTCGCTCATGTACCTCATCTTCCCATTCCACCAAAGCCTCGAACTGTGTCGGCCTTGGTCTAGGCTCTAGACACATCCTCTTTTCCCGTAAATTTCTTAACACGGCCAGATTAAATGAACCATGTTCCGGGAACACTAAAACACCATCGTCCATAGTGTACTTAGCCCAGTTATCTAACCATATACAGGTATGATACCCATATTTCGCAACCATGAAGGATGCAGGAGTTCTCGTCGGAGGTAGCAATTCACCTTCTCTAGTTATTATGCTTTTATCCTTGTCGAACCACCTTTTAATTTTACCGAACAAGGATTTCTTCTTCTTTTCCTCCGTTTGGTAATACATTTTCGCGTTTACCACTATTCTCTAGTCCCTTCCGCAACTGTATGATCTTTTGTCCAATAACAGCGCGACTCACACCAACGCACCAATCCTGGAGCGTCTACGTCACCCTGTACTCCTTGTAATCCCTGCGCGGCTCACACCAACGCACTAATCACAGCGCGAGCACTGTTCTGATCCACTACCCAATCACAGCGCGGTCTGTCTCTGACTCCCTGACGTCAGTAGTCGCTGCAGACGCTTCAGCTCTGTCTCCTGTCACTCGTCTACCCCTCCTTTACAAAGCCTTCTCAGTAGACTTCGTTTCAGATTCTACAAAATTTATTAGTTACAACATATAAACATCTCCATTGTCTGCTTCGCTAACCACAGAATAGTAAAGAAAATCCTTTTTCACAAGAATCCCGCTTCTCTCTAGAACAGCGCTTACCTCTGCTCCACTACGGAATTATTACTTTCGTTGACACAGTAGCACATCCCTCTACTCTGCCCTTCTAACATGCATCCATTAACTGTTTCCTCTAGGACTGCTCCAAAGAGTCTCACAATCAACTAAATGCGCACTTTCACACTAGAAAATGTAGCACATCCACACAGAATCCTGCCTTTCCCGAGAACAGCGAACAGTCTGTTCCACTACAGAATTATAACACACGTTAACCAAGCAGCGCTTACCTCTGCCCAGTCCTTCAAACAAGCTCAGAGAATACCTATTACTTCTCCAGCAGTAAGCTTTAACGGCAAACCTTACGGATCCCTGGGACTTAAGACCAGAGTTTCACAGATAACCTTCGCTACCATACGCACTCCTTTTATACCGAAAATATTTCCCTAATAGTAACACACGACGATGTCACTGATTCCGAACCCAGACAATGTGACACGCAACTTCAATTGTCACACATTTTTCCCCGCATACGTACAGGGCCAACAATCCCGTCTTTCCCGAGAGCAGCACTCACTTCCCTCTGCCCTACTACAGAACCGTCACCAGCTCCCCACGTTCAAGAAGCCGTACACACTACTTAAAACTCAATACGACGACTTCAACATATAGTATTAGTACATATATGTCACAAGGAGAGCGGGGAGGACAGTCGGCACGGGGCTGAGTGGTGGGAGGCTCGGGATTTCACGGGCCCTATGTTTTATAATCCGCAGGAAGACGCATGGACAGCTTCAGGAATCAAGGACACGACTACAGCAGACGCCTTCCCCTTTAACTGGGATGAGCTCACGGACAACCCCGCCCAGTATGATGACACCACGGGCCCGCAGCCAATAAAACCACACAAAGAACAGTACGGAGTGTGGATGAACACCGGAGCGGGAGACTTGGAGAAGGAAGTACGTGAGAGGGAGTACAGAGAACGAGAGCGAGAACAAGGAGAACGAGGACGCCCAGAGGACCGAGGACGGACGCCGAGGGTTGAGAAGCCGGAGACAGGAGGACTCCGCAACCACGTACCGCCGAGCCGCGCCCACGGAGGAGCGTGGCTAACCCAGGTACGTGACCGTTTCACGGGCTGGGTCGGGAGGCGGGAGAAGGCGGAAACTTAGGATATCGCCGCTCGCCGACTCGATTGTGTCCACACTATCCCCTTCCTCACTTGCACTGGTCCCGTTGCACATCGGCCGTAGCCTAATTCGCACCTGAGCACCAGAGTGTTGTCCTCACTTCCCCGTCCCCGTGTGAGAATCGAGAGAGTTTGTTTACTGACCGCCTCCTTTGCTTCTGTCTCTCTTTTGGGTTGCCGGCACCTCGGAGTCCTCTACTCTGCCACAACTGACCGAGGGACGAAGCATCGCAAGATACGAAGCCGGAGCCACTAACACCCGACAGAAAGCAGAGACTTGTTCCCCTTGAGGCCAAAAACCCCCCTACTGGTTTGAAACAATCTGGATGCGCCCACTAAAAGGGACTTTATCAAAATAAAACCATCCCTGACTAGACGTCGAGTCTTGAGTCATTCATCTCATCCGCTCACAGTGGTGGAGAATGCGGGCACAGATCCGTCCATCTGCACTTTAAAGATGGATGCCCTCATTCAACATATTATCAAAGGACAGGAGAAGCTTGAATGGGCGGTCGAGCGCCAGATGGCTTCCGCCAGTGCGGACCGCGACGTTTTCAAAGACACGATAGCGGCCCAGTTGGAGGGACTCCAGAAGGTGGTGATGGATCCTCAGGGCACCCCAATACGTGAGACCAGGGGGCCGAGACAGTCAACCCCCGCCGGTCTGTCCTTCCAAAAGTACGTTCCGGGAGAGGACCCAGATGCTTTCCTCACAAATTTCGAGAGGGTAGCACGGGCCTGTAGCTGGCCCCTGGAAAAATGGCCTTTTTTCTTGGCTCCTCTTCTGGTGGGAGAGGCTCAAGCCGCATACCAGGTGGCCAACGCCAACGGATAAACACCGTATGGAACAATTAAAGGCATCATCCTGGATCACCTGGGCCTAGACGCAGAAGCGTATCGGGTGAGGTTCAGGAGGGAGAAAGGTGGGCCAGGGGAAAATCCCAAAACGCTATTCTTCAGGCTTAAAATGGCAGCCGACAAATGGCTAACTCCCGGTACCAGCTCCAAAGAAGAAATCATGGAGAAAATATACCTGGAGCAATATCTGGAGACATTGCCCTACAACACTCAGCGGTGGTTGAGACAGCATAGCCACCTGACGGTTCATCAAGCCGTTGAGATGGCCACGACTTTTTCTAGAGCCCAACCAAAGGGGTACAGTGGGGAGGGAGAGAAGCCACGTATGATTCCCCTCAGACCTGAGAAGAGGCTCAAACCCCCGGAACCGATAAGACCCCGACACACAAGGTTCGAGGTCCCAGGACTGAAGGGCGCCCAATGCTTTGACTGTGGGGAGTGGGGCCACATCGCCCGTGTATGTCCAAAGAAAAGACCAACGGAGGAACCCATGGAAGTGGGTTACATACCCAAATCTATTCTGTATACTGCGGAGATGGGGACGGCCTTCCATGTGAGTGTGCAGGTAAACGGTCACGTCATTAGAGCCCTCTTAGACTCAGGATGTAAGCAGTCGGTGATCCAGGGGTTGTGGGTTTCGCATGACCAACTCGTCCCTGAGGCCTCGGTACACATTAGATGTGTACATGGAGACGTGAAACCATACCCGGTAGCTGTCATCCCATTAGAACACTCGGTAGGGGTCCAAAACCACATAAGGGTCGGAGTACTGGATGAACTCCCGGAAGACCTCATTATCGGAACCGATAATCCGGACTTCTTGGACCTATTCCAACGAGTGTTGAACAAACCAAAGCAGGGTAGTCGAAAAGGGGGTGGTCCTTTAGACACATCTTCTGCCCTGATCACCCCCGAACCATGGCTTACGGACCGTAGCTTCAAGTTCGCTCAAGCCAATGACACCACCCTATATAACGCCTGGGAACAAGCTCACAGTACCACCGATTCCGAATCACCTAGGTACCCCAGGTTTCTCATCACAGACGGGTTGTTATATAGACAGGCATCCTCCACGGATCCCCACCAGCTGTTGGTACCCAAGGCCTTTAGGGAGCAAATAATGTTTTTTTCCCACTCGCATATCCTGGCTGGACATACTGGGTCGGAGAAAACAACACAAACGGTACTCAGGTATTTCTATTGGCCTGGGATCTACCAGTACATCAAAACCCATTGCCAAGCCTGTACAGTATGTCAGAAGAGGAATACTCATCGGCCCCCTGGAGTCCCCTTGCAACCACTACCTGTGATAGGAACTCCATTCAAGAGGGTCGGGATGGACCTGATAGGGGCCTTACCCCGCACAAAAAAGGGTCACTTATACGTACTGGTCATAGTGGACTATGCCACCCGTTTTCCCGAAGCTTTTCCCCTGAGGACTCCCACTACCCGGAATATAGCAGACTGCTTCCTGGAGCTGTTCTCTCGGGTAGGCTTACCCAAGGAAGTTCTTACAGACCAGGGGACGCCCTTCGTCTCTCGCCTGATGAGAGAAGTCTGCAGACTCCTAGACCTCAGTCACATCAAAACATCTGTGTACCATCCACAGACGGATGGCCTAGTGGAGCGATACAACGGTACACTAAAAAGCACCCTTAAGAAAATGTTGGAGGTAGAAGGATCAGAATAGGACCGCCTCTTACCCTTGGCCTTGTATGTCATCCGCAGTCAGGTGCAGAGCAGCCTCGGATGTTCGGCCTTTGAGATGTTATACGGGCGCCAACCTCGCAGCCTGTTGGAGATGACTAAGGAGGTGTGGGAGAAGGAAGAATCCCTGGAAGCCCGGGAAATGCTGGATTATACTCAGGCATTGAAAACGAAGATAGGGAAGCTCCGCGATCTCGCTTACACGAATCTAGCGAGAAGTCAAGAGAAACAGGCCCACTATTACAACCGTGGCAAGAAATGGAGAACCCTAAAGGTGAACGACTGGGCCTTGGTGCTTCTTCCAACATCCACACACAAGTTCCGGAGCGAATGGAAGGGACCATATAGAGTCGTCGCCACTATCGGGAAGACCACGTACAAGGTACAACTGTCCCCCAGTAGGACCCAAGTTTACCATATAAACATGCTAAAAAAATGGATAGGCCCTCCACCTAAAACGGCCTCACTCTCACTGCCTACGCAGGGTAAAGGAGAGAACACGCTACATCAACTACCAATCAACACCGAGCTCAGTCAAACCGAGAGGGACGAGCTGATGGAGGTCCTGCAAGTCCACTCTCGCATCTTCTCAGATCTCCCTGGGAGAACACATCTCGCCGAGCATCACATCGAGACAACCCCAGGAAAAGTGGTCAAGCAACGCCCTTACAGGATACCCGAGGCAAGGAGAAAAGCAGTCCAACAAGAAGTACGAGACATGATACAGTTGGGAGTCATCAGACCATCCAGAAGTGAGTGGTCCTCCCCTATAGTGATGGTGCCAAAGCCAGACGGAAGTATTCGTTTTTGTATGGACTTCAGGGCACTGAATGAGATCTCGTCCTTTGATTCTTATCCCATTTCCCGCATCGACGAACTTATAGAGAAATTGGGGGAAGCCCGATACATCACCACGTTGGACCTGACTAAAGGGTACTGGCAGGTACCCTTACGAGAGGAAGATCGGAAAAAGACCGCTTTTTCTACTCCGGAAGGGCTCTACGAATTCACGGTGTTACCCTTTGGACTGCACGGCGCCCCGGCCACCTTTCAGCGCCTCATGAACACGATTCTACAACCACATCAAGCTTTTTCCTCCGCTTACCTTGACGATATCGTGGTTTTCAGTCCAAACTGGAAGACCCACCTCCAACATCTGCACACGATCTTCCAGGCATTAAGAGCCGCCGGATTACACATCAATTCCAAAAAGTCCATGGTGGCATTCCACAAAGTGAACTATTTAGGATATGTCCTGGGTCATGGCCTAATAGCTCCTCAATCAGAAAAGATAAAAGCCATCACTGCTACCCCTTTCCCTTCCTCAAAACGTGAGATGAGAGCATTCTTAGGGTTGATAGGGTATTACAGGCGCTTTATCCCTAACTTCTCTGAAGTGGCAACCCCCTTAACCAACACCCTCCTCAACGAGGTCAGACCCTCCGTATTTCACCATCCCGCGGAACAGATGTTACACGCCTTTCACACTCTCAAACACATCATCACTTCCAGTCCGGTACTGTCTTCTCCTGACTTCTCACGTCCCTTTATCTTACACACGGATGCTTCGAACCATGGGTTGGGGTCCGTCTTGTCCCAAGAGATGGGTGACGGGGTTGAACACCCCGTTGTCTACATCAGCAGGAAACTGTTCCCTAGGGAGATGAAGTACCCGACAATAGAGCGTGAATGTCTAGCGATAAAGTGGGCCACGGATAAATTACGCTATTATCTTGAGGGGCGTCACTTCCTCCTCTATACTGACCATGCACCCCTCCAATGGATGAGCCGGAACCTCTCCAACAATCCTAGGGTTCTCCGTTGGTTTCTATCCCTCCAGCCTTTTTCCTTCACTCTTAAACATAGGAAAGGAAAAGACAATGCTAGTGCGGATTACCTTTCCAGGACATTTCCTCTCCCCGATCGGGAGAAACCGGTGGTGGTGGAGTGTCACAAGGAGAGCGGGGAGGACAGTCGGCACGGGGCTGAGTGGTGGGAGGCTCGGGATTTCACGGGCCCTATGTTTTATAATCCGCAGGAAGACGCATGGACAGCTTCAGGAATCAAGGACACGACTACAGCAGACGCCTTCCCCTTTAACTGGGATGAGCTCACGGACAACCCCGCCCAGTATGATGACACCACGGGCCCGCAGCCAATAAAACCACACGAAGAACAGTACGGAGTGTGGATGAACACCGGAGCGGGAGACTTGGAGAAGGAAGGACGTGAGAGGGAGTACAGAGAACGAGAGCGAGAACAAGGAGAACGAGGACGCCCAGAGGACCGAGGACGGACGCCGAGGGTTGAGAAGCCGGAGACAGGAGGACTCCGCAACCACGTACCGCCGAGCCGCGCCCACGGAGGAGCGTGGCTAACCCAGGTACGTGACCGTTTCACGGGCTGGGTCGGGAGGCGGGAGAAGGCGGAAACTTAGGATATCGCCGCTCGCCGACTCGATTGTGTCCACACTATCCCCTTCCTCACTTGCACTGGTCCCGTTGCACATCGGCCGTAGCCTAATTCGCACCTGAGCACCAGAGTGTTGTCCTCACTTCCCCGTCCCCGTGTGAGAATCGAGAGAGTTTGTTTACTGACCGCCTCCTTTGCTTCTGTCTCTCTTTTGGGTTGCCGGCACCTCGGAGTCCTCTACTCTGCCACAACTGACCGAGGGACGAAGCATCGCAAGATACGAAGCCGGAGCCACTAACACCCGACAGAAAGCAGAGACTTGTTCCCCTTGAGGCCAAAAACCCCCCTACTGGTTTGAAACAATCTGGCTGCGCCCACTAAAAGGGACTTTATCAAAATAAAACCATCCCTGACTAGACGTCGAGTCTTGAGTCATTCATCTCATCCGCTCACAATATATCAACATCAATCAATAAACCAATGAATCAAAAGCCTATGTACAAGCAATCTATCAGATCAAGACAATAATCTAAAACCTTCATACTGCTACCAGGAAACTGCTGCAGATCGGAGCATATAAATTCTCCCTACTTCCACGGACAGAGTAAATCCACAGTCACACGCACATACATTCATCATACGCTAGGGCCCATCACTCTAACATTCATAACTATTACTCCATCCACACTGAGGATACGAGAGCAAAACCTAAACCAACCTGCATCTAATGCGAGGTCAATGCGACCTTAAAGATATGTCTTGAGTCATGATTTTAAACACAGGAAATACATTCGGAACTCAATAAATGACAAAGAAATAATCACCCGACACTGGAATTCAAACAAAGGTTATTTTATCTAAATTAGTTCAAATGAAAGTCAATCAATAGCAAAATCATTATTCTCATAGTTACCTATTCTAGCTAAATGGGTCAGGACAGGTCTCTCAGTAAAGTCTCCCGAGTCGCCGTCCTCTCAATCAGCGTCGATCCTCACGAGCATAGGTTCAGGAAGAAGTGGCCTTAGACCCTCTCTAGTCTAACATTATTTATAGTGAAACTAACAGAATAAAAGTAACAAACAAACTCTAAACGTCCGTTGAGCCGCTGAGCAGAGCGAGCAGGAAAGGATGTTGACAGGCAACATTTAGAAAACCTCCGCTCAGAAAAATCACAAAAATAAAAACACAGAAGAAGGAAATTCAAACTAAAAAATGATACATCCATGAATGCTTTTCCTCGGAACCATAGTGAAGCCACCGCAAGTTTATCAGAGGTCATTGTGGCTTTATTCTTCTCCAAGGACAATTGGCAGCGAGCCTGGAGCTGCTGTCCTCATGGAAACTTTTAATACAGCCAGAGGCCATGGTCAGGTGGTTTCCAACCATGTTCAGCAAGGCCTCTCGTCACATTTCAATCACTCGAGTGCAGGCTGTAAATATCGGCCATCTTGGATTAGGCCAAAACGGACCATCTTAATTAAAAGAAACAAAAAACAACGTTACCACATCGTAATGATTATACAGTGTTAAGTCCCACTAATACCCTTATGTGTATGTAAATACCTAGCTGTCTGCAACACAAAGAAGCATTAGAGCACGTTATTTTAAAGCGCAAACACGAAACAAATTGCACTTTAGCCACACATATTTAATTAATTTGCACACCAACTTAGTTCACATATTAATTAGGCAACATAAATGCATTCCCACGTGTAATTCTTTCATTAGTAATGTTGGTTAATCAAGAACTTTAACAAATTAGTAATTAATGATTAATTATCAGTAATTTTAATGATGACATATAACAAAACTGGAGTTTAAATCTCAATAAATTTTCAATAGAAAACTCTGCTCCAGCACTCATGAACACACATTGATTGGTGTTCTTCAAACTGGAGCTGGGAGGTGGGAAAGCTGATGACAAATAGCCAGGTTCCTCAAGCATGTTTGCTCACTCAGTTTAGGCTGTACTTGGATGCATTTAAAATCTATGTACCAGGATTGCAAACTTTTCTCACCGCAAATCCCATACGCTAGTGAGTAATATCAGCTTCTATGCTTTATTTTAGGGGAGCCAGGATTAGAAGTGGGAACCCTGAGTGACTGTGCATAACGCCTGGAACATCCTGGAAGACTCAAAAGTGTGTAGGCATTCAAAGATTTTCGATTTCTATTCCCACACTGAAACCCTTGCATGTCCACCCATACAAAAGAAAGGCAAAGGTGATAGAAAAGCGTACACAATCCTTCCCAGACCCGCCCAAAAGGGGTACCCAGATAGAGAAAGCGGTATGATGCAAGATTAACAGTGGTTGCCAGTATGCAAATGGAAGTATGTAGCAAAAAATATTTCATGGAGGGAAAGTGGATTGGTTTCTACAAGCGAAGAAAAAAAATACTACTGCACAGTTCCATACTATTTGGTCCTGCAATTGTCAGCCTCCTGGCTTGGAAATGTACAATTTGTTGTGGTTGACATGCATACTCCTGGACAGATTTGTGAATCCGCAGAAGGTTGGCAATCTCGGCTGGTCACAGAGGGGGATCACTGTGAATCTACCCACAGTCAATGAGGTGGTAAAGCAAACAAGCAATACGAATTTCAAAGAGTGCGCCGATGCGTCGGTCAGAATATGTCTTGGATCTGAGATGCTTGAGCCTGGGCAGCATGAAATGACATTCTGCCAAGAACTTTAGCAGGTATCCGAGAGGGAACTATCAGGCTTTCGCCAGAGACTCTACTTTAAAGGAGTCTTTGTTCTGAATTGAACACGCTATATTTTTCACATTCTTCCATTTCACCTTTGAGAAGTTTAACATTTGCAGGTGTTCACACAGGAAGTAAAATCAACACCTGACTGTTGCCGTTTTGAGCAGCCATGTGGGAGATCGTCACTTCTGGGAAACATTCCGGGCCCGATTCACAGAACTAACTTAAGACAAAATCCTAAACTTACTACCATTTTGGTATTCACAGAAGGCACTTACTCATTTTGGTATTCACAGAAGGCACTTACTCATTTCGGTATTCACAGAAGTTAGGAGTCCTAACTTTAGGACTCCTAAATGCCTTCTGTGAATACCGAAAGTCTTAAAATTAGGATTTTTCTCAGTTTAGTAGTAGTATAGTTAGGACTCCTAACTTTAGGACTCCTAAATGCCTTCTATGAATACCGAAAGTCTTAAAATTAGGATTTTTCTCAATTTAGTAGTCCTAAGTCTAAATTTAGGATTATTAAATTGAGAAAAACCCTAATTTTAAGACTTTTGGTATTCACAGAAGGCATTTAGGAGTCCTAAAGTTAGGAGTCCTAACTATACTACTACAAAACTGAGAAAAATCCTAATTTTAAGGCTTTCGGTATTCACAGAAGGCATTTAGGTGTCCTAAAGTTAGGAGTCCTAAATTTAGGACTACTAAATTGAGAAAAATCCTAATTTTAAGACTTTCGGTATTCACAGAAGGCATTTAGGAGTCCTAAAGTTAGGAGTCCTAACTGTACTACTACTAAACTGAGAAAAATCCTAATTTTAAGACTTTCGGTATTCACAGAAGGCATTTAGGAGTCCTAAAGTTAGGACTCCTAACTTCTGTGAATACCGAAATGAGTAAGTGCCTTCTGTGAATACCAAAATGAGTAAGTGCCTTCTGTGAATACCAAAATGGTAGTAAGTTTAGGATTTTGTCTTAAGTTAGTTCTGTGAATCGGGCCCTCCAAGTGCACATCAAACCCACCGCCCTGTGCTCCTCGGGGAGTCTACACTCTACACTGAAATGAAATGCACTGGACCAGACAACGTGCTGGGCAGGGTCTCTCCGCTGACAAACTAGGTAGACGTCCGGCAGAAACTTTACGTGAGGGCCGCACCTTCCAAATGGGATCTTACTCACTGCAGCACGAACATTGGCTGCAAAGTACACAGGGCCGGAGGGAGAACCAAAAGCAACACAATCAATCAATCATGGTATTTGTAAAGTGCACTACATACCCGCGAGGGTCACAAGGCGCTGGGGGGGGGCAGGCTGCTACTGTTCCTGGGCTAAATTTCCGTTCCGATAATTTGACATTTTCGCGTTCCGCGGTGAGAGCGAAAATGTCCAAATTTCCGCATTCCGCAGTTTAGCGATAATTTGGTTCTTGCTCGCGCTGTAAAATAATACATTTTCGCGCACGCGCGATCGCCTTACCTGAATCCCCGCGTTCGCTGACAAGTTTTCCCGATCCGGTCGCGTTCTCCACAAGATGTTGGATTGTTGGTAGCCATTTGCGCTGTCTCGCGACAGTTCGCGCCCGCAGTAACGTCATGCGTCGCGCGATCACGTCTTTCTTCTCGCGATCATGCACCGCGAGAAGAGTGAAAACAAGATGGCCGCGCCCGCAAGCAACCGCATGGGTAAGTTGGCGAGCCGCGAACACGCAGAAAATACCGCGAACGGGCGGGAAAAAAATTTCGCATCTTCGCGATATTTCCGCGTGTTTGAGGAGATTTAAAAAAATTTCGCAATAATTTGCGAAAGTCGCTTTCGCAAATTCCGCCCACCCCTAGTCTTGAGGAGTCTTCTGAAGGTCAGGCAAAGATGCTCAACTCCAGCAGCGTAGCGTGGGTTGCCAGCGCCCAGGGCCGACCGTTAGCACTTCCTGAGTCCCTTCTACTAGTCCAGGATTGAGACCCCAAGCACATCGATTACATTTTATGAAATGTTTTACATTTTGCACCCCTTAGAATTTTACGCCTAGGGCAACCGCCCCTGTGGCCCCGCCTATGCTACGGCTCAAACCAGACCCACTCCCATCGTGTCTTCATGCTGTATCACACTCTCTCGTTCTCCTAGCCACTCTCTCTCTTATCCCTCTCTCGTTGCTTTCTCTCTACCGTCCCGTCCCTCTCTCTTGAACCCTCCCCGTGTCTGCTGCAGTTAGCCTTGGGGACCTGGGGAAAGTGACAGAGGCAGCAGCAGTCCCCGGGCTCTCAAAACCGGCCTCCAAGGGCTCAAGCCCACTGGGGAGATGCCCGGCTAACTATCCAGTCCCGATAGTAAAACGCACAAGTCACTATTTGAGAGCTCCAATAATTACCAGTGGAAACAGCTTCGGGAGTTGTACCGTTTTAAAAATCAGTAGAAAATACACTTTAAACAGAGTAAGTAAAATAATATGATTATTCGTCAAAATGAGCAGTAAAGGAAGAGTAGGCACGTATATATTTTTAGTTCAGAACTGTAACGAAAAATGTTCATGATTATAAGGACAGAGACGAATGAGCTTGAGTTCGAGCCTTACGGCTGTTCACACTATTTTCTTTATGAACTTAAAAGGATTCATGTGCAAAGTGTTCATGTCTTTCTTTCCGTGTAACAGTGCCTCGAGCATCTGTTGCGAGTAAATAAAGAAACAGCAGCTCTGGTAAGGAGCGGGTGGGAAGGGTTTCTGCTTAACAATAAAAAATTAGCTAGCATTCGCGCCAAGAATTTTCAATTCTATTAAGGACACGGAGGCGAGGATTATGCTTCTCTTTCTATTTATTGCTACTCACAGCAGCCAATGAAAACTTTTCTTATGCAAAACAAACTACGTTTCCCATGATGCATTTACCACATCACTTCCTGCAGAGCCCCATAAGAGCCAGTAACACCGGAACCAGTCCTCTTTCTTTGCTTCGAACAACAAGTCCAATAAGTATTAAAGTTCAACAACAGCTTCCAACGTGGAAGAAAACCAGACCAGCTGGGAAGAACGTCAATCTGAACACTGGATTAATCCATCTTCTTGTCAGATCCTGAAAAAACAGAGATAAAACAACCCGTAACTTCCGTATAATCAGAGTATATACACAACGGGTGGGCAAAAAATTACATGACAGTAATTTAACCGTGTGGGATAATCCTCGCCTCCGTGTCCTTAATAGAATTGAAAATTCTTGGCGCTAATGCTAGCTAATTTTTTATTCTATTACAGGACCGGAGGCTTCGTATTATGCTAGTTTAACACTGATTAAAAACAACAGAGGATATATCACCCACCGGTTTATAATAAAACTGTTTAAACGTTGATTCAGACGACCAGTCTGCAGAATGCATAATATCTTGCACAGTAGAACCCAACATGAAAGTTTTAGAGGCCATGGCGCCTCGGACAGAATGTGCACCAAAAACCTGAGTATCCACCCCTGCTTCTTGCATAACATCTTTGAGCCATCTGCTATGGTAGCCGCAGTCACAGGTTTGTACGGTTTCTGCAGAGCAATTAACAATTGTGCCACACCATCAGGCCTAATAGACCTGGTACATTCTTCATAAGCTTTGAGGCATTGAACCACACAAAGTTTAGCATTATCGGGAAAAGCATGATAATCCACACTACGTGACATTGTTTTAGTCCTGGACGTAATAGAAAACGAAACTCCCTCTGGAGTAAATACCCTACCTGTAATATCCAGAGCTTTAACATCTGAAGAACGTCTGCAAACCGCTAAGCAAAGCAACATGGCCAGCTTTGCCGACAACTGTTTCCTGGACAACCTGTTGTTGTCGGGCCAGCTATTAAACAGAGACAGAACCAGTGAGACATCCCACAACGAAGAGTACTTCGGTTTGGGTGGATTAGCCACTCTGATACCCTTTAGGAGCTTACAGATTAAAGGATGCATTCCGACAGGTTTGCCCTCGATCTGAGAGTGGCCTGCCGAGATGGCGGAACGGAAGTTATTAACCGAGCGATACGCCAAACCCCCGCCGGCTTTTTTCCGACAGAAAATTTACAATATAGGGTAATCCTGCCCCCACGGGATCCACATGTTGTCCCATGCACCAACGAACCCTGCCTCCCCAGGCTGAAGCATACCGCTTCCTGGTAGAAGGGGCCCACGCTTGATTGATAAAGCTTGCAGCCTGGTCTGAAAATCCTGGCATTTGCCAACGCTGCCTGAAAGTCTCCAGGCCATCAGGGACAGGTGCCCCGATAGGACCATCGGGTGTCTCTCCCCCTTAGGGCCCTGGAGCATCGTCGAGGACCATGGGATCCTCCTGGGGAAGTCGCAACTCGCCTCCAGCAACAATGGGAACCAAGGCTGCGACTTCCACAAGGGAGTCACTAATATCACTTCTGCTTTCTGGTGCATCACCTGAGTGAATACGCGCGGAATGAGGATGAATGGTGGGAACGCGTAATTCAGTTTCTGAGTCCACTCCTGCGCAAAGGCATCCGTCGCCAGCGGCAGAGGGTCTGGCCTCCAGCTGAAACATCTCGTCATCTGACGGTTCAGTCTGGAGGCAAAGAGGTCGATCTCGCAAATCCCCCAAATCTCCTGCAGCCACCGGACCACTCGTGGGAGAAGTTGCCAGTCGCTGTAGTCCCTGAGGTGGCGTGAGTTCCAGTCCGCTACTACATTGGACTGACCCGGAATGTATTCCACTATCACCGAGATCTGCTGGCACAGGCAATAATGCCAAAAGGCTTTCGCAATCTCCACCAACATTGAGGACCTCGTGCCCCCCAATTTGTTGAGTTACCGTACCGCCGATATGTTGTCCATCCGAAGAAGGATGCAACATGAGATCCGCTTGGGAGCCAGCGTTCGGATCGCAAACGAACCTGCGAGGATCTCGAGACAATTTATGTGAAGATCTAACTCCCCTAGGGACCAACGTCCCCCTGTGGAAATATTTCCGCAGCGCGCTCCCCAAACCCAACGGCTGGCGTCGGATTCTATGACTACCTCCGGGAGAGAGCCAAAAATTGCTCGGCCGTTCCATGCCTTGACGTGGGCTAACCACCATTGCATCTCCTCCCTCACTTCTTGGGAAAGAGGGACTACATCTGTGTAGGAAAGGCCCTTTTGCAAATGCTGAATTTTGAGTCGTTGAAGGGCCCTGTAGTGCAGGGGGCCCGGAAATATCGCTTGAATGGACGATGCCAGAAGTCCCACTATCCGGGCAATCCCCCTGAGCGAGACCATCTGTTTGGTCAGGAACGAGCGAAGCTCCTTCTTGATATCCCGAAGCTTGGAATTCGGAAGACTGAGCTGGGCCGTCTGCGAGTTTATGACGAACCCCAGAAAATCTATCCTCTGTGTGGGAGACAAGACCGATTTCTGTTCGTTGATCACGAACCCCAGGTTCTGCAAAATATGAATGGTCATGCGCAAGTGGAGGGCTACTAACTCCTGCGATTGCGCCATGATGAGCATGTCGTCCAAATAGACAATCATGCGAAACCCCTGCTCCCTGAGGTAGGCAACGACCGGTTTCAGAACCTTGGTGAAGCACCACGGTGCTGAGGAAAGCCCGAAAGGAAGGACCAAATATTCGGACCATCGGTTCCGCCATTGAAATTGAAGGAATCGGCGATGGGGGCGAAATATGGGAACGGACAGATAAGCGTCCTTCAGGTCCAGCCGGACCAACCAGTCCCCTTGTTTCAATAGGTCTGCAAGCAGATGGATGCCCTCCATCTTGAAGTGCTTGTAAGTCAGAAAATTGTTGAAATCCTTCAAATTGAGTACCAACCTGTAACCACCGCCTTTCTTCTGCACCAGAAAAATATTGCTGCAGAAACGGCGAGGGCCCTCGTTGCAAGGAGCTATTGCGCGTTTCCGCAGCAACCCTTCTATTTCTGAATCTATAAAATCGCACTCTAGTTGGGAAAAAGAAAGCTGTCTGGGACGATGTACCTGACATGGAGTCTGAAAGAACTCTAAGTGGAACCCCTGAACTCTCTGTAACACGCAGGCGTCTTGTGAGATCTGAACCCAATTGCGATAGAAATGCTGAATACGCCCCCCCAAGGGAAGAGGAAATAAATCTGGAGCGCTCACCTGAAGACTCGGTGGCTTGGAATCCTCCTCGATAGGAGCCCTTGTTAAAGCGCCGCTTGTTGAAGCGCTGCCTGGTGGGGTAGAAGGTGCCGCCGCGGGTGGAGTCCCAATCTCCTCTGCCGCGTCCGAAGTCTCCTCGCTGGGGACCTTGGGGATGTTGACGGCCAAACGAGCGTCCCCGACCTCGTCCGGCCCGGTTGAAAACCCCGGCGTGGAAAACGCGTTTGATCCCAGCCTGAGCCGTGTCCAGGGTCGTGAACGTGCCCACATATTTCGCAACGTCCTTGACGAATCGGTCGCCAAAAAGGTTTCCGTCCGCCAACGGCCCAGGTTCCGCCGCAGCCAACTCTGTAAGATTAGAGTCCATGCGCATCAAAATGGACTTCCTGCGCTCTGTGGAAACCGCGCAGTTGGCATTCCCGAGCAGGCAGATAGCCCGTTGGGTCCAGCCTGCCAGCACATGGGCATCTATTGTGGTACCCGATTCCTGTGCCTCCAGAGCCATCTCCAATATTTTCGCTAGGGGCCCGACCACGTCCAGAAGCTTATCTTGGCATCCTCGCCAAGCGCGATCTATCTCCTTCTTGGGGTCTTTGGCGAACTTTTTAAGGAAAGTAAGCATACTTGGATCAATGTCCGGCATCTCCGCCACCTTGTCCGAGATATCCGGTCTGGGACATTCAGACCGCAGCCTGTTGTGCACCTCCTTATCAAAGCACTTGCGCACATTCTCGTGTAAATACGCAGCCACCTCCGGGGCAGGCAACCAGTCTGAGGATCTGGGGTGAACGATATCCGAGGGGTTGAATGTAAAGGGCGTGGGGGCCGGCGGAGAAGTCTCCACATGTTTAACCTTCCGAGACTTCTTCCTGGGGGGGGAGTCATCAGGGGTGTCAGAAGAGGTGGAAGTAGACTCCGAGTCAGTATCCTGTACCCTCTCTCGCTCCCTCGCCGGGCGCGGTAGCGACTCATAAGAATCGGAATGCGGCCAAGACCTAGTCCGGGGCTCCCCTGCCGGTCCCTCCGATGGGGTAGTGAAGCCATGCTGCTTCGCAAATTTCTCCAGCTTGTTAGTGATAGGCTTTAAAGCAGTCGCCAAAGCTTGCTGCACAGTTCCCGGAACTGCCTTTTCCAGGGCCTTGTTGACTGACTCCTGCACCGAAGCGTCCAGGGCCTCAACAATATTATCCTCAATGGCAGGTCTCCCGACCTCCTCCTCATACAAGGTATAATCCTCCTCATAATGCACCCAATTCTCCATACTGGAACCAAACTTGTAAACGTAGTTGCTCATAAGGCAACAGCAAGGAGGGATAATCCAAAGGGGGAGCCAACCCACAGCACAACAACACCGGTACCTAGCTCCTCAGCAGCAGCTGTATACAAATTATTGCAGCCCTCAGGGCGTAGTGGAGCCAAAGAGCAAGAATAAGATTCAAGGAGCTGTGCTCCCTCCAGGCCCAGGTCGTTTTTGCAGCCAGCCAAGCGTCAGCAGTGCTCTCTGAAGAAAAACGCAGCCTAAATGACGAAAAGTGAAAGCAAAACCACCACAAACGTGTTGTTTCGACGTGCGTAGCCCAAATCCTACCAAAACAGCCCAATTGGGCTACGCACGTGGGAACGCTACCGAAACCAAAACTACCAGGCTCCCGGCGTCATCGGCATACAAGGGAGGCCTTAGCGCCCACAAACTACAAATACTGTACCCGCCGAAGGCGGGGCGGTACCGTGTGCTGGAACGAAAGAAGCGCTCACGCGCTGACCTGGGCATTCGATGCGGCCAAGCGCCGCGCCTAACTTGCAACTTCAAACATGCGCGCTTTCGCGCCTCGGACTGCTCGTCGTCCGCAATGCCCCCAACACCACCGCGCACTCTGCGGGGACCACTAAGCGCCGCAGCGCGTTACTCAGATCGCCCAACCCGAGGGTTGCTTGAGATCAGGGCGCTCTCGCCGACGCTACCGCTACACAATAAACGGCTGGCACAATGAATATAAGCATTACCATATCAATAATCACAATCAATAGTAAATTCAAGTTAGAAATCGGAGCTCTCAACTTAACTGTCTGCGTGAGCAGCAAAGAAAGAGGACTGGTTCCGGTGTTACTGGCTCTTATGGGGCTCTGCAGGAAGTGATGTGGTATATGCATCATGGGAAACGTAGTTTGTTTTGCATAAGAAAAGTTTTCATTGGCTGCTGTGAGTAGCAATAAATAGAAAGAGAAGCATAATACGAAGCCTCCGGTCCTGTAATAGAATTGTTGGAAGTGTTCCAGCCTCGGCCATCCTCCTCTGGCCTCGGAGCTGCCGCTGGGCCTGTCCCACTTCGGCCCGGATATTTAACTCAGAGCCGGCTTTAGTGCTGGTGGCACCCAGTGCGACAATGTTAGTTGGCGCCCCCCCAATGACAACCTCCACCACGGATTCTCTCACTAGCACCCTTTAATAGTGACCAAGTCACCATAACCACAGTCTCTCAGATGCATTGAATTAGTTATATAGCGCCACTCATACCAGTGTAGGGTGTCCGAGCACTTTGCATCACACGCACATTACACAGAGACAATCAATCATACGTGTGTAAATCAGTGTATAGGAAATGTTACATAAGCCAAAGGACTGAAAGTGTAGGAGTCACATGTCAACCATACCGGTAGGCAGTATAGTTTAAGAGTGCTTGGTGTGGAGAAGCACAAACTCAGAGTCGAAAAAGTAACAGCATAGATGGGAATTTTCTTTAATAATAAGAATCGATTTCTAGCCAAATTAACCATTTTTTGCAATATTAATCAATGTTCTAATGTATACTTTGCAGTGTGTATGCAGTTCAAGGATGAAAGTTAATAGCTCACTATTCTATATTAGGACTTTAAGTTATAAATTGCAAGTAACAAAAGGATGCCTCTTTTGAAAGCAGTAACCTGCTGATCTGTTTACATCATACGCACTCTGTAATCTACTTGGTACACGTTCTTTGCAGCAGGCATCTTAACCCTCTGCACTAACTTCACCTAAGTCAAAACCTCAACTTTACAAAACCGTGATCTCTCTCCAGGAAGATAATTAATCACACGAGTTTTCTTGACATTTATGTGAGGCCTGGTATTTGCCAGCGGAAAGAAACGCTGCAGCAGGTGCTTCAAAAGCTTAATAAACTTTCAAACACGGCGCCCCCAGGAAGCCAGCACCCGGTGCGGTGGCAACGGTCGCACCGCCCTAAAGCCGGCCCTGATTTAACTGTACAATCTGCAGCTTGTAAGCAGACGAGGCTGACATAAATTGCTCTATCAATTTATAGCGGGTCAATTGTGATCTCACTTCTGGTCAGTAATAGGCGTATTGGTGGTTCTAAAAAAACATAGCGCTGCATACCGCAGTATCGTTTCTATGCACTCTGAGAAAATTTACATCGTTTTCTAGCGCTCAATCTTCTGGCAATTGAAGTATGGAAAGCTGATTTGACAATGTGGGGATTGGAACTTGTGATCTGCAAATCACAGCAGATGTCAGCAGTGAGCATTTAACTTACAAAGCCATCTTTGCAAAGTAGAGGAATGTCACACGTACTATCACTGGGTTCTTGTGAAGAACATACTCCAATCAAACTAACTTGCTTTTTAGGTCTCGCCTAACTATTGCGATAGCAGTCGCAATGCGAGACTCTAGTAAGGGGCTCCCAAAAGTGCTCCCAAAAGCGGATTGCATGGCGAGCACGCGCACAATCACGTGCATCGTGCCGCCATGCAATCCACTTTTGGGAAGCGCTTCAGCCCACTGGCGCGTGCACCTACTTCAAAGGGTCCGCTCCCCCGTCTGGTATGCGCTCCCCCGCCCCTTGCCGCTTCAAAGCCCGCGTTTAGCGAGATTAAAGTGACACTTCAATCTGGGTGCGAGACTGACGTACAGCAGCGCACGGGGAGCTCGAGCCCAACACGCTACTTTTGTCTTCCTTGTTTTGATTTGCCACCTTTGTTACTAGTTGTCCCACTTGTACGGCTTTCAAACCCGCGTCTGCTTTAACATTTTTTTCTCTTATGTTACAGCTTTTCAACACTTACCAGCCCATAAGTCTTGTTCTATTTTGGAAGCTAGACTTCTTTTGCAGATGCTGTTAGCTCTCCTTTCAACAGCGTATGGAGTCTAAACCTCGAAAATTAAACAAACCAAGCTGCGATGCATTGTTAATTTCGGTCATATGAGAGAAGTGGAATATTTTCTGATAATCTGCTATTTCGGGCGGATATTCCGGCTTTACGGGAACGACGTTTCTGTGTAAAGTGGCAGTCCCTAAATTAAAAATGTAGTATTTGCATCACTAGCAAGTGGTCCCATGTAAAATTTGCCACTTTCCATTAGCGCTGACATAGAAAATATCACTTTGCACGGTGCAAGTTGTAGTTTCACTTTTTTCAATTATATTAGCTCTTAAGTCTCAATTATGTTGCGTAGTAATCCATGCCTCGTGATGGTGGCACACGTCACAGGGCCAAAACCTGAAAGTTTGACACCACATTGGAAGCTCCCGCCCGTCAGCACACCGCCTTGGGGGTGCCCCTGCTTCAGCCGCCGCGCCGATCTGCTCTGTCACTTTCCATAATCGTAGCGGGGGATGCCCCCGTCCCTGGCACAGCGGTGGCCAGTGGGCACTCCCTTCTCCTCCACCCTCAAACATGCTGCGCGCGAGCCCACCTCTTCCCCGCCCTCTTTTTATTTTTCTTTTTGCAGTTTTACATAGTACGAACTCGGCTCAAGGGCACTGGAGCGCTTCACACAAGCATGAGTTACGTTACACAAGGCTAGATTCTTTTTTAGGCACAGGGGAGTGAGTGATTTGCCCAAAATCACAGGATTTGGAGGCGGCGCCAGGACTCGGACTCTAGTTCCAAAGTCGGCAGTTCTGGCCATAACAGCACACAGTCTAAAGTAACAAGCATTTGCAATGCAATAGGTCTCGAATTATTAAAGTTTGAGCTATTGGTGTTGCATTATTATTAGCAATGACAATAGCTCAACCTTTAATAATGCGAGACCTATTGCATTGCAAATGCTTGTTTCATAAAACCAACTGGTTTCTTAGGTAAAAGGGACTGTGGGTAATTTCTACTCATTGCACCAGCAGTTTCGGCCTTTAGCATGACTTTGAAATGATTTAAAGAGCCTATGATGGGCTCTGCACCTACCATTAGCTCTAGTTTCACGGTAGATTTAATGACCTCAGTATGTATATTTCCCTGGCATACCTTTGAAATCTTTCTGGCCTGAAAGTTATCTAACTTCCAGAACATAACCAACAAGCATTGGCATAGCCAATAGGTCTCGCCTTTAAGTGTTTAGCCATGCAACAGTTGCATAACTAAACACTTATAAGGTCCCAAAAGCGAGACCTATTGGCTATGCCAAGCGGCCGTGCGGCCGCGAAAGTGATCGCGATCAAACGCAAAAGTGAAAGTGATCGCGATCAAACATCAAAGCGGCCGTGCGGTCGCTAAAATGAAAGTAAACGCGGTAAAAGTTGTGCGTGCGCCCTCGCACATGCACTGTAGCCCTAGGCTGGCCTGGTAGCACTTTTTGGAGCCCTCTCAATAAGTCTCGCCAGACCAGCGCATGCGCTGGGTCAGGCGAGACCTAAAAAGGTGCCTTTTGGAGAGGAATGAAACTTTTCCTAAATGCTTCCACCCTGAAACACTGGGGCAAGTGCCGGCGTATCTTCAGGTATGTGTCCTCAAGCGTGCTGAAGTCAGCCTCTTCTTCTCAGTGTAAGGGCTCTGCCCCATACAAAACCAGTGCTTCAATCTTGCCTTTACAAGCTTTCAGTGCAGGTTCTAGGCAGAGGCTTCCATGCATGGAGCAGAAGCATTCCAAGCCCTGGACTGTCAGTGTCGCTTCTACACTGACGCTCTCCTAGCTCATAGCGGCATCTGCGCGAATGCGAGCCCAAAATATGTAAAGGGTCTCACCCCCTCCAGCGTGTTTCTTGTGACCCCCCATGAGGCTTTACATTTCTTGGAGACAGATACTGAAACTTAGAGGGGACTCTCTACAGGTACTCTCCGCGGCCGCTCTCAACAGCAACCCAGGCTCATCAAGGCCGTTATGCTCTCTGGAGAGTTGGACGCAGGCTATATACTATTCACCTCTCCACACGCCGCATAGAAACTTTGGGCCTCATTTATGAGACGCCTTGCGCCTCCAGGACGTCACTTTTTGTGATGCTTCGGTGGCGCAGGAGCCTGCTCCATATTTACGAAGCAGCACTAAGCAACTTTTTTGGGCTTAATACTGTCTGATAAATATTGTTCCCTTTAAAGCAGTTTTCTGCATTAAAAGTGCGTGCAATGGGTGTTGCTGGGGGCGTTCCCAGCTAAATCCATGGCCTTTTGACACTGCCCCAGATTTATGAGAAATCGTAAATCTGAGGCAGCGCCAAAAGCTTACGCCTCCCCATGCTATTAAAAGAAACTTAAAACCCAGGAATCCGTCTGAAATTCAATATCTTTCCTGTTTCCACCCTCACTGTTTTACTGCAAATATTCTAACTAGGGCTCCTTGTTTTTCCGTTTTTTACTGATTTTTACAGATAAATACAGTCAGAAAACTATGTATATTCCTGTCTGTATTTATTTTTAAATACAGAAAAATATGGAAAATAGGCCTTCTTGGATGATTTTTTTCTACTGTCAATCATGAGTGCCAGGTCAGTAGTTGTACCGATTGGGAAGTAGGGGAGATATAAAAAGACAATAGATTTCTTAATTAAGCTTAATTAAGAGCAGTTCTACAGTTATTTATGCTATTCTACAATGCAAGTGTTTACAGACAAAGCTATTGCACTGTATACCGTTGAAACCATTAGGACATTGAAATGCGAGTATACATTTACAATTTAAATAAATGTGGAAAAATACCTATTGCTGCTTCATTTATACAGCGAACACAAAATAAAAATGGATAAATACAGAAAAAATGAGCAAAAAATAAATATGGATAAATACAGACAGACGTGTTGAAAAAATAAATACCATAAAACCGGGAGCCCTAATTATAACTGACTGGGTCAGACCACATGGTAGATCCTTACCTTGATAACAAAGAATGTTTCATCCTTACTAAATCTCCAGTCCTTAGTTTCGGACTTGGAAACTCTCATCTTTGCATTTAATTTTGGGGTATTTTCCCACTCAGTCTCTGAGTATAGTCAACATCCCATTCTTTATCAGTCTTACCATTAAACCACCAAGAAGGCAATTTAGATCCAGTTCTGCTTTCTCTCAGCATGTTATAAAGAGACAAACCAGTATCAGAATGGGCAGATGTTCTATATTTTAATTGTGGCTTGTAGAGCTTTCTTCCAAGGTCAACCCACTTTTACTTGCCAACTGGATGGATTCCTTGACCAGCTTGTAAAAATGCTTAGCCCGGCCGGCTGTTGGATTGTGGGCGATGGTTGGATGCTCTTTTGTGAACCACACCACATCTAGTTAAAAAAAAACACACCAAAATCTTTGGTTAGAAACTGGGGACCATTCTCCAACACCAGTTCAATGAAACCTTCTCCACACGTTCTCATGGCAAACACCCCATTTCTGGGTATAACACAAAAAGGTATGAGAATTTCAATCCCTAATTTTCTCCAAGGTTCATTGGACTTTTCGACAGATCAGATGCCCACCACACTAGCTTTCAGTGACCTGTCACTACTAGTACATGGTTTCACTCTCTCCTCCTGTAGAAAATAAAACCTTTTTAGGGGTTCACTGATGCGCCTGGTCCTTAAACCAACAAAGAAGAGATTGGCACGGAAGCTGGAATAGTAAAACACAAGTTTATTAACCTCACATGAGGGAGACTGACCTCACATGAGGGAGACTGCGTCAATACGGTACCCTCAGGCCCCTGTAATGAGACAGTCTAAGGAGTACAGAGAACATGGGTCTTATATATACATTTGTTGCATAGTCAGCATGAGACCAAGGGGAGGTACTGGCACATTCAAGAATAGTTATTGACTATTATGGGTATACAAAAATTGCTTGCTCAACAACGTGGGAGGGGAGACATTTCTCCTTACATCCGTAAAAACAGCCTGACAGTTATACACTAAGAGCAGGTGCATTCTGGCAGCTACAGGTCTTTCTGAGCATGTGCAAGGCTCTGGTTCGGTGCTGAAAGAGTTAACTATATCACATGACCCAAGCAGAATACAAGGGCAGTCAACAGTGAAGAGGGAGAAAGCACATGGCGAGCAAATGTCTAACTAAAATGGCTGCTAAAAACAACATGGCTTCAGCTGATGCTAACAGCCATTGCAGCTAGTTTCCACACTCCATTCATCCACCCCCCAATACTAGGCCACCAAAAGGTTGCACAGATGTTCATTTTAGTATTCGACATATCCAAATTCCCCTCATTTGTCAACATGAAAATTCTTCATCTCGGATTCCGTGGGGGAATCATTTCATCACCCCTGATCATGATACTATTAGATACCATTAGATCGCTCTTTATCTTAAAAAACGCAGCCAGCTCTCCTTTCAACTTGCGCTCCTCAAGCCATCCATTAGTTAAGAATACACTCCTAACGTTAACTCTTTATCACATTGAACAGACTTTCCCCATATTTCTTTGGAAATTGCCTGCTCAGACTCAGTTTTCCAATTCCTTGCACTCACATCTTCCATAGTACAAGCTACATCACACTCGGGATCCGCCATCAACAACCCTTCGTTTTCTAATGGGAACCGGGACACACAATCTGCATGTACATTTACCTACTCAGGCACATATTCCGTCATGTCCTTTGGGTTAGTCCCATCATGTAGATACCGATTACATGCATTGTGTCCCATCCACAAGACATGACAGTTCTACATAGGTGACCTTTTCCCTAGTAGCTTCCTTCTGTCTCTCCGACATCGGGCTCTTGGTACCATATCTTAATCCCTGTACCCGACATACATAAACATGTCCCCAGGCACAGTAGATTTATTCTGTACAAGTGTCACCACTTTTTTCATCCATGGCCAACAGCCAGCTATGCATGATCATGTTTGTTTAGAAAAGGATAAGCAGGGAATTAGCGAATGTTTTCAAAACATATAAGTTCTAGAAAAACCCCAGAGTGACCAATTTAGTATAAAAGACTCCCCCTCACAGACAAAGAGGATAATTCCTTCCGAGCTGGACCGAGACTCTGCAGGCTGATACTTCGACAAGCAAAGACATGACATCCCTTGTGGGGTGCCATCCTCGACGCATAGACGGGGCCTACATTCAGAACCATCAGGTGTGGGGTTAGTACTTTGCCGGGGAATTCTTAGCTCCATTAGGTTCCATTAGGACATATCCTTGCACTTACCTGCTTCACCTACACATCTAGGCTTGGCAGTTAGGTAGGCTATGCATCGTAGGAGTACACCAACACTATTATTTTATGTAATATGTTTTTTATTCATCTTATTCGCCCTATGGTAGAAATGTATCTACTTTTCACGACATTGGTACTAGCGATTACATTTGTCTGCTCCTGCCTATTGATTGTCACAGCTAACATGTTTCATACTAGACTGACGCTGGACCGATAAATAATTATAGAAACCGTTCCAATTGTCATTCTATGTATTCAGAGGAAAGCAAGCACGAGTGACTGAGCGAAAGGTACCTTATTGTTTCCACGATACCTGAGGAATCAGGGTTGTGATGTTCAGTGGTTGCCAGAAACTACCCACCACACTGTATAGTACAGAGGGGTGATAGTAGCACTGTAGAGCTAGCAGGTCTAATGGCTGACTCATCCTGTGGGTGTGTCCAGAGTCTGTCTGCACACCAAGCCCTCAGTTTAGGTCATCCAAAATGCGCAGGTCCGGGGGGGGGGAGGGGAGGTGGTTGGGGAGGGTCCTAGGAACTACATAATTCAACAACACATTTATACTCTTGAAGCTTAGCTGCTGACCGAGCTAAGCCTGCTGTTGGTGGCCTTCCACCCCAGCCAATTGACCAGGGGTTTATGGTCTGTCCTTACATTTTGTCCCCAGCATTGTCAATAATGTTGAGTTGCCCCTGTGCAAGCTAACAACTCTTTCTCAACAATGACATTGCTCCCCTCAGAGCCCTAGAAGCTTATAACACAGCACATTCTTCACCTTTATCTCTTACAGTCAATCCTGCAGCTAACTCAAAATTACTTGAGTCCACCACCACCACACACTCTTTCTTTCCTACATAAGATTTTAAGAACATCAAAGGCATTTGTTGCCTTATTCCCCAGACACATTTTGATCCTTTTTAGGTCGAGCCTAGGCAGTGTGCATGTGCTGTCTGGAAGGCCTGTTGTATTAAATAAAGGACTTTGCTCCATCCCGCTGCTTACCATTAGTGCAGTCCAGTGTCCTTCTTCTTTGCTGCTTCCTAAGTAGTTCCGGCAGCGATACCTCACTTCCATTTTTCCGCAGATGAGCACCGCCCAACTGCAATTTCCTTCCACTTACATTCTTCATATGTTGTTGGGTAGAACTCTTAGTACATGTTTCAGTGTGGCACACTGCGCTATATCTTAAAGTATGACGGCCGTGCCTTTCTTTTGTTAAACACAGCGCGACTCCCCCAACTCTATTTTTAATAATTGTAAACATAATTTAACTATCAACGGAGCACCTGTTCCACGAGCGCCACACTTTATGTTTTACTTTATTTCTTGTGTTGTATTTGTTCGGGTGCTGCATCTTCCCTTCAAGGGCCCGCCCTGGCGCAGGGAGTGCTATATCGAGTTCACACTCCCGTGAGCAGAACTTTCTGTTTCTGTGCCTTCTGCCCAGCTCACTTATCCCTCACCCGGCTGATTGCACTCTCGCATGGAGGACCTTTCCCCATGAACAGGTTTGTAAAATTTGTTCTCATCTCCTCCCAGCGCATGCTATTAATCCAGAGATTTTCCAAGCAGGGCCCTCTTCATGGTTGTGCAGCCTTTCATGGGTCCCAGCACGTTGCTTTCCCCAGCCCGCGAGGTTCACTGTTCCCCTACTGTCGCATGTTGGTAAACATCGGGGCATTTATGTGGGAGAAAGGACCTTAGCTGTCAGGCTTCAAGTTTAATCAACTCTTTTATTGTAGATCTTTTGCATGGGCAGCGCTTTCTCTCACAGCTTCCATGAGCAGACCAATGAGGCACACTGCACCACAGACACATTGAGGCTGTCCGTGGCCCACGCAAGGGGTCCGCATAAGAGGGCGACCACCTTAGTGTCACATGATGGCACAAACACAACAGGGCTAGTGTTTGGACCTCCCGGATGCCCAAGCACTACTCTGTCATTTCTGGCGCGCCAATGGGTGGGGGCAGTTATACCTACTTTCCCCGCCCAGCTTGCGATCCTTTTCACACTGAGGAACACGCCATCTCCCTCCCTACCACTTACCCAGTTTGTCGGCTGGAAGGGTGGCTAGGATAGATAGGCTGTTAACTTGTTCTTTTGTGTTGCAGGCGGAGTTACAGTGCGATCCAGAGGCTTAATGGAACATAGGGGTACCCTCTTCAGGACCAGAAGAAGGGTGCAAATACCAAATAGCCCCAGGAAGTCCTTACGGCAGGACCCCGGAGGAACGACGGCACCCGGTTAGTCTTTCGGGCAGTTGTAAACCTGAGCAACAGGGGGCTTGCCTGGTTACCCTCCACCCCCTCAAGGGGCGTGAGTAAGTGGGTGGACTGGTGGTCCACAGGATGTAAGGCGTAATCCCCCAAAATGGTTAGCACCGATTGGTTATACCACAGTGCAATTTGGCTCATCAGGTGGGCAGGCAGCAGAGGGGCTGCCTGCCCTTGGATCGCCTGTTATTTGACCCACCATGTTGGCATATTTCTTATGCAAAATAAACCTGAAGAAATGTTTTCTCCAACAACCAATAAGTCTTGTGTGTTCTTTATTCTGCTATTGCTGTGTTTGTGGTTTGGGTGTGTTGCCGATATTGGCACTAACAGTAAATGCTCTTTTTTGTAACTTTCTTTTGCTTTTGACTACATGTGTTCGTGTTTTCACTGCCGGCACGACTGAGCAGCTCGGCTGGCTTCTGTGTGACAAAGGCAAATGCAAAGTGGACTACATGTTTCATTTTTTACTTTAGCACAGACACTGGGCTGCCCCCTCCAACTTGTGTGTGCTCTCTGTGCTGCGTTTGACATTGTTTGAATGTATGCATTCAATGGGCACTTTGCCCCCCCCCCCACTCTGCATGGTTGTGCACTCTTTTACCGCTCCCACCTCATTGCTTCCCCCCTCCCACAACATTCACTGTTCCCCTCCCGTAACATGTTGGTAAACATATGGGAAATTATGTAGGATGAAGGACCTTCGCTGGAAGGCTGTACATTTAATCGACGCTTTGATTAAGTTGTTTTCCTTGTTCAACTTGTCAGACTTCAACACCAGCCACAACTGTGTACATCAGTTCCTGTCTCACCAATAAGGACAATTCATTCAGTCCAAGCATGTGTGACTCCCAGGCAGCGCACTGCCAGGCACGCTGGTTTTATGCGGTGGAATGTGACAGTCTTGCTTATTACTGTCACCCCTTGATCTTGGAATGTAATCTTTCATTTTGTAGCAGCCTTCCTCTGACGTGATGCGATAATTCTTAAATATTGCATCTCCCTCCCTAATTAACAGTTAGGTATCAAGGAGCTATAAAGGAGTGACTCGGGGTGGTGTGGGCATGCTCATCGGATTGTTAGCAAAGTCAGCACAAAAGGCTCTCTTTGCAGACCCCCGCAAGACACACTGCTTGACAAACTCTCAGAAATGTTTTAGGGCGCTGTCCTAATAAACCCCAGATTTTTAATTTCTTTTAAATTCAACACCCATGGACTGCATCTTTTTTCTTACCCTGCCTGTCTGCTACTCACCTCTCAAATCCACCACCCACCCTCTACACGTTGCACCCCCCTCTCCCTTAAATGTATTGCTTCCCGTGCCCCTTCCTATATGGTTTATTTTACACGCAGCTAAGTAAGCTCCTAGTTTGTTACTCCCGCGCTCAGCAATGTAGCCTTTCTCTTCCCTCTGCCACTTCATTCTTTCTCCTACATCCTGCCTTATTTTACATTTGATACAGAGCTGCGCCTTTGTTCAAAAAAGAAAAAAATGTTTAGTGGCACACTCTTTACAGTCTATTTTTTAATTTCGCGCCCCCAAGATAGGTGTCTAACCATCTTAAAATGGTAAATTAAAACAAAATGGACACCATGTCATGGTGCATTTGCACGTTTATGTACTGAAACATGAACCCCTAAGCGTCACCACGCTGGTGCCAGGCTCTTTCTTGAAGTTCGCAGGTTTCACATTCTGTGCGTGAGTTTTTTTAATATGTATTTTTATGAAATAATGGGTAGCTCCTGTCACCAGCTGTACATTCCATCCTGTTTTTTAAGATCCTTTTTTTGTATTTTTATTCAACCATCCACACCCCTGTACGTTAACATAGTGATAGCTTTACTGTACAGTTGCTATACAAGCTTATAATATGGCATAGTGTGCACTTTTTTTCTTTAAATAATCACTCCACTTTAAACCAAATTTAAAAAAAAAAATTGCCATTACAATACCAAAAGCTCAAATTCCCAAAAATGTACGACCTGTTACATTGCAAATGCTTGTTTTCGAATATCAACTTTGGCTGTGTAGTCTTAGCTAAATTTGGCTTAAAGTTCAGTTGTTCCAAGGACTGACTACAATTGACCCTTTAGCATCCAGAATAGCCTTAAAATGTTTTTCTTTAAGTTTATTCCATCTTTAGAAATTTCATGTCCAAGATACTCAACCGTCCCAGGCCTAAAACTGCATTTAAACTTTACACTGCAGCTCTTTCAACACTTTGTTTTTTTCATGTTCCTCGTGGCTTTTTCCAAAGACTAGAATACTGTTCTGGAAAGCCACTGTGCCAGTGATTCCACCAAGAGTATGCTACATCAGACGCTGGAACATTGACGCAGCACCTGCCAACCTGGCTGGCATTCTTAAAACTGGAAACAACCCTTCCTGAGTTACAAAGACCATTAGCCCCTTCAGTGCCCATGACGAGCCTGACTCGTCATGGGCTGCGGTGGCGCTGTGCCCATGACGAGTCCAGCTCGTCATGAACTCCGCCCGCTAATGGAAGGCGCGGCACTGGGCGGGGAAAGGGGCGGGCATGCAAGGGGTTAAGTGTCTGGATCCTTCATGAAATTTGACCTGATGGTATGCACTGGCTAGATCAACCTTACAAAGCACAGCCGCTCTGGCCAGCGTTGTAATCATCTCATGAAGATACAGCAAGAGATGCCGATGTGTCCAAACCTCATTGTTTAAACAGCTACATCTACACATAAACACTGTTCTCATCAACTCTTCAACGAGATAACATCAAGAGATGCCCAGGGATAAGATTCAATTGGTTCTATAATGTTTTTTTGCACAATTTGTTTAGCATATCCTTCAATTTTTCCCTATAAACCAACTCATTTCTCAATTTGTGCCTGACTGGAATTACACCCTCCAGAATATTGTGTATTTCAATCCTTCATATCTCCCAACACTTCTCAAAATAATTTAGGAACCCACCTGTTCTCCTTATTACACATTCCAAATTTGCTCAAATATATCATAGTAGGTCAATTTTGTGGCCCGTGTGCCCGCCCAGTTGGACATTAGGTGGATATAACTGCTTTACACCCCACACTTCTTGACATAAATCTCTACCAATGATGCTGCATCAAACGCAAGAATCTTACATCACTGATACTTGGTTACTGTCTATGGTAAATGAACATTTGGGCAAACCCTGGCAATGCTTGTCCATGACACACAGACTGGCATTACGATTCATGTTCGCGTAAGTATGCTCATAGGATGTATTGCAGTTCATTTTGGTACCTAGAATAGCCTTACATAATCCTCCAAAACGTCCCTTTTTTACACCTAATGCATACTTTATATTAAGCTGGACAACCTTTGAAGTTACCAGTGTGGTACACACTGCCACGTCAAAAACAAATTGAATTACCTTTCTTTTGAAAAGTCCTGTTCTCAAATTCTTTAGGTCTCGCCTGGCGAACGCAGCGCGAAGCGCTGCTATCGCCAGCGAGATCTATTGTTGCTGACTTGCCTCGGAAGGGGGACAGGAGATGGGCACGCGCAGGCTCTCGGCGGATTTGAGTTGGTGTACGCGCTTACAGCCACGCGGCGTGCACATCTCCTGTCCCCCTTCCCTCGCAAGCCAGCAAGCAGTTTCACTTTCGTCCTCACCAGCCTCATGTAATTTTTATTTTAAATGCGCTCCAAGCGCGTCGCGCTTTAAATGTACAACATGCAACACCAGCCTCATGTAATTTTTTTTTTAAATGCGCTCCAAGCACGTCGCGCTTTAAATGTACAACATGCAATTTTGTTTTTCTTTTAAAAGCACACGTGTGCTCCAAGCGCGGCGCGCTTTAAACGTACAGCATGCCCCACTTACCAGCTCTTGTTGCATAAGCTAAGGCTGTATCGGGGTGTGCAGCTCCGGGAAGAGAAGTACCTGACTGAGGAGAACAGGTCAGTGCTGTCTCTCGAGGCTCCGGGTAGCAAACACTAATGGGATTCCTCGAGCACTTTGCCAGTGCCCTTAAGAGCTGTGGTGACGTCACGTGCACTACCTCCAGGGGAAGGATACCGGTGTCCCTGGATGTGTGCGGGTGCGCGCTCCGCGAAGGCCGGATCCGTTCAGTGCGTGCACAGAGGGCCGCGCGCGCCCCCGGTGCTTGTTCTTTTCCCACGGAAGGGCTCTCCTTGGTGCAGGGCAGGCTCCGCCCCCACAGCCCATTCCTCCTCCCCCGATGAGGAGCAGCGACGACCAGAGAAACTTGCAATGATGAGCAGGGAATGTGCAGGCTGCTGCGGGTGCAGGAGCGGGCCGAACTTTCCTGGCTCCGGGAGGCACTTCACGGCTGGGGACGTCTAGGGGCAGCCGGAGCCTCGACCCGCAGACAGACCCTACCCGCGGGCACCGCAGCTGCTCTACTCCAAGATCTGGCACCACCCAGGCTGTTCTCCTACCCCTTGAGCCTCCCTCCCTTCCTGGGATCTCCCTCCTTGGGGTCACCCACCTGGAAGCCCCAGGGCTCTCCCCGGCGGCACTGAGGCTGCTCTGGAGAGAGCGGCGGTGTACTGCGGATTGCGCTGCTCGGGCTCCCCGCGTCTGCTGCCCGAGTTGTCTGCTGGAGGATGGCGGTGAAAGGAGCATGTTCGGGCACCGGGATGCTGCTGGTGACGGCCAACGTGGGCACGCTATTCGATGATGTGAGTACTCCGATTCTCACCTTGTTTTTACCCCGCACGAGACCTGGAGCTGAACGGTGCTGTGCCATGACAACTACCGCTCCATTGTGCTGTGCTTACCCCGACGAGTCCGGGGTCAGGTCAGCAGGGTGAGAGCGACAGCTGCACTCGGGCCCTCTCACGCTGGGGGTGGGGGCGGGGGTGACATAGGGTGTGCATGTGGAGGAAGAGAGACAGTAAAAAGAAACTGCAGTTCATATATAGAGGTGTCCGTGTACAGGGAATAAATACACTGCATGTTGAAAGTGTATACCTAGGCTGAGTGTAAATTCAAACAAGCATTTGCAATGCATTAGGTCTCACATTTACGCGAGTTTGAGCTATTGACATTGCAAATAACAATGCCTATTGGCATTGTCATTTACAATGCCAATAGCTTTAACTCGTGTAACTGCGAGACCTATTGCATTGCAAATGCTTGGTTTTTTTTCTGTTTGAAATACTCTTTTCAACACAAAAATCGCTACCAATTTCTGTAAGTTTTGGCCTCTCATTTTATTCACAAAGTTTTCTGATTGTTTAATCCCCTTAGCAATGCTTATAACAGCACTGAATGAGCACTCCTATACCAGAAGGGTTTGCATCTCTGGAGCTGGAGTGTCAGGGCATCTTCCTTACTGGTCGCAAATCACCTGGTGGGGTCCCTGAATGCCAGAGCGGACGAATTCGGGCATGGCGGGATCGGGCAGAGCACAAGGGATCAAGCACAGAAAAGATGATAGGAGAAATACTTGCAATATGTCTAACCACAGTATATCACTTGGCGTAGCATTCCACCCCATCGTTCACCATGCAACCTCAGTTTGTACCCAGCCATATGCAAATCAGTCTTGACCCCGTGCCTCATGGGAATGGTCCATCCTGAACTGCTAAACTGTAACACAAGCAACCCAAGACTGGTTTCGCCCTGATTGGGGCTTGTCAGTTGAGTGTAGCTTGGATCCAGTGGCACAGTGACCACGGGACATTCATCTGGGCATATTCATGCCACTTAGGGCCATACTTCAAACACACAAAATGTTATAGGGGGAATGCTTGCAATAATTACAACCACAGGCAGCCGCTAAGGGTAGAATTCTATTCCCCCATTCTTTTGTGCATCATGCCACCTCAGTTTGGATCCAGCCCTGTGCAAATCATTCTTTTTTTTATTTATGAATCTTTTTATTGAACGAAAGAAAGGTCATGTTATATAAGTTATCACTTCACATATCTGGGTACAGTGCCGGGAGCAGAGGGAAGCGTTCTCGTTATTGGTATTCGAGCTCTTTTATTTCGAAGCTGTGATTGATTGCTGCTATATTAACTTTGCGACTTTGCACACGGGTGTGTTTAAACATTTCCCGAGAATTTTTTAATTGTTCTTTCACTGTTTTAACTTTTACCCCTTCCACATTATTTTAAAGACCTACAGATAGCGTGTCACTCTGTCCTCACCTGGCGCCGGTCCCCGATCCGAGGAGGTAGTCCCTGCGGAGCGGTGCACACGGGCGGTGGCAGCCATATTGAGGGGAGTGCAGGGAGTGAGGAACGCTGGTGCGGCCGTGCAGCGGGCGTGCCACTGGCACGCCAAAGGCGCGCCTAAGGCAAGCCCGTCTGCGCCCAGGTCGCGCACAGCGCCCAAACCCCTGGTTCATGGATACCAGGAGCTTTTAGGAAATACGTATATACCAGAGAAGCCTTACTGGGTCTGAGAGGCGGGGGAAGGTATGAAGCCTGCGGGCGTTTGGTTGCTGATGTTCGGAATAGTATTCCTAATAGATCCTGCCTCAACTGTAGAACTATGTTCCCCAAACTGCTATTTGAACCGATTAGGTCTCTGAAGGGTGTCGGCTGCTCGGCCGTTACTCCGGTCGAGACGATTAGCTGTATACTTATTGATGTCAGGTCCTTAGTGAAACACAGTACCGAATGTGCAAATCTATTGGAAGACCATGGTATTAATCTTGCTTTTATCACGGAAACCTAGACGGACGAAGCGTCCGGCCCTGATTTAGTTAAAGCCACTCCCCCCGGGTTCCTGTGGGAGGTGCTTAATATGCCTGACAAGAAGGGAGGTGGTTTAGATATTACTTATCAAAAATCTATTCAGGGAACTTTTAAAGCTGTCAATCACCCAGCATGTGAAGCCCTTGCATTTAATTTTAGCCTAAGAAACCATCATTCTTTTAAGGGCATCTTAATATACAGGCCACCCGGTGCTAGACCCTCTTTTTTCCCTTCCTTGGGAAATCTCTTGGAAGATGCCTTGTTGGGCAATTCCAATACTATTCTTGGAGATTTTAATTTTTATTTGGAACTCGTTGATGACCCAGAGACAGCCCGATTATTGGATTTAATGGAATCCGCAGAGCTTTCTCAGCATGTGAAAGGTCCCTCCCACCAAGCAGGTCATACCTTGGATGTTTTTTTTTCCAACCTTCCAGGACTATCCTTCATGGGCCTTTTGCCTTTGGCTTGGTCAGATCATGTTGGGGTTTTGTTTAATCTCAATGTGAAGTCCCACAAGTCTAAAGGTAGGGACGCACGGGAACAGATTGAAACCAGAGCCTGGAATAGAGTCCATGGCATTGACTTAATCTACCACCACCAGTTCTGGTGGAACGGAGGAGGCTGCCGCCTCGTATACAAGATGGCTTACGCAGGCGTGTAAAGATCTAGCACCCCCTAAATCTGTCGTGCTTAAAAGAATTTTACCCTCAGCCCCGTGGTATTCGGAGGAATTAAAATTGCAAAAATGCACATGCAAACGTCTGGAGCTGAACTGGAGGAAGGGTTATCTCGATAAAGAGAAGCAGATATATATAGCCAGCATGGTCGCGTATAAACAAATGGTTCGACTGGCCAAACAGAATTTCTACGCTGCTCAAATCGAGGCGGCTAAAAACTCTTCCAAAGAGCTTTTTTATACGGTTTCCAATCTGTCCTCTCTCAGAACAGCCTCCATCCAGTCCAGTACAGAGCTCTGTGAACAGATTGCCTTATTTTTTCAAACCAAAGTCACCAATATCTTTTCCAGCCTTTGTGATCCTATAAAGGCTGGACTAGAGACAGTGTCGGAAGGGGGAGACATGGTCATGCAGGCAGGAATTTTGGAGTCTTTCAGGTCAGTAACCATGCAAGACACATTGGAACTTCTAGCCAATGCCAAATTGGGTTCCCCTCTGGACCCCTGCCCTCTGAAAATTATTAAACTGGCCCGGCCCCTATTGCTTGCTATCTTCCCCCCATTTTTAACAAGATGTTTGAAGGCGGCCAGTTTCCGAAGTTGTGGAAGAAGGCCTCCATCCTACCGCTGTTAAAAAAAACCCAGTCTGGACCCTCTTGACCCGAACAATTTCTGACCTATTTCTCGCCTGCCTCTCCCCGCCAAGCTGGTTGAAAAAGCAATGAATAGGCAACTCAGTGCCTTTCTGAAGAAGTCCCTTTTGCTCGATTCGTCCCAGTACGGCTTCAGGGAAGGGCACAGCACTGAATCTGCCTTGATCAAAGCCACGGAGGAAATTAGATCAGCAGTGGACCAGGGAGGCAGAGCGGCTCTGATCCTTTTGGATCTTTCGGCCGCTTTTGATACGGTCCATCATGGTCTCTTGATGGACCGTCTAAGGAAATGTGGGGTTCAACGGAAAGCATGGGAGTTACTCAACTTATTCCTTACGGACCGAAGCCAAATAGTTGCACTCGGCGCTTTGCATTCACAACCCTTCTCCTTGCCTTGTGGCGTTTCGCAGGGGTCTTCATTAAGTCCTACCCTTTTTAACGTGTATGTTACCTCCCTCGCTCCTATCATCAGGCACTACGGGTTTGGGATTACCTCGTACGCGGATGACACACAAATTGTGGTGTCTTTACTTTCTGGTTTGGAGAAGGGGTTGGATCTTAATTTCCAGTCATGTATGACTGAAGTTGGACGCTGGATGGCTAATAACTGCTTCAGGCTGAACTCGTATAAAACCGAGGTATGCTGTTTGGAAACAACCCTAATTTTTGGACACCCTTCCTGGTGGCCGCCGTCTTTGGGGGTTCTCCCCACTCCGGTCGAGAAGGTGAAAAATCTAGGGATTTTGGTGGACGTAAAACTCTCGATGGCCGCCCAGGTTAAGGCGGTAGCCTCCAAAACGGGGTTCATGCTAAAAATATTGAAAAAAATCTTGTTTCTGCTACCACTCGACTGCCGTAAAACAGTGGTTACGGCCCTGGTTTTGTCCAGGTTGGATTACTGCAACAGCCTGTACTTAAACCTACAGTAAAATCTGTTGCACAAACTGCAGATGCTTCAAAACGCTGCGGCGAGACTCCTGACAGGTACCCCCAAATTTGCTCCTATTTCTGAAGCTAAATTGATCATTGTCCCTTTGATCAAAAAGGCTCGATGGGGTGGGCGCAGTTTTTCCTTTGGCGCCGCCAAGTTGTGGAACAAGTTGCCTCTGTACCTAAGAAACATTAATAATCTGCTATGCTTCAGAAAGGCGTTGAAGACCTGGCGTTTTGTTAACTAATTTCTCTCGGCCCAGTACTTTCTTGGGAGAAGTAGTTAGTGCCAGGACGCCAAATTTGGTAATCGTGCGCTTTATAAATCGCTTTAACATAACATAAAATGCTGACTTATTTTACTACGCTGTCACACTTCTTTAACTTTAGAGCGTTAATTGTTCGTCAAGGGAGGGGACTATGGGGGTTCACACACGTTTCCACGATACCCATTCCATTTAGTCCAGAGCAGTATCCATTTTCGAGGACAGCCACGGGCCACATTGACCGTTTTCTCCCGTGCCATACACCAGTCCATGTCCTCTTTCCAGGTGTTAATCGTTGGCGGCAATGTTGCTCCCCAGTGTCTAGCTATATTTCGCTTGGCAACCATCTGTCCAAGCGTCACCCAGAGTTTACCCTTTGTATTCAAGTCCGTGGGCTCCCAGATATTCAGAAGACATCTTTTTACCTCGGGCCGTAGTGAAACCCCCCACACCACACTCATGCACTCATGCACTTTTTTCCAGTAAATTTGGACTAGCGGACACTCCCAGAGAATGTGCAGGAAGGTCCCCTCCAGGCCACATTTCTCCCTCAACGCTAGTAGAGGATCTGGAGTATGAGGTATACGTTTTTTATATGTAAGGGATATGCTTCTTTCATGCAGGTGTCCGTGTAGGAGTCTATCCTCAAGAGGGGAGGACTCTGGCAACGATGACCCATGTGGGATGTTGGCCTGAAGGGAGTGTCTAACTTGTGCGTACCTAAAGTATTCCGAGTCCGCCATCTCGTGCGTGTGCTGTAATGATGCAAAGGACACCATTCTATTTCGCCCCCAGAGATCCCCTATACGGGAGATCCCTATGAGATCCCACTTATCGAACACTTTAGTCCGCCCCAATGTGCCCAGCCGCTCCGAATCCCAGAGTGGTATTGCAAGTGTGAGTCTGTTGGCCCACCCCAGGTTGTGGGTGACCACATGCCAAAGTTGCACCGAGTGTCTGGTGGGTCCTGTGAGGGAGAACTTGTTCGGTTTAGAGTATAGCGCCTTCGTAAAGTCTCCACCCGGGAGGAGCCACCTGTCCATACAATAGGCTGGGTTGTCGCCATTGCTGTACATACATTGGTTTATGGCGGATAGGTGCGCTGCCCAGTAGTACTTTCTGATATCAGGAAGGGCAATACCTCCGTCGTACCATCCTAGAGTTAATTTTTGGAGAGTTATTCGGGGTTTCCCGTCCCATAGTAGGTCCCTTTGTGTACTTTCAATGTCCGTGAAGTACTTGCATGGGACTGGGTCCGGGTAGTTCTGTAGAGCATAGAGGAAACGGGGCAGCACCATCATTTAAAAAAGTGCCGCTCGTCCCAGGAGGGACAGAGGAGTGTTTTCCAGGTGTTAGTGTCACGTCTGAATCTCTGCAAGGGCGGGAGGAGGTTTCGCTCATAGCGGATCTTAGCGTCAATGGTGATAAATACACCAAGGTATTTAAATCCTTCTTTGGCTACCTGAATAGGACAATCAGTTGGCAGGGACGGGGGACTCCCATGTAGGACATATAACAGCGATTTGCTCCAGTTAATTTTATAGCCGGAGTTCCTCCCAAAACTAGTGAAGATGTCCAATACCACTCTTAATGACCTCTGGGGGGAGGCCAGGTAGAGGAGGATGTCATCTGCATACAAGGAGATCTGGTCCTCCCACCCTTCCGCCCATTTAAGTCCATGAATAGATGCATCCCCTCGTATCCAGGCCGCCAGTGGCTCCAGGCAGAGCGCGAAGAGCAGCGGCGATAGCGGACAACCTTGCCTTGTCCCCCTTCCAAGTGTAAATACGTCCGAGATTTTGTTGTTACCTACTACTTGTGCCAAGGGTTCCGCATAGAGTAGCTGTACCCATCCGACAAAGTTAGGGCCAAAACCCATCATTTTTAATACTTCCATAAGGTATGCCCATTCCAATGTGTCGAATGCCATGGTGGTGTCCAAAGAGACCACCATCGCATCTTCTTGTATAGTGGAGCAGCGCCCCAGTACTCCATGGAGACGCCGCAAGTTAAGGGTAGTACTACGGTGCGGCATAAAGCCCGATTGATATGAGTATACCAGCTCAGCTATTATTGGCCGTAGTCTATTTGCCAAAAGCTTAGCAAGTATTTTGGGTTCTGCATTTAGCAGGGAGATCGGTCTATAGGAGGCACTGTTCTCTTTTGGTTTCCCTTCTTTAGGTATGGCCACCAGTGTGGCAATATGTTGGTCTCTTGGCAACAGCCCCAGATTCCTACTGTCCTCATACATACTTTTAAGGTAGGGCGCCATTCTGTCCGGTTTGAGCTTGTATAGTTCAATAGGTAGGCCGTTAGGGCCTAGTGCCTTGCCTGAGCGGAGGTCCCGTATTGCCTTGGCCACTTCGTCGTTTGTAAGCGTACTATCTAATTTCGCTCGGTCCAGGTCAGAGAGGGTTGGTAGTTGGATGTCAGCCAGTAAGTTAGAGGAATCTTCTTCTGAGAGTTCCGAGCCCCTCTGGTACACATGCTCGAAGTGCGCTGCGAATTCTCTGACTATATCGTGGGGCTCGGTGAGAACCGCACCTGAGCAAGTTTTTAGCTCCGGTACCTCTCTTTTTTATCTAACCAGGCTATCATTTTGCCCGCTTTGTCGCCTTGGTCGTGCAACCGTCCATCTCTGTCTCTCGCGAGGGTTTTTGCCGCGTCAGTGGCAAGGGCCTTGTTTTCAGCCGCTTTATTTGCATTTGGTGGATAGCAGCTTGGCCATGCCCCGCCATCTCTTCAAGGCGGATGAGGTCTTGTTCAATAGCAACCATTTGTTTTTCTTTCTCTTTTCGCACCCCCGCTATAGTTGAGAGGGCATGTCCCCTTAGTACCGTTTTAAATGCTTCCCACAGTGTGGTGGGGGAATCCACCGGACCCTCGTTTTCTAAGAAGTATTGGTCTATGGCCCGCGTGAGGGTGGCTTTAGTTTCCTGATTGTGGAGGTACCAGGGATTTATCGGTGCAACACAGCCCACCCTCCTCTCCCCAAACGTGAGGTGGACCCATAGAGGGGAGTGATCCGAGATGCCTTGCACTAAGTGTTTGATTTCCTGGGTGGCCACGTTATGGTGTAGAGGCATAAGGATGTAATATATCCTCGAGAGGGTATTATGTGCTCCCAAAAGGAACGTATATTCCCGTAGGGTGGGGTGATGTCATCTCCAAAGATCTGCAAGGCCAAAAGTCTCGATAAAATTGGGCAGCCAGTGTTGACCGGTACTGATGTCTCGAGGCGGGAGCCGGTCCATCAATCCTGAGACGACTGAATTAAAGTCTCCCCCGATTAGGAGTCGCCCCTCTGGTAGGGAGAGCAGGAGCGTACCAAGGTCCTTATAGGACAGTGTTTGGAGACCTGGTGGGATGTAAACTGCTAACAAAGTCAGTGTTTATCCCTCCCATTGCCCCGAGACGGCTGTGAAGCGCCCCAGTGGGTCTGCCCAAGAGCATTGGATACCCACCCCTCGGGACCCCAATGTGAAGCCGGCGTGCGCCACCATTGTGTATCCCCATCTGTTAAGTGATTTACAGGTATTCCCAATTGGGTGTGGCTCCTGGAGCAGTACAGCATCCGGGAGATGTCGCTTAAGATGCTGGAGTAGTATACTCCTTTTTATTTTGTCTTCCAACCCATTGACGTTCCAGCTCAATAGTTTCAGACTTTTATCCCAATGCATACCAATTGTGACAATTAATTTTCCTGAACGACCTGTGACACTTGTGGTACCACCGACTCGTTACATTGTGTACCTTGCATGACCAATGAACAACCCCCCTGGTACTGCCTGCAAAACTGACCAAAAAGAAAGCAGAACATAACTAACCCGTAATACTCCCCTACTCCCACCCCCCCTCCCTGCTACCCTGCCACCTAGGTCTAAAAGCACCCACATCCCCAACTAGCAGAGTGCCTATCGCTCTGATAACTAGTCAACTGTGACGTGGGGAAGTGGGCTAGTACCAACTCCGGCCGCCAAAGGCTCCCCCCCTCCTGTACCAACAAATTCTGTTTTTCACCAGGTTTTTGAGCTCCCAGGATAGTGACATCCCCATCTAAGACATCCGTGTCACCGCCCCTGTTTCTGCCAGGATCCCACCTAACACTCGATAATGTAGAGTCAGTTAGCCAGTCCGATACATCCTCAGCGCCGCCAGGAGCTACCGAAGAGGTGAAGAGATCACTCTCCCGGAAAAACGGGCCGCACCGGCCGCCCGCCCCACATTATAGCAACAAAACAATTTATACATTACGGTTTGTAGATATTGTCCCTTTGAGTCCAGCTCAAGAACCCAGGTTCTGTCAGTCTCTCTGTGCTGCTTGCAATCCCGGGCTGCTCGACCTCGATCTCCAGGAGCGCGTGCTGCGCCGTTCTGTGTCGGACCACTCATCCGTCAGTCCCGACTCGCGAGTGTAGGGGTCCCTCCAACTGTCTCTCGCTCCGGATGTCTTCTTCTGTATTGCCTTCCCATCTAGCCAATCCTGTACCTCCATCGGAGTGGCAAAGAAGAGCATCTTTCCGTCCGTTATTACTTTAAGTATCGCTGGGAAGAACATCATGTACTTTATTCTTCGTTGCCGTAGGACTGCCTTCACCCCCTCGAAGGAGCGTCGTTCCTGCTGGACTTTAAGTGTAAAATCCGGGAAAAATCGGATAGTCGAGTTTTCGTAGTGCAAGTCTCCCCGGGCCCGAGCCGCCTGCAAAATTGCGTTGCGATCTCTATAGTTGAGGATTTTGGCAATAATGGTCCTGGGAGCTGCACCCGGTTTTGGCCTGGGGATCGACGCCCGGTGCGCCCTCTCAATAGTGAAGAGCGAGGAGAGCCGCTTTGGTTTAAGGTGATGTAAGATGAGATCTTCAAGGAAGAGGTCCATGCTCGGCCGTTCCATGCCCTCCGGAACCCCAACCACTCTAATGTTACTTCGGCGGGCCCGCCCTTCTTGGTCTTCGAGTTTCAAGGCCATTTGGCACTTCTGGTGTGTAAGAGTGTTGATTCACTCCTCAAGTTTTTTAGTAGAGGTCTGGAGTTCCAATACGTTGGCTTCGTTGGTTTTAACTTTGTCTGCCGTTTTTTTCATGTCTGCTTTCATCAAGTTCATTTCAATGGACATTTTATCAATTTTTGTTTCGAGGGTAGACCCCAGGCCCTTGATAGCCGCCATTATGGATTGGAGAGATGGTTCTCCCTGTGTCATATCGTCCTGCGGCGTTGGTTTCGGGACAGCGTACTTGTCCAGTTTGTTAGATTGTACTGATGTGGCATTTTTTGGCTTCATTGTGCAGTTCCACCGACTAGGTTCACACCGCACTGGGTTGACACCTGTTGTCACAAGATTTTTTCCCCTTCTCAGTTGATTGTAGGCCACTTGAGTTGTATCTGCCAAGGAACGCCGTCCGCGGCCTCCGCCCTAGGGTGTGCGGCCGGAAGAGTGGCCCTCCCCGCGATCTTCAGGGGTGTCATGGTGTACTTGCTAGGCGGTGTGTCCATCTGGTGAAGTGGCTAGAGGTATCTGGAAGCATGCGCCCCCACCTCGTTTATAACGCCTCCGAGCACCGACGAGGACCCAACGTTTCCGGCCCACTGCTCCTCGATCCGATGAATAGAGTGGTTCCTTCTGTATGCGGCCTCCTCAGACATGGCCCATTCACCCAGTGCAAGGCACCCCAATAGCCTGCTGACGGCGTCGCCGTCCCCACCTCAGGAGAGGAAGAGTGCTCCCGGCCTACTGGCTCTGCGGGCGCGATGCTCCCCAAGCCGTCCGCTCCACAGCGATGCGACTTTCACCGGATTGGTGGGGCGCACCAGGTCCAATGCGCCACGAGATGGCCTCCGCTCATGCAGATAGTCTATGGGAGCGGTGGGAACATTGGAAAGTTACTGTGTGGTGGTTCTCATCCCACGCAGCGGGTACTGCGTGCACTGGGTCTCTAGTTCCGCAGCCTCTCCCCAACCGATGATATCTGCCTTTCACACTCCCGCAGCAGCGCCGACGGGTGTCCGCTCAGCCCACGTGCGCTTGCTTTTCAAGGGGAGAGGAAAGGGGGGGAGGCCCCCAGCATCACTCCCCAGGTCTCCCCAACAGCGCGGAGAGCAGGCCTCACAGTGCCGATGTGGAGGCCTTCACAATAATGTCTTACGGGGGTGCGAGGTCGCTACCCCCTCATGCCGCCACTGGGAGCGAGTGTGCACTGGGCCACGGGATGCACGCAACTTCGAACGCCCCCCAGGGGCTTGTAATCGGCGCCGGATTTGTAGCACTGCTCTCTCTCCGCCGGCCGCCTCCACTCGGCCCCTGCCGCCTCAGGAGCGCTTCCACAGGTGATACGGGCCCAGCAGCCCCTCTCCAACCCGATCGGAGGGCTCAGCGGTGAAATTTCCAGCCTCCGGGTAGAGCGTGTGCCACGCACGCCAGCGGCCACCTCCGTTCCTCCCGGCCGCACTCCCCCTCACCATTCGCCGGTGCGGTGTCCTCCGGAGCGCGGTACGGCTTCAGGGCATCCGTTTTGAGCCAATTTTACGGTGATCTGGCCCACTGGACTGCGCCAACTCATGGGGTATCCTGGGACTCGTCCTGCCGGATAATTAGCGGAGATATAAGGGGATTAGGGCCTCGGCTCCGGCGGAGCTCGTTTCTCAGGAAGCCATCTTAGTTGGCCCCAGGCCACGCCTCCCGCAAATCATTCTTGACTTATTGAACTCAATATGTAAGCAACCCAAGCCCCTGATTGGGGCTTGTCAGTCAGGTGTAGCTTGTTTACATTGGCAGAGTGAGAACAGGACCCACGTCTGGGCATAATCTTGCCACCTAGGGCAGTATGTTAAGCATACAAAAGGTGATGGGAAGAATGCTTGCAATAAGTCTAACCACTGGCAATCAGTCGGGGTAGCATTTTACCACATTGTTCTTTTGCCACATACCTCCCCTTTTTGGACACAGCCATATGCAAATCAGTTTCGCCCCTGCTCCAATAGGAACATCCCAGCCCGAACTGCCAAGCCAGGACCTTCCTGAACCAGAAAACAAGCAACCCAGGACCAGTTTTGCCCTGATTGGGGCTTGTCAGTGGGGTGCACCTTGGTTCCAGTAGCACAGTGAAAACTTTTACCCCATTGGTTAGGGAATGCCCAAGAGGCACCTCCACCCAGTAGTTAGTGCCAAGCATAAATGTGCCCCCTGGGCATCTCCATCAGAACCCGGCTGGACTTGATGCACTGGGCATCTTTCCTGAGGCAATGCAACCCTTTCCTTTCCTGGTAATCGTCTTCTTTGCCTGCTAGAAACAAGATTGCTGTGGTTACCGTCCCAGCCCCAGCCATCTAAGCAGGATTAGGCTCATGTGCAGTTAGCTCAAATGTTCTCATTCATTTTAATGAAGAGCTCAGTTAAACAGTTTAGTGTTTCTTCTTTGCCAAAATAATAGTCCCCGGCAGGTGGTGTGTATGGACACACCCTTGCAGGTAGCACTCTGCGGTTTACCTGCAAGAATGCACTTGCAATGCAGGTGTGCGATGGATGTAGCTACAACATCCCTCCTTTGCAGTTTAATTTCTTCAATCTAGGACCGCTTGGTGGACCTTTCTGGACAGCATCAGAGGATGGGCTCTGATAGGTGGGTCTTTATGGCACAGTCTGGCTCAGCAGCAGTGGCCCCGGAAGTTGATATTTGGGCTCAGTGAGAGTTGTTGTGGTATCCAGTACAAATCTTTTGATTGTGATCACTTTGGCAGTGGTGCCCCTGGGCAGATCAGATCTCTGCTCAGCTGTGATACAGTCCTTCACTCTGCTGTCGTGGCGGCACCACCAGAAGATCGATCCTGCAGCTGGACGTCGGATGATATACTTTTACATTATACTAGACACAGCTGGTTCCAAAAACTGCACTGAGAAGTCAGGGAGACCCCCAGCTCAGGTCCTCTCTTTGGGTTGTCAGTTTTCTCTTAGGTTCAGCTGATCATGCACCTCACACAGGTCTCTCATCTCTAAGAGTCTCTCCTCCAGCAGGGACAGGCGCACTCCTTCCTCCCTTGCAGCAGGCATGCTTCTTGGATCTTTCTGAAGACCTTCAGGTCTGTGTAAAGTGATGCTTTGCTAGCAGGTAGCACTGATATTGAATCCAAAAGGAGCATGCACAACAGGGACACTGTGAGGTGTCTGTGTTCAGTTTCCTGCTCCTTGATGTCATCGGTCTTCCTGAAGCAGTAATCAGAAATGGGCAATAGGACAGGCCTAGTTTAGGAACTTTTTCAACTGATCAACAAAAACTGCTGTTCCACACTCCACCGCTACCATCTACCTAATGGCCGTGCTCAGGAAGAATTCATCAGCAGCCCCTTGTATATGTATAAAGTACTTATGTAGCATGAATCTAACTAAATGGCAGTGGAGCGCTGTATCAAGCATGAACTCAACACGTGATAGGAGAGGTAGCTGTGTTGTGGAGGGTACAGTGGACATTTTCCAAACTGGAGCAATGGTGGGGTGGTTTTAATGGATTAGGGGGTGTTGTTCCAGATCCTGGGTGCATACATAGAAAAGGCCTGCTGCCTTATTTTTTCTTTACTTTTCTTAGTCTCCAGTTTCATGGACTCTGTGCTTTGGGTGCACTGAGAGCCATCAGATACGGTGAGCTTGAATGCAAGATAAGTGAGGGTGCTGGTTGTGATGGCTTTGTAAATTATGCAGCTGGCAGATGGAGATGGTCGAGGTGGCACTTGGGGCCAATAGAATTCCATCAGGATTCCTAACACAGGATCAGCCCCTTGCTAACAGTCTTCAAAGGATTTCTAAACATAGCCCTGTCTCCTTCCTGCTCACTTCAGTGTCCAAGATAGACCCCATTGCCTCCAATAGACAGACACACACACACACACACTCTACCCCCTACCTCTACCCACGTATGGACATGGGTAGTAGTACGGGGGGGAGTGGAGGCTCACTGAACACACACATGCTCTCAACGTGTACCGAGGATATCAGTACGAGGTTCTTAGTTTCATATAGGAGTGGAACTTTACAAAAGAGAGTTTGGTAGGTCATGCTCTCTCACTGATACAGAGAGGAACATCTTGTGACACTAAAAGTTCACATAGCATGGCACAGTGCCACCACCACTATATGTTTACATCCAGGATAGGGAGAGTAGTCTTCTGTCAACTATGAGGGTACACTGCGTGCACCCCTCCAGGTCACAGGACAGATCCTGACCTCTCAGATTCAGGGACAGGCCTAGGCCTCTGCACCCACTCTAGGTTAGCATGATGCCAGGGCCAAAATTAAAATCGGGGTACAAGGTTCACATGCAGTCGGACATGCAGAGCAGGAGTACATGCCTGTATACCAATGCAGGGGACAATCTCATTCCTACAATGAGTGTAAAGAAAGATGGAGTGAGCCTATGCTACTGATGTCTGGCAGGGGCATATCACATCAGGAGAAATTCCGCCAGGGGTTGGGTGGCAGGAAGATGGGTGAATGATGTAATGGAGGCTCTATGCTGAGTAGGGATAGAAGGTTGAAACACAGGGGATTCTGGGCAAAGGAGAATCTATTTTAAAGAGTGCAAGTTGAACCAGATTACATTTGTAATTTTTGCATACATATCAACAAAAAGAGAGCTCAACATGCAATGGGGGCAAAAATAAATATGCAAATAGAATATCTGGTGATTGCATTAAATATCCTATATCTTCACACTATTGATTAAAAGCACTTAGTCATTTTCATCAATCCCCATACCTGAACTTACACCCCCCTCCCCCACTCAGTGTGGTGAGTACCTGCACTTCATTTTTCTCCATTTATTTATTTTGTATTGCACTGGTGGTCAACTTTGAGTGTTGAAATATATGGATCAAAACTACCAAACAAAAACTTGAAAAAGTGAGTCCATAAGGATAATGTGGGGACCCCTGCCCTACATTCTCCTGAACAGTTCAGTTGTAAGGGGTTTCCTGAATCAGATGTAGTTTGCCTGAGGTCAGGGGTGATGATCCAGGACATTACAAAGCTTAAGAAAATGCACTCACAGACAAAGACTGACATGTTTCTCTCAAATAAAGGGGTGGTTAAAACACCAGCGCTAACTGTTTTGTTCTACATATAAAATACATGTCACTTAAAGTTACACACATAAGTCCTTGATATATCACAGATGGGCAGACCGAACTCCTGGTAGCTATGCACCCTGGAAGTGAGGAAGACTTTAGTGGTATGACCAGATAGGCAGATATTGCTTATGATGCTGAATGGAAGTCTGAGCAGCAGCTGACTCTGGGATGAGGAACATGATGCTGAATGGAAGTCTGAGCAGAAGCTGACTCTGGGATGAGGAACATGATGCTGAATGGAAGTCTGAGCAGAAGCTGACTCTGGGATGAGGAACATGATGCTGAATGGAAGTCTGAGCAGAAGCTGACTCTGGGATGAGGAACATGATGCTGAATGGAAGTCTGAGCAGAAGCTGACTCTGGGATGAGGAACAGGATGCTGAATGGAAGGCAGAGCAGAAGCTGACTGGGATGAGGAACAGGATGCTGAATGGAAGGCAGAGCAGAAGCTGACTCTGGGATGAGGCACATGATGCTGAATGGAAGTCTGAGCAGAAGCTGACTCTGGGATGAGGAACATGATGCTGAATGGAAGTCTGAGCAGAAGCTGACTCTGGGATGAGGAACATGATGCTGAATGGAAGTCTGAGCAGAAGCTGACTCTGGGATGAGGAACATGATGCTGAATGGAAGTCTGAGCAGAAGCTGACTCTGGGATGAGGAACATGATGCTGAATGGAAGTCTGAGCAGAAGCTGACTCTGGGATGAGGAACAGGATGCTGAATGGAAGGCAGAGCAGAAGCTGACTCTGGGATGAGGCACATGATGCTGAATGGAAGTCTGAGCAGAAGCTGACTCTGGGATGAGGAACAGGATGCTGAATGGAAGGCAGAGCAGAAGCTGACTCTGGGATGAGGAACATGATGCTGAATGGAAGTCTGAGCAGAAGCTGACTCTGGGATGAGGAACATGATGCTGAATGGAAGTCTGAGCAGAAGCTGACTCTGGGATGAGGAACATGATGCTGAATGGAAGGCAGAGCAGAAGCTGACTCTGGGATGAGGAACATGATGCTGAATGGAAGTCTGAGCAGAAGCTGACTCTGGGATGAGGAACAGGATGCTGAATGGAAGGCAGAGCAGAAGCTGACTCTGGGATGAGGAACAGGATGCTGAATGGAAGTCTGAGCAGAAGCTGACTCTGGGATGAGGAACATGATGCTGAATGGAAGTCTGAGCAGAAGCTGACTCTGGGATGAGGAACAGGATGCTGAATGGAAGGCAGAGCAGAAGCTGACTCTGGGATGAGGAACAGGATGCTGAATGGAAGTCTGAGCAGAAGCTGACTCTGGGATGAGGAACATGATGCTGAATGGAAGGCAGAGCAGAAGCTGACTCTGGGATTAGAACCAAGATGCTGGATGGAAGGCTGAGCAGCAGCAGCTGAGTCTGGGATGAGGTACATGATGCTGAATGGACTTCTGAGCAGCAGCTGACTCTGGGATGAGGAGCAGGATGCTGAATGGAAGTCTGAGCAGCAGCTGACTGGGATGAGGAACAGGATGCTCAATGGAAGTCTGAGCAGCAGTTGATGGAATCAGGAACAGTATGCTGAATGGAAGGCTGAGCAGCAACGGCTAACTCTAGGATTAGAAAAAGGATGCTGTTACAAATAAATAGACTAATCTGGCTAGTTTTGATGCAGACAAGAATAATGTGTAAACCCCAGGCTGAGCAGCAGGACTGGGTCTGGGATGAGGAACAGGATGCTGAATGGATGTCTGAGCAGCAGCTGAGTCTGGGATGAGGAACAGAATGCTGAATGGAAGGCTGCGCAGCAGCAGCTGACTCTGTGATGAGGAAAAGGATGCTGAATGGAAGTCTGAGCAGCAGCTGACTCTGGGATGAGGAACAGGATGCTAAATGGAAGTCGAGTTCCATTTTGCTACAACTAACCAGAGTCATAGTATCAAAAATACCTCCAGGAGCACACCATAAAACAGAAAAACAGTATGTGGTCGCGTTTTGGTCTGCACTCACTAGTAGTGTTCACCATGAGTCACAAATGCAAGTCCAGAATCCTCACCGCTGACCACCAATGTTAGATTTGGGGGTCTCTAGTTGGCACAGGTAGGTACTTGTGACAAATAGGGACCCTTGCCTCTAGTCAGGGTAAGGGGGTACACTCCCAAAATAACCCCTGCTCACCCCTTGGTAGCTTGGCACGAGCAGACAGGCTCATCTCAGAGGCAGTGTGTAAAGCATTTGTGAACACATACAGTAATCCAGTGACAACACTACAGATGGACACCACACAGTTGTATCAAAAATAAGTATTCTTTATATAGATTTAACACAAGACCATAAACGACAAAAATCCATAATACTGTTAGTTAAGATGGTAGTTTTAGCTTAGTTCTTTTTAGTTCTTAAAGTGTGACACTCTTAGTTCAATGTACCTTTAGATGCGACACGCAGGGCAACGAAAGTGTTGCAAGGACGATGATGCGTTGAAGATTTTGGTGCAAAGAAATAAAGACGGAAGATCTTCCTGATGTGGCACGCTTCTCCGATGTGGCGAGAGATCTCGGCTCGATGCGTCAGCTGCAGCGGCGACACCCTTGTCCAGTGATACGATGACAGCAGCTTTGGCGGCGACACTCTTCTCCAACGATGCGAGACGCTTCCGCTCAATGTGACAGTTGCAGCAGTGACACCCTTGTTCAGTGATGCGATGACAGCAGCTCCGACAGCAGCACGCTTCTCCGTGGATGCGAGGCGCTTTTCTTGATGCGGTGCAATGCGACAGCTACAGCGGCGACATCCTTCTTCAGAGATGCAACGGCAGCGGCTGCGACGGTGATACACTTCTTCTTCGTTGCGAGACTCTTCTCGTGATGCGGTGCAATGCGACAGCTCCAGCGGCGACACCCTTGTTCAGAGATGCGACGGCAGCGGCTGGGACGGCGACACACTTCTTCGGTGTTGCGGGACGCTTCTTGTGATGCAATGCAATGCGACAGCTACAGTGACAACACCCTTGTTCAGTGATGTGACGGCAGCGGCTGCGACATGCTTCTTCTCCGTGAGTCGCGCTTCCAGCTCCTTGCGACACGCAGTCCCTCAGAAGGCCCAAAACAGCAGCAGGCACTTCCAAAGAACTCTGGGGATCTGGGGGTTGAAGTCTGTTGTCCCTAAGACTTCAGCAGGAGGCAAGCTCTTTTCCAAGCCCTTGGAGATCCTTACACAAGTTGAATGAAAATGCACACAAAGTCCTTTCTCCTTTCTTTGGCAGTCAGGCAACCACTGCAGGCCAATCCCCCAAGTAGCACTTCAGCTTAGGGATAGTCTCTCCTCAGTTTCTTCCGGTTCCAATCCTTGGCAAAGGTTTCTTCTTATTTCCCAAAGTGATCTAAAGTTCTGGGGTCTGGGTCCCCTTTTTATACACAGTTTCTCTTTGTTCTCTGAAGGCAGAGAGGCCTTTGCCTAGTCCAAACCAGTTCTGGTCAGTCCTGGAGCACTTTGTTTACATGACTCCTTCTTTCCTTTCACAGTGCAGGGCAGAGACATCAGACACACCACAGTAGATGGAACCAGCATTGTGGAGGGAAAGCACAGCTCTATTCAGGTCCCAGGTGCAACTCCTCCCACCACTCTACATGTAGATAGCCCTATTCAGCCCTGTGCTGACTCACCCTGCCTCCGGGAATTTTCCCAGCCCCTGTCACTCAAACTCCAGACAAGGAATACACAGCCTAGCAGAGGTAGGTTTGGATGGTTAGACAAGAAAATACCTACTTTCTAAAAGTGGTATTTTCAAACACAGAATGTTAAAACCAACTTCACTAAAGGATGTATTTTATCATTCTGAGTTCAGGCATACTAAACTCGAATTTCTACCATGTTCCCTGAGTCAGTTAGGATTATAAAATGTAATAATCTAACTGCCCATTCTGGCCTATGGAGATCAGGTAGCCTTGCAATAGTGAATAATGAAAATGGCTGTAATTCACTATTAGAACATGCCACACACACCAGGGCATGTCCTACCTTATACTTACAATGCACCCTGCCCTTGGGCCTACCATAGGGGTGTCTCATATGAAGAAAAGGGAAGGTTTAGGGACTGGCAAGTGGGTGCACTTGCCCAGTCAGCATGACATTACCAGACTGCACGCAGGTTCTGCAATGGCATGCCTGAGACACACTTTACAAGCTGCTTCTGTGGGTGGCACAACCAGTGCTGCAAGCCCACCACCAGCATTTGATTTACAAGCCCTGGGCACACTCAGTGCACTGTACTAGGGTCTGACAAGTAAACCAAATCATCCAATCATGGAGTCACTAATCCATACATCAATTTACAATAGGGAGAGCATATGCACTTTAGCACTGATCAGCAGTGGTAAAGTGGCCAGAGTCATAAAACAGCCAACAACAGGTCAGAAAAAAGTTCAGGGATGACCCTGCAAAAAGGGCCAAGTCCAACAATCTCCTTGTGTTTGCGATGAGTAGAGTGGAGGCAACCCTCACTTTCAGCCTGTTGCGCTTGGACTTCTCCCCGCAACATCATCTGCAGAACAGTTTGGAGGTCAGACTCGATAAAAAGATTAATATGGCCTCACAAATATCAGCAGCTGCAGCAGATGAGGAAACCATGGAGGCTTTTGCCTCTTTCATCCACAGACACTCGCTGCACAGTATCGAGCTGCCAGTTTAATCTTAAAACCACCCCCATTTTTCTAGAGCATCACTCTTATTCAGTACTGGTACTGGAAACAATTCACTCCGGGAACTGATAAATTGGGGGTCAGCGTGTAGCAAAGGAAGGTGGGTGGAATTACAAGGGCTGTTCTTGAAAAATGGAGCCTCAAACATCAATTTGTACATTTATTTATTTTGTAATCTGCTGCAAAGAAATTAGCAACATGGACACATTTGACAGTAAATTAGTTGTAGGTTACCTAATTGCTGAAAAGAGGCTGCATTTTAACATATCTTGAGAGTTAAGGAACCTGCTGCTGAGACCTTTGTGTGCTCAGCAATTTAGAGGGATCATAATGTCTACAGATATGGAAGATATGTGATTCCTACATCTTATTATCAGGGGCGTTGTGAACACCCTGCTGTAGCAACTACAGCAGGTGTGGAGTTCTGGATGGGCCTCTTCTATTTGTAACTTGGCAGACAAAGGCTCATAATTAATGCGAAAGGGTGAGAGGGTGAGTGAGAAGATGATTGGATGGGTGGATGAGTGAAAGGATGGATGTAGAAAGGGACGCTTTGCATAGCCTATAGGTCTCGCTTTTGGGACCTTATAAGTATTTAGTTATGCAACTGTTACATGGCTAAACACTGATAAGGTCCCAAAGGCAAGACCTATTGGCTATGCCAATGCTTGTTTTAAATTAAACCAAGCGTGGTGTCGCTAAAGCAGGTGCCGCTCTCAGTATCAAAGTTTAAAAAAATAAAAAACAGAGCGCAGTTTCCCTAAAGCGGACGCCGTGCTCAACATCAAAGTAAAACAAAAAATGTTTTACTGAGCTCTGTGTCCCTAAAGCGGGCGCCACGCTCAGCATGCAAGTTAAACAAAATAGTGCTCACCCACTTATAATGCAGACCGTGTAACAAGCCAGGTAAAAGGTTCAGTCGTTATGGGCGGTAACAAATGCAGACAAGGCGGTACCAAGGAGGGACTAACAAGCCTATTTACAAATCAGAAGCCAGCATTTACGAAGGCCAATGACACAAGCCAATGACAAATATGGGCGGAGAGTGGGCAGGGCTTCCAGTGCATACTCTAATACAGCATGCCTTGCAGAGCAAGCAGTGCCTGCGCGCTGCCGCTAGGCTCCACCTAAAAAGGACCTCAAGCTCCTCCTACTGGACAGACACCTGGGTTAATCACCCTCGACCAGACTTAACCCCTTCAGTGCCCATGACGAGCTGGACTCGTCATGGGCTGCGGTGGCGCTGTGCCCATGACGAGTCCAGCTCGTCATGGACTCCGCCCGCTAATGCAAAGCGCGGCACTGGGCGGGGAAAGGGGCAGCATGCAAGGGGTTAAGTATTCTCTCCACCAGGATCTCAAGTACCTTGGTTACGTGACCTCAGAATCTAAATCGATGCTTTAACTGAGCACGACCTTAGAGCAACTGCTGTAACTGTCTCGTGTTGTAATTCGTGCATGCATCCACCGATGTAAAGGTAGGAGTTTAAGTACTGTCACTGGAACAAGCTCTAACCCATGTATACTGCTAGTGTTGTAAAGCGCTCTCACGCCTTCGAGACATTTTTGCTCTATATAAAATTGCAAAAATAAAAAAAATACAATTATATCGCGTGAACTTGGCCTTTGGGCATTTAAGCTCTTTATATGAGCACCAAAGTACAAAGTCATATTTTTGAAGGTATGGGACATTCAATTATTTGTCTACAATCACAGGAGGTTGAACCGACGCCAAGATTTGAGCTTGATTTTCTAGCTGGAACCCCGTTAGGTTACATGTTGTACCCTCTGTTGTATGTTCGGCTCACACCAGCTGTTCTCTTCCTTAGTTAAAACCTAAGCTGTTTTAAGTACTACAACTCCCAGCATGCCGTAGGGCGCGGGCGTCAACGATCTTAACTACTCATTACGTTAGCCCCGCCTTATGTTCCAACCGTAGATTGCGTAACAATTCTCTCAGCTCCGCCTCCCGGAGAGCCACGCCCACTCGGCCTGCCGTTGGGCTTGTGTTTGCACACGCCTCCTCGTTGCCCTGCCCTCTCTGGGTAAGGCTCCGCTGTGATTGGCTGCTCTCAGTGCCCGTCCCTCGGTGCTGGCCCCGTGCTCTCCGTACGGTGCCCGCATCGGGCTAAGAGCGAGCCATGGCAGCGGCGGGACGGGCCGTCATCCTGGGCTTCCTGAGGAGGGCACCGCGACTGCCCTGGGTGGGACCGGCGGCCCGGAGCTGCGCCTCAGAGGCCCCCGTGCGGGGGGCGCTGCCCGGTGCTCAGGTGAGGCTGTCAGGTGTCTGCTGAGGGAGGGGGCGTGGGCGCCCCTCCTGGGGGCAAGGTGCAGCCGAGATCTGTAACACTTCATCTCAGGGAGTGCGCTGGGGAACTGGTATATCCACTAGTAGTGGGGGGTGGACTTGCCTGTGCACTGGCAGTGGGCAGAGCAGAAGTGTGCTGGTAGGACTGGCACATGCACTGCTTGGGCAGGGGTGAGGGGTGGGCATGCCTGTGCACTGGCAGGCCAGACGTATGCTGGTAGGACTGGTACATGCACCACTTGGGTTGGGGTAAGGGGTGGGCATGGCTGTGCATTGGCAGGTGGCAGACCAGACGTATGCTGGTAGGACTGGTGCATGCACCACTTGGGCTGGGGTAAGGGGTGGGTGGGCATGCCAGTGCACTGGCAGTGGGCAGAGCAGACGTATGTTGGTAGGGCTGGTACATGCACCACTTGGGCTGGGGTGAGGGGTGGGTGGGCATGCATTCCCTGTGCACTGGCCAGAACGGACGTGTGCTGTTAGGGCTGGTACATGCACCGCTGGGGGTGAGGGGCGGTTGGATGGGCATTCTTATGTATTGGTACTTAGCAGGTCATATTTGTCCAATGGTAGAACTCCTAAACCCACTGGTAGATGGGAGAACTGGCAGATCTGTTTGTAGAAGAGTGGGCATGCACATCCATTGGTAGAGGGTAGAACAGATGTGTCTGCTGGTAGAACTGATATTGCCAGCCCCTGACTGAGAAAAGAACTGGCATATCTACTTGCAGTAGGTAGAACAAATGTGTCTGCTAGACAAGAACTGGTATATCTCCTGATAGGGGGAGGAGGGGAGGGGGGTTTGACATATACATGTCCTGGAAGCAGGTAGAACACGTATCTACAGTTAGCATTGGTATATCCACGGGTATGTCTTCTGTTAGATGGGGGGGGGGGGGGGGGGGGGACATGCGTATGCACCGGTAGGCAGCAGAACAGGTTTGTTCACTGGTGAGGAGGAGGGTGGCTGTGCATGTGCCCTGCCGGCCCTCAGAGTGCAGAACCCTCAACACCTGAGGCAGCTGTTCAAGGCAGGGCACCTGTCACGGAGGTGGTTTGCAGATGCTGTACTTGAAGCAGCCAGACTCCAGGCTGGTCTTTAAAGAGGGACTCCTGCGAACTGGCTTTCCTTTCCGCTGTGTGTATCTTGAGGCAAGTTCATAATCATTCTAATTTTATTTTGCTTCTTCTCACAAGACTTCCAAGTGGCTCGCTGACGTTGTACCTGGGGGTGTGCGTTTAACGCTGTCAAACTAGGCTCAGAATTCCCATCATGCAAAGCGATGTTAAGTAAACGCCAGAAGTGTCACACCATGTCTAAGTTTCATACAGTGGAGTTGTCGACTTCAAACAATGCAATTCCTTCACATGCAAAACCAGAACTAAATCATGTTAGCTTATTTTCTGAGGGCACTCTTTCCTTGTGCTTGAAAATAATGATTGACAATGGCACTTGTTTTGGCTTTTGTACTGTGAAAGATTTATACCAAGTGCCACCACCACAGGCACAGAGCCAGCTTCACTGGCAGAAAGACTAGATGCAAGATGGGTCGCTGCAGCAGGAGGAGCTGTGCAAGATTATGCCTCACCTATTAAACCTGAGAAGCAGCCATAAAGACATGTTGCACAATCTCTATACTTATACAGGTATTAGTCACGGTATAATGTATGTGATACTAAAGCCCTCTGGGAACCTACAGTAGTTATTTGTGAACCTAGCCAAAAGACACAGAGCACCGCACAGGGTCAAATGCTGGTGTGCAGTTCATGAGACTAGGAGAGGTATCTGGATTCTGAGAGCAGGAGTGTACTGCACCTGCATTCTGATGGAATGTTCTTTAAAGGGCTCCGTCTTCAACTGTTTCCTGAACAGAAGACGCATTGGGTATGCTGTTGCAGATCCTTGATGCATGGATGGAAAAGGCTTGATTCCTTTTTTCAATAAGTTTTTTTTTTTTTTTTTTTTTAGTCTCCAGTGTGTGTGTGTGTGTGTGTGTGTGTGGGGGGGGGTGTCCTGGCTTCAGGGGTACTGGTGGCCAGAGATGATGAGCTTGTCTGCAAGATCAGCATGGGTGCTGACCGTGATGCCTGTGTAAATGAAGTAGCTGGTTTTGAAGATGATGCATGGCAGCAAGAGGAGCCAATAGAGTTCTGTCAGGATCCTGGGGATCTGATTGTATTTCTTCAGCTTTGAATGATACTTGCTGTGGGGTGTCTGATGCCCTTGAGGGGAATGCTGATGTGGGGCCTGGGAGGCCATGGAGCAGGGCTTGTGGTCTGCAAGGCCTACTTGGGGTTGACTTATTAATATTTAAAATAAATGATTTTTAAAAGGAAGGATTTTGCCAGTCAATTTTTTTTTTTTACATTAGAATTGCAATGTTTACACTGCTACTGCCAGGCTACAATGGTAGGCCTAAAGCCATGTTGTGCACTGCCACTGTAGTGGACAGCACAATAGGTGCTGCAGTCCACTAGTAGTATTTAATTTATATGCCCTGGGTACACTTTGTATCCTTTGCCAGGGACATACAGGTAAGTTAAATATACCAATTTAGAGGATGCCAATTTGACCATGTGTGAAGAAAAGGCACAGACGCTATACTACTGGTTACCAGGGTTAAAGTCCACTTGGTTCTAAATCCTGCAAAAATACAGATTCCAGCCAGAAGCTAAAAATTGTGGCCTGGGTGAAGCCAAATGACTTGGCATTCAGTAAAAGTTGGGGTTCAAAGCTGTCTGAGTTCATATAATTGTGGTAGGTGTGTACTATTGTTTGTTCTTGGCAAATAACAGCAATTCTGTCTTGAGTGGGTTGAGCTTCAAGCAGGCACTGGGCGTCCAGGTCCTTGATGAACAAGGTGGGCTGAGTTCTCTTCTCCCCAGGGTTTGAACTGTAGTTCCTAGCAGACGCAATTAACTCACTTTGTGGTTCCATCTGGCTTCTCTAGGTTCTCTAGAACAGTAAACAGTGTCTTGTGGCAGGAACCTTTGGCTATTGTTGTTTTGATAAATGTGTTTTGTTAGAGCAGAGGTCGGAGTTAATTGGGAATTGGAGTGTGGAGTGATGGGGAGCTGCAAACCTGCGATGAGGATTGAAGATAATGTGGAGACATACAAAAGATTTATTGTGCAAGACACAAGTGAAAAGATAAAAAGAACAAGTAAACATCTATGCCATGCTGGTGCCATAGCTGAACCAACACAAGTCTAATTTCACTGATTTGCTACTCTTTTACCATGAACACTCATTCCCTAGTAATAAAAAGTATTGGGCTCACTTGCAGGGATGAGGACGAGATGTTAGAGAGAGAGAGAGAGAGACAACTCAGTGTTGTTCAGTCAGGACAGCAACATAACAAGTGCTTAGTTTCTCACCTTTCCATACACAGGTTGCCAGTATGGCGAGGGTCTGAGTCATGAGCCAATTTATAGATTGCTCGTCAGGAGATCATCCACCTTTGGGAGCATCAGAGGTTCTTGAGGTGTGAATAAAGATTGCTGCTCCAACTGTTCTTTTGCCACTCTGGCTTATTTTCGCTCATTCTGCAATACTCCTGAATTGTGCATGCTGCCGTCTGGGTCACTGAGCTTTCTGTGATTCCTCTCTGCCCCTGCTCTCCACCTACCTTTGGTGCAAGCACACACAGCGCTTCGCTGTCCATCTCTATCTAGCTACGTTGGAGCTTTGTAGGTGATTATTTGTTTTAACCTCTTGCAGGGCTGTCCTGAATCCAAGAAATCTTACCTGGCAGAACATCTAGGCAGCTAGATCCCTCTCCTAGCAGAAGCTGTAGACAGAGCAACTGTGTCAGTCTTCACTGTGCAGTAAGCCATATTGTGTCTGCTCCTCAGTACTCAACAGGCCCTTCAATATGAAAATAACATGGTTGTGGTTGATATCTCCGCAATGGTAAGGGTCAACTGGATGTGATCATGTGTGCTGCAATCAAGGTGACAAGCAGGAGCCAATGTGAACACCCTCCACATGACAGTTTAAGTCAACACAGTGTGCACCTCCTGCTTCCACATCCTACGCATGCTACGTAAGATCTTCAAATGGTTGCCTCGGAGCACTAGACAGACCATCACGCAAGCACCCATCATCAGCAGGCTGCACTTCAGCAACACACTCTACGCCTGAATCTCCAAACAACTCCTACACAGACTCCAGACCATCCAGAACACTGCTGAAAGACTCCTACTCAACCCCCCACGCCGCACCCACATCACACCGCACCTCAGGAAGCTTCACTGGCTCCCCATTTACAAGCACAGCCAATTCAAACTTCTCACACACACATTTAAAACCCTACACAACACAGGAACAGGATACCGGAACAGCTGCATACACTCTCACCAACCCACCAGACACATATGCTCTGCCTCACTCTCACATATTCCCATCATCCACAAAAGCGAAACTGGAGATCACTCATTCTTCTACTTCGCACCCAAGACTTGGAACAACCTCCCTCAACACAACAGAACCTCCTCCTCACTATTTGAGATCTGCAACAAGGTGAAGACCTAGTTTCCTCAGTATAAGCCCCAGGTGCTGAGGATTGCTCAGTATAAGCCCCGGGTGCTGAGGATTCCTCAGTATAAGCCCCGGGTGCTGAGGTTTCCACAGCATAAGCCCCGGGTGCTGAGGTTTCCACAGCATAAGCCCCAGGTGCTGTGTGCTGAGGTTTCCACAGCATAAGCCCCGGGTGCTGAGGTTTTCACATTATCACCCCTGTGTGCTGAGGTTTCCACAGTATCAGCCCCGGGTGCTTAGATTTCCACAGTACCAGCCTCTGTGGCTAAGGTTTACACAGTATCAGCCCCGGTATGAGATTTCCACTTTACCTACCCAGCCTCATGTGCTGAGGTTTCCACAATATCCGCCTCGGGCGCAGAGTTTTCCACAGTACCAGCCTCAGTTGCTGAGATTTTCACTTTACCTACCCAGCCTCAGATGCTTAGGTTCCCACAACATCCGCTTCGGATGCTGAGATTTCCACAGAACCAGCCTTCGGTGTGAGATTTCCACTTTACCTACCCAGCAGGTGCTGAAGTTTCCATAGTGTGCTGAGGTTGCCGTAGTACCAGCCTCGGGTTTGAGATTTTCATTTTACATACCTCAGCCGCTGAGGTTTCCATAGTACCAGCCTCGGGCATGAGATTTCCACTTTACATACCCCAGCCTCGGGTGCTGTGGTTTCCGCAGTACCAGTCTCGGGTGCTGAGGTGTACACTCTACCTACCCAACCTCAGGTGCTGAGATTTCTGCAGTACCTGCCTCAGGTGCTGAGATTTCCACAGTACCACCCGCGGGTGTGAGATTTCCACTTTACCTACCCAGCCTCAGGTTCTGAGTTTTCCGCAGTACCAGCCTCAGGTTCTGAGTTTTCCGCAGTACCATCCTCAGGTTCTGAGTTTTCCGCAGTACCATCCTCAGGTTCTGAGTTTTCCGCAGTACCATCCTCAGGTTCTGAGTTTTCCGCAGTACCAGCCTCGGGTGCTGAGATTTCCACAGTACCACCCGCGGGTGTGAGATTTTCACTTTACCTACCCAGCCTCAGGTTCTGAGTTTTCCGCAGTACCATCCTCAGGTTCTGAGTTTTCCGCAGTACCAGCCTCAGGTTCTGAGTTTTCCGCAGTACCAGCCTCAGGTGCTGAGATTTTCCCAGAACCTGCCTCAGGTTCTGAGTTTTCCGCAGTACCAGCCTCAGGTTCTGAGTTTTCCGCAGTACCAGCCTCAGGTGCTGAGGTTTCCCCAGTACCAACCTCGGGTGCTGAGGTTTCCCCAGTACCAGCCTCAGGTGCCGAGGTTTCCCCAGTACCAGCCTCGGGTGCTGAGGCTTCTGCAGTGCTAGCCTCGGGTGCTGAGGTTTCCGCAGTGCCAGCCTCTGGTGCTGAGGTTTCCGCAGTGCCAGCCTCGGGTGCTGAGGTTTCCCCAGTACCAACCTCGGGTGCTGAGGTTTCCCCAGTACCAGCCTCGGGTGCTGAGGTTTCCCCAGTACCAGCCTCGGGTGCTGAGGTTTCCCCAGTACCAGCCTCGGGTGCTGAGGTTTCCCCAGTACCAGCCTCGGGTGCTGAGGTTTCCCCAGTACCAGCCTCGGGTGCTGAGGTGTCCACAGTACCAGCCTCGGGCGCTGAGGTGTCCACAGTGCCAGCCTCAGGCGCTGAGGTCTCCTCTTGGCACTCTGCAGCAACCCCCTTCTGATGACACTTTCGATGCTCGCCCTCTGACCTGGAAGAGCAGGCAGATGTTTGGCTCCACAGGGCCCGTGTTTGCACAGTGACCCAGCTCCTGAATGGAAGCGGCTCACACGGTGTGTGCACGCGGAGGCAGGAGATAAGGGTGAATGACAGCAGCACGTGCTGCTCGGAGATTACTGATTCTCTCCCTTCACGTCTATGATTGTTGACTTTGAATGAGCGGAGCACGCGCCACCTGCTCCGCTCCCCGCAGCCTAGTAACCCATTTCACAGACTGGCAGCCATGTTGTTGTGTGCATCCTAGTGTTTGAGGTTGTCTGGCAATTTTAAAATGATTATATTGGTGAATGAGGAGCTGTGTTTTTACACAAACGGTCACACTTTGTATAAGCCACCATGGTGGTCGCAGGAGGGTCTCGAGGGACCAGTTCTGCCCCACCCTCTTCCAGGTGGGGCAGAACTGGGGGTTTAGAACCATCATCCCTGCTTGCAGTGGCTATACCCCGTTGCCCCTCTTGTAGCTTGCCACATTACCCATACAAGTAGGGCCGCCCTGTTTTGTGAAGGCTCGTCCACATGGACAGGGGGCGTGCACTGCATAGGTGCTGGCTTATGTATCCCACACCTGGCCCCGCCACCTCCTCAGGTTAAGCAGCAATGGGGCAGTGCTGGCAATCTGGCTTCAGGTCTGCTTTCAGTTCCCGTCCTCGGATGCCATCTCTTGGGTACTCTGGTCACGCGAGCATGAGAAGCGTTTGGGTAAATGATGCTTCAGCCCATGGACGCAGTTACAGATGCAGACACTAGGTGAGGCTACTGGGCACAAAGGACTGTGGTTCGGATACAAAGTGCTACCTACGTTTCTGGGCCTTCAGTCTTCTGTTAAGTAGAGCATCATGTCCTACTTGTTACCTCGGTCCATTAATGATGCTCCAGGGCCTATCTATCGAGCACAGCTGAGTGATGCTGCGAGGCCTACTTGTTATCCATGGCCAGTAAGGGATGCTGCACGGCCTACTTGCTATCCATGGTCGGTAAGGGATGCTGCACGGCCTACTTGTTATCCATGGCCAGTAAGGGATGCTGCACGGCCTACTTGTTATCCATGGCCAGTAAGGGATGCTGCACGGCCTACTTGTTATCCATGGTCAGTAAGGGATGCTGCACGGCTTACTTGTTATCCATGGCCAGTAAGGGATGCTGCACGGCCTACTTGTTATCCATGGTCAGTAAGGGATGCTGCACGGCCTACTTGCTATCCATGGTCGGTAAGCGATGCAGCACGGCCTACTTGTTATCCATGGCCAGTAAGGGATGCTGCACGGCCTACTTGTTATCCGTGGCCAGTAAGGGATGCTGCACGGCCTACTTGTTATCCGTGGTTGGTAAGCGATGCCGCACTGCCTACTTGTTATCCATGGCCAGTAAGCGATGCTGTACGGCTTACTTGTTATCCATGGTCGGTAAGCGATGCCGCACGGCTTACTTGTTATCCATGGTTAGTAAGTGATGCTGTACGGCTTACTTGTTATCCATGGTCGGTAAGCGATGCCGCACGGCCTACTTGTTATCCATGGCCAGTAAGGGATGCTGCACGGCCTACTTGTTATCCGTGGCCAGTAAGGGATGCTGCACGGCCTACTTGTTTACCATGGTCGGTAAGCGATGCAGCACGGCTTACTTGTTATCCATGTTTAGTAAGCGATGCTACTTGTGAAAATAGTAGCCTTCACCTCCCGTGGTTGCTGGTGTGCAGGGAATCTTTCTCCCGTGGCCTGATCATGTGTAGGGCAGCCTTAGAAGCAGAGTTTCCTTCTTCTGAGGACTTCGGTAGGTGAGTCTGTGAGAAAAGTATTTCGAGGGGTGCAGGGACAGCCTGAGAGGAAAAATTCTTCTCCCAAGAGCTGCGGGAATCTAGGGACAGTCTCGGAACACATCTCTCAGAGCTGCTAGTATGCAGGAAGTATCTGGGACCAGAGTATACCCTTTCGAGAACTGCTGGTGGCATGCAATGACAGCCAGAGAGCAGAGCATTCTTCTCCCAAGGGCTGCTGGTGTGCATGGAGAGTCTGTGAGTAGAGTATCCTCTTGACGGCTGCTGGTGTGCATGGAGAGTCTGTAAGTAGAGTATTCTCTGGAGGGCTGCAGGTGTACATGGAGAGTCTGTGAGTAGAGTATCCTCTCGAGGGCTGCTGGTGTGCATGGAGAGTCTGTGAGTAGAGTATCCTCCTGATGGCTGCTGGTGTGCATAGAGAGTCTGTGAGTAGAGTATCCTCCTGATGGCTGCTGGTGTGCATAGAGAGTCTGTAAGTAGAGTATCATCCTGACGGCTGCTGGTGTGCATGGAGAGTCTGTGAGTAGAGTATCCTCCTGATGGCTGCTGGTGTGCATGGAGAGTCTGTTCGTAGAGTATCCTCCCGAGGGCTGCTGGTGTGCATGGAGAGTTCGTAGAGTATCCTCCCGAGGGCTGCTGGTGTGCATGGAGAGTCTGTGAGTAGAGTATCATCCTGACGGCTGCTGGTGTGCTTGGAGAGTCTGTGAGTATAGTATCCTCCCGAGGGCTGCTTGTGTGCATGGAGAGTCTGTGAGTAGAGTATCCTCTTGGGCTGCTGGTGTGCATGGAGAGTCTGTGAGTAGAGTATCCTCTTGAGGGCTGCTGGTGTGCATGGAGAGTCTTTGAGTAGAGTATCCTCCTGAGGGCTGCTGGTGTGCATGGAGAGTCTGTGAGTAGAGTATCCTCTTGACGGCTGCTGGTGTGCATGGAGAGTCTGTGAGTAGAGTATCCTCTTGAGGGCTGCTGGTGTGCATGGAGAGTCTGTTCGTAGAGTATCCTCCCGAGGGCTGCTGGTGTGCATGGAGAGTCTGTTCGTAGAGTATCCTCCCGAGGGCTGGTGGTGTGCATGGAGAGTCTGTGAGTAGAGTATCATCCTGACGGCTGCTGGTGTGCTTGGAGAGTCTGTGAGTATATTATCCTCCCGAGGGCTGTTTGTGTGCATGGAGAGTCTGTGAGTAGAGTATCCTCTTGGGCTGCTGGTGTGCATGGAGAGTCTGTGAGTAGAGTATCCTCTTGAGGGCTGCTGGTGTGCATGGAGAGTCTTTGAGTAGAGTATCCTCCTGAGGGCTGCTGGTGTGCATGGAGAGTCTGTGAGTAGAGTATCCTCTTGAGGGCTGCTGGTGTGCATGGAGAGTCTGTGAGTAGAGTATCCTCTTGAGGGCTACTGGTGTGCTTGGAGAGTCTGTGAATAGAGTATCCTCTTGACGGCTGCTGGTGTGCATGGAGAGTCTGTGAGTAGAGTATCCTCTTGACGGCTGCTGGTGTGCATGGAGAGTCTGTAAGTAGAGTATCCTCTTGAGGGCTGCTGGTGTGCATGGAGAGTCTAAAAGTGGAGTGTTCTTCTCCCGCGGGCTGCTTGTGTGCATGGAGAGTCTGTGAGTAGAGTATCCTCTCGAGGGCTGCTGCTGTGCATGGAGTGTCTGTGAGTAGAGTATCCTCCCGAGGGCCGCTGGTGTGCAGTGCGTTGTATCCTGTGCTGCCAATATTTCTAAACTGTGCTGCCTTCTTGACATGGTATTATTCATAGCGTATCATTGTTTTACTGTTCCAAGATGTCTACCATGTTTAGAAACACTATGTTGGCCACTTTGGCTCAGTACAGCAGTGTGCGGTTTAATGAACGGCTAACTTGGAATGATTTTATGCACAGTGTGTCATTATTTTTCATATTCCAAGATAGGCCAGCATGTTGATTCTAAATGTGACAGCTATGTTGGAACTGTAAAACTGCCGTTCTTGTAAGACAGACCTTTTCTGTTGTGTTTAATTTTACTTTTGGCAGTGTAGTTGAAGTATACCCCACCTTTAATAGAGTGTGGTGAATGCCACCTTGCCTGCTATGGGTAGTCTGATGGCTGGTGGTTAATATTGATGATCAAGAGCACTAGATATTTTACCTTCTCCTGTTGGAGTGGCTTCCACTTATCATACTCTTAACCTTTTAATGCCTTAAACTGCTTTAAGATCAGTGTGGCGGCCCAGTAACCCAGAGGTCTCACTCTCCATCCTTTCCCAGAAGTTGGACACAGCTGGGCAAGACCAAACCATATGGAAGAAGTCAAGATCAGGAAGGGTGCACCTCGCACACTCTGCTTGTGCAGCAATGCCCATCTGCTGCAATTATTGGGGCGGGGGGGGTGTCAAATATGTTGCATGGAGATAGTTGATTTGGAGCATTCGAAGACGTAAGGAAATCGCCAATTCTCTTGGGGTCAAGCACACCTCCCTCCAGTCAGCATCATTCAATTTGCCCATCCAACCCTCCCACTTGTCTCTCAAGAGGAGGAAGCCATCAGGTGCTTTGATCTCTGAGGAACTGTAAAGTGTGGAAATGGCTCCCTTGCTCAAACTTCCTATCAGCAGTTTCCATTCAAGAAGATTGTATTGGGGGATCTGGGCATCTTCCGAGATGTGGACACACAGGACATGGCGTAATTGAAGTTAGCGAAAGAACTGCGCTTAGGAGAGGCAATAAAGGTACCCCAGCTTCTGAAATGACATCAGTCTCCCTCCTCGGCGAACATCTTCCAAGTAAGTAAATCCCTATTCTGTCCCACTGTGTAGCGAGGATCCCAATAGATAAAAGCAGGGCCGCTCTCCAGCAAAGCAATGTCACTTGGGTACAGGAAGGTGGAGCATGTGGTATTGGGCTACCATAGAGTAAGTTGAGGAGACCGTCAAGGCCATGAGGTGTAATTCAATCAACACAGTTAGCGGGGTCGTCTCAACCTCCGGTGAACCACTCATTAATCGGTGAGAGAGGGCAGGTTTACAGATAGTCTTTAAAGTCCTTCAGTTAGACTTGACTAAAGTAAAAAAAACAAGGATAGGGTGGGGTTGAAGTTAGGTTTAGAATTCAGAATTGAGCTTTCATTCATCCAAACGTAGAACCGTAGATTGTAGTGTGCTTTCTCATGGGGTGAGGATGGTTGCTGTTACATCTTTTACTGTTAGGGTGCCAAACTAGATTTTGTACCAATGAGATGTTTTATTGTTTATTTAAAATTATAGAAACTATTTCATATTTTGAAATGAATAGTGTGAAGAAAAGTGTGTGGGTAAAGGTTGAAGTGAGGGTGAAAGAGAGGATCGATATATACTACTGGTCTGTGAAAGAGTTTGGGAGAGCCCTTAAATCCGAGTTAAGATTAGGGATAGTTTCTCGTTTACAGTTGGGATTAAGGGTAGGATTAAGGTTAGGGGGTATCAGTGGCTTCATTTTGGAGTTAGGTGAAAGTAATGTGGTTCTAGTTTTGTTCAGACCTTTCCTCTCTCAGCTCCCCCTCTCTCTAAAGAATGGTAATTCCAAGGTAGTAGGCATTGTGATTCGACCCCCACTTTTCACAAGTGGTCGCTGCTTCCCATAAGTACTCCAGCTCCTTGACTAATACCTTGTGATGGACTTCGGAAGGAAGCTGTGAAGCACCGGCTTGAGCATAGCGTGGCACGGACTGGACACCACGTTGCAGCCTTCTTCAAAACCAGAACTAGTACTCGACACCTATGAGAAGGTTTAAACTGCTACTTATCAAACAATACGTGGGATGTCAGCTCTCCCTCTCTCTAAAGAATGGTAATTCCAAGGTAGTAGGCATTGTGATTCGACCCCCACTTTTCACAAGTGGTCGCTGCTTCCCATAAGTACTCCAGCTCCTTGACTAATACCTTGTGATGGACTTTGGAAGGAAGCTGTGAAGCACCGGCTTGAGCATAGCGTGGCACGGACTGGACACCACGTTGCAGCCTTCTTCAAAACCAGAACAAGTACTCGACACCTATGAGAAGGTTTAAACTTAGGGTGACCAGATTCTCAAAACAAAAAACGGGGACAGGTCATAGACATAGAAGTAGGACTACCGTTTGCAGTAACCATCGACATAAAAGTAGGGCTATTTGACAGCTGTCATAGACATAGAAAAAGGACTACAATGACAGGTCCCTTCACAGACCGAGATGAAGCATTACAGACAACAAATCTGTGGTCTTTTATTGGCAACCCTCTCCTTTACACAGCAGCATTAGTACTTTTTATTACATTTACACTTCTAAGGACTGTAGCATATATTTGCCAAAAATCAATAAAACATCACAGGCTAGCAAATACCAGATTTACTAGCTTTATCAATGCTCGTTTCTATAGCTGCTCCTTGAAGTCCTTTCCAGCTAAACAGTTTGCCGTGATCTGAAATGTCAGTCAAAAGATCAAGTCATAGCTTTGATATGGAGAACACAGAGCATGCATCAATTGGTTAGGAATAAAACATGCAATGAGCAATGCATTAATCCTTGCATGGTATGCATAAGGGCTACTGAAAAGTTTGTATGGCTATGAATACAAGCTACAGGACGAAGAAATATTGTTTTATCCAAAGTAGAAACTTTGGCTGGCACGATGACGTAGGTGGCGCTGCGTGTAAAATGTCTCTCTTCAAAGGATTTCCCTTCTTGCTACAGCGCTCACCTCCGTGACAACACATGCCGTAAACAGTGCAAAGAGAGCATGCGCGCGCATGCTCAACCGGAACAATGAAAAACAGGGACATTTCTGTGTTTAACCTGGACACTGCTTGAAAACAGGGACATTTGAGTCACTTGGAGAAAAGTGTCGGGATACGGGGACACTTCTCCAAAAACGGGGACCGTCCTGGGAAAACGGGGACGTCTGGTCACCCTATTTAAACTGCTACTTATCAAACAATACGTGGGATGTCCTGCTGCGAGGAGGAGCTGCTATGACAGAGAGACGGAGCACTAGCTATCTGAAGACCCGCGTGAAGGATGAAACCAAGAAGATGTTGCCCAGGATGCAACACACCTGAAGTCCACCTGAGATGGACCAAACCAGACAGCCAGGAATATCATCATCGGGTCAGGGTGTGCCAGCAGCACTCAAGAATGACTTTTCCTAATATTATTCACTGCCACCTCAGTGTGTCACTCAACTCCATTCGTCCAGTCTGCTAGTGAGCGCCAGGGCCTATGGTGAAACCTAAACAGTGAATCGGTGAAGTGGACTCATGGTGGTTGTTAAAGTGAAACTGCAGATACTCTGACCAGCGAACGTGAGTGAGATCTGGTGCACAGTCTTATGATTCTGATATCAATGGGAGCGTTGGGCAGGGGGTGCCTTTGCTGTGGATATGGACATCTTGAAAGCAGCAGGAACTCCATCCTCTATGTGGAGGGCACCTTTTCAAGATGGAGTACTTAAGGGTGATCGAACAAATGTAAGTATTGATATTTATATATCGTCTTGAGACCTTCACGGGTGAGTAGCTGCGCTTTACAAACTCCTGATTGAGTGATAGAATGCAAACCGACCTGTGAAGCAAAAGAGCGCTGTGCATCTCGAGCTGCTAGGCCTCTGCTCCTCTCAAAAATTTAAAATGCTTTCCACTCTTAGCTTCCATTTTCTTTTGTCAAGATCAGTAAACGATGAAACCATCTTCAATTACTTCACCTGTATTTAGACTCCATTCACTGTTCTTCTATATCGTAGACATTCAACATTTTTCAAGAGGGAACAGTAACTTTTCTCAGTCTTCAAACAGTGGTGATTTTCCTGTCTCTTCCTTTATCATAAACCCTCAGTCTCTTCACACATCTGATCAGACTCTCCCTTTCAATGCAAGGGCGTTTGCAATTGGCTCCCATCTCCTCTTGCCTCAACTGCTGCTAAGTAATTTTCTGCCCGGGCTGATGCTTGTAGCCATGACTCGAAGTTGTTACCATTAAGGAAACGTTCCATCCACAGTGTCTGCAAATAAGGTTGAAGCTTGCCTTACCTTAAACTGGAGACTCAATAGTGGAACCTGGTGCTCTCTAACTGGGGGGAGGACATTTGGTTTCTGGAGAGGTCTGTCTCTTTGCATCGGTCTCCTAGTCTAGCGGGGCGGTTTTCTTCACCTGCGATTTCTCCAAGATCAGCTTTAGCTGTTATGTGGTGTGTACATTTTTCATTTTATAGTTTTTCTATATAAAATAATGAGCTAAAGACCATTACAGAGTGGCTGCTCAGGAAATCTAGAAATTTGATGAGCAGGCCTGATGGTGTTCGGAAGAAGTCAGTATTCAGTGAATCCGCATGACTCTCGCTTCCATGCAGCCGTCTGTAACAGACACCCATGTTCCCTGGATATTTACATATTACATTTGGTTGCATTGTCACTGAAGTTTTAAGCAAAGTCACCTTGGACTTTAGAAGCTGCAAGTGCCTGTATAATTGTTGTATTATGGCTCCATGGCTCCAACATTGTAGCTCACTCCTCTTCAGGCTCAACAGCTTGCCTGAAGGACTCGTTCTCTTAGTCAGTCTTTCCTATTTTCAATGTTTAATGTGCATCTGTAGTTTGTCAGTGTTTTTTTTTCTTTTTAATTGCTCTTTATTGAAAGTTTTGTATACCAGCAAAGACCACTATTAGGATCATATACATATCAAATGCAGGACACAGTGGCTTATTGAACGTTAAATCTTGAACACAGTAGGCAGGGCCACAGGAATCGCCATCTGCGAAACTCCGGTCGAAAAAACAGAATCAAACGATGTAGAAGAAATAGAGTGACAAACTGTTGCGCGTGACGCATACGTTTTGTGATAAAGACAATGCGCATCTTAGTCAGCAATTGATTGGGAGAAAGCAGGCAGCATTGATGGTGGCCGAAGGTGTGATGGGGAGGGCACCAACCACAGTGAGCGTTTGTCTGTAAGCGATACTATTGCCTGTAGGCACCACCAAGGCAAGACGTCTAGGTCGATTGGCCTGCCTTCATGGTGGCTGCAATTCAGGGTTGGGCTCTAGTGTCGACAGTATTGCATCCCATTCAGTGATTTGCGTGCCCTATTCATCTTAGTAACGGAGCTGCTGCATTACATTGTCTTCTGCTTGTGCTCAGCGGCGGAGCTCTTGCTTCCAAGCCTATGTCAGGGGTGCTGAGGCCTGTTTCCAATGTCATACCTGCCAGCTCACACGGTGCCACCGTGTGACACACTATATCGACTCCCATCACACGGTCTCCTGGTGAGGTGCTGATATCACACGGTGGCAGGGAAAACAAGCTGAAAACCTCTTTAAATAATGGTTTTCCAGCTTGATTTCTGAGGCTGTGAACTGGCAACATCCATTGAGGGGTGTGAAAGCACCCGAGGATATCGGCACCAGCCTCAGCAAGTGTTTTTTTTTTCCTTTTTGGGAGGGAGCTTGGGGGCGGGGTTCAAGAGTGCCTTATAGGTACTTCTCGGCTCGAAGCCCTGCCCCTTTCAATGCTCACTTGTATTGCAAGTTGGCAGGTATGCAATGTATATCAATCGCTTGCCATGCCAGGGCAAGCGCTAAGTCTATACATTTGCTCCTGGCCTTCTTTGTCGTGGGGCAGAGCATCAGACCAACCAGATATGTTTCCGTGGTGTTGATATGGTGTCTGCCCGTAATTTGTTTATTGTAATCAATGTGCGGTGGACTTAATTAAACAGCAACAATTTCAGGCATACATTTCTCGTGACCTGCTGAATATGGCTCAAGACACTACTCAAATCTGAATCAGTAAAGTCAAGTTGCAAGTTATAATTCCAGTATTGTTTCACTCCAGGTAGCAATGGTCCCTCCATCTACCCCAGAGCCCTCTACACATTGGTAATCCTGTACCTTGTGGCACTCCATGCTAGCAACGTGTGTAGCACTAGGTCAGTGTTATGCTCCCTACTGGGATCGCCTCATACTTCCTACGCACCGTCTCCCTGAGTGCCGTGTGCATCAGATACTGTCCTGCCGGAAAGCGTAAGTGTTAGAAATGGGGGTCTCTAGTTGGCAGAGGTAGGCACCTTTGTCCAAATAGGGACCTTTGCTTTTAGTCCGGGTTAGGGGGATACACAAATTAGATAACCCATGCTACCCCTTTGGTTGCTTGGCACGAGCAGACAGGCTTATCCCAAAGGCAATGTGTAAGGTTTTGTATTCAAAACATACAGTAACACAGTGATAACACCACAAATGAACACCACGCCAGTTTAGAAAAATAAAGTGTCTTTATCTAAACTCAACAACACCAAAACGACAAAAATCCAACATGCAGGTAGTAAAATAGCACTTAAAAACAGTTAGTTCCAAAATAAAGCTTGTAGAAAACAAGTAGCTCCACCTGGGGCTTTTTCGACGGCATGACAGCAATAAATCGAAAGTACAACGCCGACTGCGACGTGTGCGGTGTCGAGCACCGAGTCACACAAATCCCCAAACAAATAGTACCTTTTGGATAACGTAGTCTGTGATGATGCACGGCGTCGTGGAGGTGAGGCGTTGGTGAAGAGGTCGAGGCTGGCTCCCTAGCTGCCACACGGAGGCGAGGCGTCAAATCCAGGGCAGGGGAAACGGTTGCGTCGGCAATGAGGCGTCTGTTCATATGATGATGCGAAGTCGGTCATCGGCGCCGCGCTAACAGGATGCGGACGCTATCGATGACAGTCGATGCGAGCACTGTCGTCAGGAAGGCCGATAACTGCTGCTATCGAAGGGTGTTGGGCTTGCGGTGCAGGCCGGGCGGTGTCATGCACCTCAACTCACAAAGAACCCACGTGTCCAGAGTATAAATCTACTGAGTATGTGGAACACATATCACAAAACAGTATGAAATCTTGGGGTCAGTGAACAAGCTATAAGAAAAAGTATATACAAGATATATTCAAAACGTATCACCCTCTCAGATCTGAACCAATGACTAGACCTCACAGCATAAAGCTGTGGGCATATCCCTTTACAGGACGAATTCCCTCACTCACCATAGGTGACATGCTTCATCATATGGGAATCTCCTCCCTGAGGAAAACCTAGTTCCTCAGGGGGCTACAACCTCCTCTCTACGAGGAAGGAGCTCAGGGATGTTTTGTTTCAAAATCCAGATGGAGTTTACTAAATCCACAAATGATGAGTTATTGGTAAATGTAAGGAAGAACGCAGCGCAAAAAATAACTAAATGTGCAGGGAGTGCAATTAAAACTAGTTAGAGAGTGTAAATCGAGAACTTTATTCTAATACAGTCCCTACTAGGATTAAAAATAACAGTGCACCAGCAGTATAGATTTAAACCGCTTTGGTGAGATGGAAAATAGTGGTCGACATGTTTCAGCCTATAGCCCCATCGTGGGCAAAGCTTTCATCAGGACCATTAGTGATGCTGCTGCATAAAAGTGTGTGTGTGATATCAACAAAAAAGGATACTTGAACAGGAACTTGAATCAGTCATCTGTTCTTCTAAAAGACATTACCTACAGAGGAAAAAATAGACAACACACAACATAATATTTGATTCTGTCATCAAATGTCAACGGTCCAGATACTTAAAGTCCTACTCATAAATGAAAACACGGCTTACCCGCAGTCCGCTGGGTAACCATTTCACCTCAACCTGGCAACAGCTCAGGATGGGGCACCGCTCTGAAAAACTATGTAAATACCATTTATTAGGTCCAAATTCATATAAGATAAGTCCCGGGAAAACATTGTTCATATAACGGACCTTATGTGTTTTGTAGTATTAAAAATGGGGAGACGACTGCAAAAGCAAGAGTGAGAGCACAGATAATAAAATGTGCCTCCATGTATGATCAAAATATATATATATAAATAAAAGGAAAGAGAAAACCCCTGGAGGTGGTAGTGTATGGTGGCCACGTACACCACATGAGGGAAAGATTAATACTGTCCCACCAACAGATCCTAAAACCCAGCGCTTATAGTAGAAAGCGCGATCTCGAAGAGGTTTTGACTAACATCTAATCTGCTCACCTTGTTCCAGGCAACAGAGGAGCCAAAATGCCCGTCCGAAGCGTCTGTGTCAAAAGAAAACGTTACGCGCATCGGCGCTTATATGTAAAAAGCGCGTTCTCAAAGAGGTTTTGACTAATATCCAATCTGCTCACCTTGTTACAGGCAACAGAGGAGCCAAAATGCCCCGTTAGAGGCGTCTGTGTCACAAGAAAACGTTACGTGCATCAAGAAACCAATAAGCAGGTATTCGCTGCGGGGCCACTCACCTCTCCGTCGGTACTCCGGGCCCGAAATGAGCCTGTAACCGGAGGTGAGTAGCCCGCAGATCTTCAGGAATATATAGTGGTCAAGGGCTCGTTAATTGTAAGCCGGTGTGTCGTGTTAAAAACCAGAAGTGCTCATGCGCATGCGTGACGACAGAGACACTGTTCAATAGCGCATGTGCCAAGCAAGAGACAGCATGTCTTTACATTGCGCATGCGCAGATACGAAAATGCGGCCTCAATCCAAGACAACAATGTCAAGCAGCTGTATTCAACAAACCGTCATGTCCAGTGTGTCCCGACAGACGGAAACCAGCATCCCAAGTTGCAGCAACATGACCAAACTAGGGCCCACACCGCAACCGTCATCACATTGAACATATGCATGGAAAGGGCAAAAACAACCCTGAAACCAGGCCACTAAGATAAACCAAAGAAAAGGACCGAAAGGGGACCTAAGCCAAAAACATGGTTACCCAAAGAACAAAGGTCCTTTATAGTGATTGAGACAATCTCAAAATGTCACTGAACCGGGGGGCGGAGCTTGGCTCGCGATGAAGATGGCCGCCTGAGCCTCGAGCTCCTCCACGCCGCCAGTCTATCCTGAAAATATCCGACTACCCTTCACCACTAAACGACACATGGAGCTGGATCCTTGTGCCTGAGTGCCTCCGCATCCCGTCGCTGAGACTCCGGGCCCCATTGGCCCCCCCCAATCCAGAGTTACGGGGCTTACCTGCAGGCGGAGCGCTGGGCCTCGGCTCCCCGAGCTGGAGTGACCTCGGGGCGGAGCTGCGTCGCCCTGCGTGCGGGACGGAACTTTGGAGCACGCCAGTCCCCGGCGTTGCGGAGACCTGACTCTCGTGGCCCCTTCCTGCTCCCTGCCGGGGGGGGGGGGGGGGGGGCGAGGCGTTGTCCGCTCTGGCTTTCACCCGTCCCCGCTACGCGAGCGAGGGAGCCTGATCGGCGTGCGGGGAGCCTGGAGGGGAGTCTCGGTGTCCTCCCATCCCCCCTCCTGGCCTGGACGCGGCGACCTGATCGGGACCTGAGCCGCGAGGCGGCCTGCGCCGGAGTGGAGGCATCGTTGAGGGGACTGCTGAGTGAGCGTTCCCACCCGGACTACCCTGGAACCCAGAAGGTGAGCGGTACAGCCATTTTTGCGCCCGCCATAGAGACAGTGCACACCCGATGCCCGATGCGCCCCGGATGATGCCCGCGGACTGAGAGTGGGTTGGTGCAGGGAGCGCTAAGCCACAACTGAGGCCCTGGGGGAATAGTGTCAAGACCTGCCAGACGCTTGCTTGAAGCATCGGACCTCTCCTGAGCCCCGGCTGGGGTGGTGTCTCCCCCGGGAACGTTGCCCTCAGACGCCACGAGAGAAGGACGTCGCCCTCTTGGGGGGGGGCCTTTGCCGCGTCCGGGCTCGGACCGCCTCAGTTTCGACCAACACGGCTGCGTGAAGCGGACATAGTGGGTGTCTAGAGGCAGCGCAGCCACCGCTGTTTCTCGGGCCTCTCGTCCCGATGGAGGTCGTGCCCCCTGGTACGCCTGGTCTGCACCACATGGTCTTCTGCTGCTAGTACGCTTGTGACATTGGGGACGCAGTGGATGGGTTGTAGGCGCTCATATTGATATTATTGCTGGCGATACCGCACCTTGAAGACTGCGCAGTCCTTGACGCCCGGTCGGCCCGGCATACAGCAGTGACATTGCAAGGAGCGGCCCGAAAGACAAAACAGACTAGTCTACTCTGCCTCTGGTGGCTCGGCCCGAGTGCTGCCACAACTCCTGTCTGCGACACCTCACATCCTCGGAAGCAAACGGAGCCTTCTCCGGGCTCACCCCGCACGCGTGCCTCACACACCCCGGACCTCCCGGAGCCCGGACGGGCCTGGAGCGGACGCGGCGAGGGCCGGACAACATGGGGGGGAAAGGGCCACCGCGGAGGGGCACAAGCGAAGCTTGAGAAGTACGCCTTCCTTAAGGACCAGGGTGCGACCCCCCCCCCCGGATAAGACAGCGGAGTTTCGCTTGCGGATGTCATGGCCACGCTGACCCAGATGCAGGCCTCGATCGGCACGATCTCCACAGAGGTTACACTCCTCAGGGCCGATGTCGCTAAAATCAACTCCAGGCTTTCCGAGGTTGAGGCGACCACGGCAACCCTCACCCACGACACGGCCGACCATCAGAAACGCATACAAACTCTCGAACAGGTGCAGAAACAGCTGCTGGCCAAGCTGGATGATCAGGAAGGCAGGTCCAGAAGAAACAACGTCCGGGTCGTGGGTGTACCGGAGAGTGAACGTGGCCCGGCATTGGACCTCTTTGTGGAAAAACTAATCACCGAACAGCTGCAGCCTCGTGGGCTCTCAAAATTCTTCTCGGTGGAAAGGGCGCACCGGGTGCCGGGTGGAAGGCCTCGACCGGGAGCCCCCCCGCGCCCGATCCTGGCCCGCATTTTCAACTTTCGCGACCGCGATGTGATCCTCCAGGCGGCCCGTGGGGCGCCCCCACTCCGGGTAGACAACAGCACAGTCACCCTCTATCCGGATTACACAGCGACAGTGATGCGGCAGCGAAGAGACTTCACAGCAGTCAAGGCTGAACTCCGGACTCGAGAACTTAAATATTCCATGCTCTTCCCGGCGAAGCTGCGGGTGGAGGCTGAGGGTCGCACATGGTTCTTTGCATCGCCTGCAGAGGTGTCGGAGTGGCTTGAGGGATGGCGTCCAGCGAGAGCGAAAAGTCGCACGGAGCGTGCCCCTGGCGGCCTCTCCGCCTCCCCTAGGGACTTGGATGTCGGGGGGTCCGGAGCAGAGGATGGCGTGCCTTGAGGTCGAACTTATCCACAAACAGCCTTCATTGGGGATGGTGGATGGGCCTTGCCTGGGGCGCATGGAGTCCGTTGAGGCCTAGAGGCGAACAGGGGCCGCAGACTCTTGACCTTGTTGACTCATCGTACATTTGGACATATGAAGGGATGAACATATGGTGTGGGGAGCGGCGTCGGGACTGTGAGCGGCTTCCCCCCCACACGCAAGTATCAAGTTAATGGGAACTAAGCACTCTGCTGAGTTGGGGTGGCGGGTAGTTCTAAATCCGCTGGGCAGGGAGGCAGGGAGGGGGGTGGGGGGTACGGGGTTTTCTCGGAATGTTTGTTTATGTTTTCTTTCAGGTTTGTTAACTACTCATTGGTCCGCTAGGCTAGATAGACCTGTTCAGGCACACAGGGGCGACATAAGACCGTGCGCCTCTCCCGCACCCAAGCAATACTATTGCGTCACCCACTATGGCATCAGAGACTAATGCTAAATTACTAGACGTCCATACACAACAGCGCGGTCTTTCTTTCACTATTCTGTCCTGGAACGTTAACGGGTTGGGGGACAAGATTAAGCGGGGATTAGTGCTGCAGTATCTTAAGCGCAGAGGGCCTGCGGTGGCACTTTTGCAGGAAACACATTTAGTGGGCACTACCACCAAAGCCCTGGACAGATGGGGGTTCAAGATGGCGATACACTCTGAGTTTACAACCGGATCCAGAGGGGTGGGTATACTGATCAACAAACGCTCCCCCCTGATTCTTCTTGACTCTCGTCGAGAGGAGCATGGTCGCTTTGCTGCACTGACCTGCCAATGGGAGGGGAAAGTGTACAACTTAGTGACCGTATACATCCCCCCGACACTGCACCAGACCTCCTTCAGGGCATTGGGTGAATTCCTGTTGGCGCTGCCGCAGGGCGAGCTTGTCATGGGCGGAGACTTTAACGCGACTATGGACCCTTCGCTTGATAGGTCGTCATGCAGGGCACACGGCGGTGACACCCCCATTCTCCGAGAATTTACTGGGGCGTTGGGCCTCATAGACACATGGAGGGCGTATAGGCAAGAGGAGAGGCAGTACACCTTCCTGTCCGGAGCACACAACACTCTTTCCCGCATAGACTATATCTTCACATCACCCGCTGGGTTCAAAGGGATGACTGAAGTTTCACACCTCCCGAGGGGCATTTCGGACCACTCACCGGTGGTCATCTCGTTTGCTGCCGTCGACCTCTGTAACCGCACCGTATTCCCGATTCACCCCGGATTTCTCAAAATCCCTAAAATCAGTAAGGCCCTTAAAACGGCGACCAAACACTATTTCACTGAAAACACTGACTCTGTCGGGAGCCCGGCAACCCTCTGGGAGGCCTTTAAAACAGTCCTACGAGGGCAGGCCGTCTCCGTCATTACGGCACATAAGAAAACCCAGCGACTCGCTGTGCTGGAGCTTGAGCAGGGGGTGAGTGAGGCAGAAGCGCTTCATGCCACGCAGGCTGATGAGGACTCTGCACATAAAGTTCGCATGGCGCAGCAGGAATACAGATCCCATCTCTGGGAGGCGGCACGAGCTAAACAGGTGGCAACGCACCATACGATCTACGAACTAGGCGACAAAGCCGGCAAACTCCTGGCATGGCTGGAAAGAGGGGAACGTGCGGCGCGGTGGGTGGCCCGGATTCAGCTTGGACCCGGGGACTTTACATCGGAGCCCAGGCAAATAGCTGGGGCTTTCGCGGCCCACTACAAAAAGATATACACTCCGGAGGCTTCCTTTACCGTCGCAGACAATGAGCTCTTCCTTCGGGACATCACAATGCCTCGACTTCCCCCTTCGGGAGTAGCGGCCCTGGATGCGGACCTGACGGCTGAGGAGCTCACACTTGCTATTCTTGCCCTTCGCACTGGGAAGGCGCTGGGGCCTAATGGAATCCCGATTGAATATTATAAACAAAACTCCTCCCTATTGGTCCCGCGCCTGCTAGCTATGTATAGGGACGGGCTATCGACCGGGATCCTCCCCCGCGATCAGAGGATGGCCACGATAGTGGCGATCCCGAAACCTGACAAACTGACGCACGATTGCTCATCTTACCGCCCGATCTCATTACTGAATGCGGAGGCGAAGATCCTAGCCAAGGTGCTGGCGACACGACTACAGCCTTACCGCCCTACCCTAATACACCCGGACCAGTCGGGATTCATGCCCCACCGAAACACTGCTCTGAACATACGACGTCTGCACGGCATTGTTGCGTGCCGCTCCTCGATAGAGGAGGACGCGGCCATCCTGTCACTAGATGCGCGGATGGCATTCGACAGGGTAGAATGGCCTTTCCTGTTTGCTGCTTTTCGTCACATGGGACTAGGCCCCAAGATTTGCGCGTGGATCCAGCTTCTCTACACCCAGCCACTTGCGCAGGTAGTAGTTAACGGCCACATCTCGGACGCCTTCCCATTGGGCCGGGGGACGAGACAGGGGTGCCCCCTTTCTCCGCTCCTTTTTGCGCTGGCACTAGAACCTTTAGCTGCATGGGTACGGCAGGACCCTGTGATACGGGGCCTCAAATGGACGATGGGATGGGAGGACCGTATCTCCCTATACGCCGATGATGTCCTCCTGTACCTAGCCTCGCCGGCACGCTCCATTACCTGTCTCCTCGACATATGTGCATCGTACGGGAGGAGGTCAGGCTATAAGATCAACTGGGAGAAATCCATCCTTTACATGCTCCAGGGCTCCCCGCCTCGCCTTCCGAGGGGTTGTAATATCCGAGTGGCCCCTGATGGCTTCAAATATCTTGGCATTTATGTGACGGCGGATCGCGACAAATTTATGGCTGAAAATCTCATGAAGCCCCTGCAAAGGCTACGTGCCGACGTCAAACACTGGCGCTCATTGCCCCTGACGTTGCTGGGAAGGGCTTCGCTCTTCAAAATGCTGGCCCTCCCTAGATTCCTATATATGCTACAAAATACCCCTTTCCCGGTGGCAGCCTCCTATTTCACGGCTATCAACGCAGAGGTTACCAGCCTCCTATGGGAGGACAAGGCACCACGAATAGCTCTACACAAGCTCACCAGCGGCTGGTACGATGGCGGTATAGCCCTCCCCGATATCAAGACCTACTATTGGGCGTCGCAACTTATGATCATAAACCAATGGCTCCATGCGCCTCAAGATGACCCTGCTTACCGCATGGATAGGCAGCTGCTGGGGGGGGAGGGGGTGTTGGGAGCCCTATACAACCCTAAAAAAGGTCACCCTCCGGAGGGGCCCGCGTCCCACACTCTCCGGATATGGTTCACGGCACAGCGCGCAATGGGCTGGGCCGGAAGGGTTACCCAGGCTACGCCCCTCTGGGACGCGAAACGGCTCGGGGCGCTCCGCACCACCAAGGGATTCCATCAATGGGACCTCATCGGTATCTCCAGGGTCGGGGACCTCTGGAAACGGGGAGAGGTGGTTGCTTTTCCCCAACTGCAGACGGAGTACGACTTGGCTGAATCTGAATCATTCCGATACTTACAAATCCGCCACGCTCTCCGGGCGGCGATTCCACCAGGGACACGGCTCCCGGAGTCATCGCCCCTAGAGGACCGGCTCCTGACAGAACATCTTATTCAAAGAGCGACGTCCCTCACATATAGGAAAATAATAAATAATCGCCCTGATCCTTTCCTGACCCTTAAGAGTAAATGGGAGGCAGAACTTGGGGACTTCGATGAGACGGAGTGGCAGTCCGCGCTATCGTCCCCCAGGGAGGTGGGCATATCGTCCAAGCTCAGACTAGTCCAACTCAAAATTTTGCACCGCACCTACTACACCCGCACACTCCTATTTAAACTACAGCGTGCGGAGTCCCCGCAATGTCTCAGAGACTGTGGTCACGAGGGATCTTTCTTACACACCATATGGGAATGCCCTGCCATCAAGGTCTACTGGAGGGAGGTGATGCATACGCTCTCCCTGGTGACCAGAATCGTGACAACCCCTGAGCCTCGGCGATGTCTCCTTAACATATGGGAACAAACTGATCATAAGAGAATGATGCAGCTATGGGTTACGTTAGGGATTATGCTGGCAAAACGCAATATAGCCCAACGATGGGGTTCGGGGCAGGCGCCTACCCTGGCGCAATGGATACGTGACATGGACCAAGTAATGGTGGTTGAAAAATCGGTATATATACATAGGGGGTGCCCCCGGAAATGGACACAGGTGTGGAGCGGGTGGAATGTATACAGAGGGAATATTTGTGAGCCCCCACCAGACGTGTCGGATGCTGAACTCAGTGATCAAGAGTAATGTGCTGGTCGGATGCACGGGTGCGGGCTGGGAACGGCGATATGCTACGTATTCCATGTCTTTATGTCTCACTTGTAACAATACTGCACTGTTGAATTCCGTTTGGAGTAACCTCCTGCTATGCCTGAAGATCGATGAGTGGTGTTCTTTTTCTTTTGTATTTGCAAATTTAATAAAAATATTTCAAAAAAAAAAAAATGTCACTGAACCACATGGTCCCCGGCGGCGAGTTTTTTTCTCTCATAGAGCAATCGTGCCTTATTTCAAGAATAAAAATAAAAAGGTCTACAGCGTGGAACAAATCCTATTGAATTAACTTATAAAGACACCCATGGAATATCATCATTCAAACCCACCAGGTCCGTCTTAAGTTTGTGCACCCACCATTGTTCTCGCCTAAATAAAAAGGTGGATATATCAACAATGTGTCTGGGGATAAATGGTTTTTCTAAGACTGACCAACGAAGGTCTTGTGGGCCATGTTGGGCTGATAGGAAATGATTGGTCAGCCTAGTTGCTATCTTTTTGCATCTGATCGTGCTCTTGTGCTTCAAGATGCGAGTCTTGACCTTGCGAGTGGTCATCCCCACATAACGGAGGGAACAAGGGCATGTAATCATGTAAATCAAATTCTCACTGTTACAGTTAGTGTGAGTCAGAAGTACCCAAGGCCTAGAGGTACCAATCTCAATCTCAGATGTGTGCGTCATCTGGGAACAAACCGAACAGGAGCCACAAGGAAAATGACCCCGTACTGGTGGTAAATCCCAAAGAGTGCCCTGTGTGTCATCCCTCTTGTCACGTGGACAGGTATGTACTAGCCGGTCCTTAATGTTAGAACTTCGCTTGAAAGCAAAAAGTGGACGAGGGAGTGGTTTCATGTCGATATTCAGAATCTTCCAATTCGACAAAATGCTTTTTTTTTTTATCTTGTGAGAAAAGCTACAAAATGTGTTAACACAGGTAATCCTCTCTGAGGATTCTTTTGAATTGGAAGGCTCTAATAATGCTGCCCTATTATTAGCTGCACGTTTCATATAGTGCTTAATGAGTCTTCTCGGAAACTGTCTGGTTTCAAGTTGAGCCGACAAATTCTCAGCATGTTCTTTATATTTAGCCATGGTAGAACAGTTTCTTTTTACTCGCAGAAATTACCCAAATGTTAAATTCGCCTTCAGAGCTTGTGGATGGAAACTATCGTAGGCCAACAAGGAATTCTTAGCCATGGGTTTCCTAAAAAGCTCAGTACTCAAGCCTCCTGCTAGAGGGGAAATCATAATATCCAAAAATGGTAAGTTGGTCTTGCTATACTCGCAAGTGAACTTCAAAAAAGTATTCCTCCCATTAAGCCACTCTTTGAACTCCATGATAGAGGAAAGATTCCCTCTCCAAATCACCAACACATCGTCAATATACCGCCTCCATAGACGGATATGATCTTTGAATGGATTATTCGTGTTGAGGATGTGTTCTTGCTTAAAGATGTGCACATATAGATTAGCTAGACTGGGAGCGAAAACACTCCCCATTGAAGTGCCAGATACCTGCAAAAAGAATTGATCTTCGAACTTAAAGAAATTCTCTTTCATAGCTAACCGGGCACAGTTAATGATGAATGGGACAGGAGTAATGGAATCCGGTGCTTTCTCTCGTAGCAAAACTTCAATGGCAGCAAGAGTTTCGTCCTGAGGAATACAAGTATAAAGAGATTCTACGTCAAAAGAGACGAGGAAATCTTTCTCTGTGTCAAAATCAATATTGTCAACTAAGAGAAGCACATCTTTAGTATCTTTCAAATAAGTGGGCATCTCTACTACCAGAGGTCTTAAAAAGTGACCGTTGTTACATTTAGTTATTTTTTGCGCTGCGTTCTTCCTTACATTTACCAATAACTCATCATTTGTGGATTTAGTAAACTCCATCTGGATTTTGAAACAAAACATCCCTGAGCTCCTTCCTCGTAGAGAGGAGGTTGTAGCCCCCTGAGGAACTAGGTTTTCCTCAGGGAGGAGATTCCCATATGATGAAGCATGTCACCTATTGTGAGTGAGGGAATTTGTCCTGTAAAGGGATATGCCCACAGCTTTATGCTGTGAGGTCTAGTCATTGGTTCAGCTCTGAGAGGGTGATACGTTTTGAATATAACTTGTATATACTTTTTCTTATAGCTTGTTCACTGACCCCAAGATTTCATACTGTTTTGTGATATATGTTATGGGGAATAAATCTTGTTGTGGTCATTAAAAGTTCCCTTAGACTCCCAGTTTCGAACTGTACTGTTTATTGGTATGTGGAACACATACCAAACACCAAGATGGGGACAGAGTGGAGCAGGGAAGGTATCCCTTTTTAAGGACGGTTCCCCTCACACACCTGAGGTGTCATGCTTCATCATAGGGGTGCCTCCTCGCGTCAAGAACCTGGTCTTGGCACGAGCTACAACCCCCTCTCTACGAGGGAGGAGCTCAGGGATGTTTTTTCAGTTTGAGCAGATGGGTTGTACTAAAAACCCAATGTGAGCATGGTGTGTGAATAAATGTGTTGTGCAGTGCTAGCGTGAATGTGAAAGTGAGTTAAAACTGCCAACAGAGCTAGCTATCAGAAACTTTATTCAGCTACCCTGTGACAGGATTAAAAACAATAAGCTGGGTAATGAGACTGTCAGAATTGAAGACAGCTGCATTAACAGGATCGACATGTTTCGGCCTTTAGTGCCCTATCAAAGTGTCTTGGTCTTTATCAGGATCAGAGAAACAGCTACTGCAACAAGTGAATGTGTAAAAGAAATTGGAAAAAATGTTGATGTATACTGAACCAGAGATTTGTGTGCTCAGTTAGTTCAACGCTAGGACCTATTTAGGTTGATATAGTTACCGCTTCTGTCCGGAGCTATTTTAGCCAAAGGTATGTACGCTAACCCAACCGCTCAGATGTCGCGGGGGCTCTCGGGCGTGTCGTGCACTTCACAAGCTGTGCCCTAGGCCTTGTTGCAGGTTGCAGCGTCACGGCGGCATCTCTGACAGCGTCTGAGATTGCATTTCTTGCTTCCTTCAAGTTTCTTCCAGCTCCCAACTGCAAGAACAACCTTCAGAGTCCCAAAACTGGAATAGGCACCTCCTGGCAGGTACTTCTCAGCAGTAGAGTTCAGGGGAGCTGAGAGTGACGTCTTTGTGTCACTGAGACTGCAGAACAAGAGGCCAGCACACACAGGCTCTTGAAAATTCTTCTTCAATCAGGTTCATAGCAAAGTTTCAGTCTTTGTCCATTCTTTGGCAGAAGCAACAACTGCAGGCCAACCCCACACAGCAAAAGGGGTGGTACTCCTCCTCACAGCTCTCCTGCTCTCCTTCTTTGGCAAAGGTTCCTCTTGAGTCCAGAAGTGATCTAAAGTTCTGGGGTTTAAGGTCCACTTCTTATACCCAATTTTGTCTTTGTTTTTTTCTTTGTGCAAGGTACTCCGAGCCCAGTTCAAACCAGGTCTGTCCTCACTGGTGCAGTATCACCACAGGGGGTGGAGACAGCATTGTGCAAGGGAGACAGGCCCTATTCAGGTGCAAGGAAAACTCCTCCCACTACTCTAGATGCAGCCAAGCCCTATTCAGATCAGCTCGGAGTCATCCTGAAGGGTCCGGGGAAAACCTCTACCCCTTCCCCCCTCCCCAGTGGCTGTCTACATTGCACATCCCCAGCCTCTGTCACTCCATGACCACACAGTCAATCCACAAACAGACAGAGGCACACAAAATGGTTAAACAAGAAAATGCGTACTTTCTAAAAGCAAATACAAAACAGGAACTCCGCTGGGATGCACTCAATCTAAACACAAAGTTAGCAACGTTAAACAAAGTACACGAAGTAGTTTACTCAATTGTTCACCCTGTGAGGGGGCTTTGCCCAGCTGCCCAATTCGAATAGGAAGCAGGAGAACTCGGACGAGTGTCCTAGACACTGGGTGCACTACTTCAAATGACTATAAAAGTGTATACAATGTAAACAGTGCAATATGGAACATGTTTATCATTGTTGATCAAAGTTTGCAGGCATAAGAGTAAATGATGAATCAGTGAACAATGTTCATGGTCCGGACAATAACCAAAACGTTGACTCGTGCTCAATCGGTTTTATTTCCAAACGCTGTCAGAGCAATAGTAGTCTTCAGAAATGCTGAATTCAATGGTGACATGAGATGGTGTTTGTTTAGCTGCTTAACCCCCAAAATAGACAAAACCTGTGTTTTTCCAGTGATCACAAAACATGCTATTTTTTTGCAGTGCTTTTTATCATGCACCTAATCAGTTTATAGGAGAAGCAATGCAGAGTATATAGTGTCTTCCCACTGGCAGTGTGTTGTATGAAAGATGATGCTGTGCATAGGAGTCTGTGTATAGCACTCTCACTCACACTTACACACTGAAATATCCTCTCTTACGTCTTTTTACCTCTCACACTCGCTCTTTTGGGTCCGCCTGATATATAGGAGAATTAGTGGATTGAGAAAGTAACAAAGTGGTTCTATTCAATGTATTTACTAAAAACCTTCCTAGACACATTTGGGAGACCGTTCACCTACTCCAGGGGTGCCTACATCCTCAGGGGGTGCAAGATGGCATTTCAGTGGGTGCGACAAAGACTGAAAGGATGAACCGTATTCATAATAGGAATCCGGTGAGGCTTTTGATGGGGGTGAGAACATTAATCAAACATTTCCTAGGGGTGCAGGGCATAGAAAAGATTGGAAACCCCTGACCTACTCCCATTAAATATTAGGATAATGTAGGAGTGGTCAACTCTGCCAACCGCATAGTACCTTGCAGACCTTAAAAACCTAAATTAAACTAGATTAATTTCTATCCTAGCATTCTAAAATAATCAAAACCTGATGCTTCCAGCAATGTTGACCAGGCTTTTCTGCATTGTTTGCTTGATTATATGAAAGTGCTGCTGCTGTTGTTACTTTCATATTCATAACCGCCAAGTTTCTTTGTCAATTGCCACTCTTTAAAGAAGTCCTAACTGTTTAATCCACATCACATTGTGTTTTCTGGGACTTGACGTTTTACTGTTGATATCGTAAGCATGGGTTAAAAAATGTCAGCAATAAAGGGCAGTTGGATTGCCTGAGCATGTCGCACAGGACCGGGGTACACCTTGCAGCAATTAATTTTTATTCTTTTGCTGTTTTGATATGTGGAAAGTCTTGTGTCTGGCTATGACCATTGTCCCATGGAAATAGGGACAACACATTTCACAGGTGCACGCCACTGAATGTATAAACCCCGGGGCGTTTGTCAGTTGACCTGTGAGCAGAATGGGTTCTTCCTATTCTGTGTCTGTGGAGAAATGTGATAGTACATATTAGCCAGGATTCCTGTGAGCTGGACAGTTCACCAGCCCGTGACCGAATGAAACGCTGCCAAAAGATCAAATCTGATCCCAGATTCTCTGCAGTGCAGGCAATAATTAAATTGGAGGCAAAAACATGTTTCTTAACCCTGCACCCTTAAAGCTGGATGAATCAAAAATAAAAAGAAATATCATTTTAGTGACACTCCTAAACAACAAAATGCAAGCAGACTAATCTTGGACCACTCTTTCTTGTTGGTGCCATTTATAATCCGGTCTAATTTTGTTGCTCCTTAAAGAAGAAATAAAAAATGACACTCTCTCTCTCTCTCTCTCTCTCTCTCTCTCTCTCTCTCTCTCTCTCTCTGTCTCTGTCTCTCTCTCTGTCTCTCTCTCTGTCTCTCTCTCTGTCTCTCTCTCTGTCTCTCTCTCTGTCTCTCTCTCTGTCTCTCTCTCTGTCTCTCTCTCTGTCTCTCTCTCTCTGTCTGTCTCTCTGTCTGTCTCTCTGTCTCTCACTCTCACTCTCTTTCTCTCTCTCTTTTTTCTTTGAATTGCATTTTAGTCTTTGTTGTGCAGGTGTTTATAGATAAATGATGATGGTCATGTTCCTTTACTTTCTGTGGGATTTTTAATCCGTTAATATAGGTTTGAACCGAAACACCAAATGCCTACTTACACTCTAGGCTCTTGCACAGAATGTTTTGTGTTTTAGCTAACATTAATGATGAAGAGCACCTTATTGTGGCCTTGTTCGTTATGACTGTGGGCTATGTATAATATTTGTGGATGGTGTATTATTGGTGATGAACATCAATGAAAAACCTTACAATACAGTGAGAAAGTGGTCTTTCAGAGTCTCTGTGAGAGTCCCTGTGTAATCTCTGTTCTGTTCATGATGAAAGTTTATTATGGAAACATTTTCCCCAGGAGACACTAAAAACTGTGAATATTAAAGCATGAATTATCTTCAGTTCAATGTTTGACTAGAAGTACTGAATAGTAAGAGCTATTTTGAGTACATAGAGTCTAGACCAATTTAAGTGCCCAGTTGCAAAAAATAAATGAAAATAGGGGCGAGGTTATGGAAAGCTCTTTAAGAAGGACAAGAAGCCATTGTCCCTGTCGCTGCAACGCATGCAAAGAAAATAGGGCTATGGAGCACTTTGTGTACCTTTTTAGTTCTTAGGTCTCAGTAGAATTGTTTAATATCTCTCTTGTCTTTTCTTATTGTAGTACCAGAATGAACAATGTGTTCCCCTTCTAAAGAAGCTCTAGCAAAGTTTATTTTTGTCTTTCTTTCTTCCTCAGGAAATGATGACCACAGAAAGGAAACGATTCCTCAAGGAACATGCTATGCCATTCTCTGCCTTCCTGACTGACAGCTTTGGGCGCCGGCACAGTTACCTGCGGATATCACTAACCGAGAAATGCAATTTGAGGTGTAAGTATGTCTGCAGGAGCTAAGGGAATACTGGACAGCACTTGACATACAGGGCGGCCCAGGCGACACTTTTCAAGCATAATTGGAAAGTCTTCCATCTCGAGGCTCCAGGCCGAGGTCTTTGCAGAAAAGAGAGCAGTGTTGGCCCTAAACGACCGCACTGGCGTCACTACTTAAATATACAGAAAGATAGGCAGCGACCTGAGGCTGAGCCAACGGAATGTGTGAAGTATATGGAGGGTATCGCGCTAGGGTGGCCGTCATCGGAGGGAGTATTTGCTTCAGTCACTGACTGTAGATGATATCAAGGAAGCTATACAGAAGTTACCGGCGGGCACGGCAGCGGGCGCTGATGGCCTACCCAGCGAGTTTTATAAAACGTATATGGATCAACTGGCCCCGGCATTGTTAGAGGTGTATACAGAGGCCTATGACAGTGGCGTGTTGCCTCCCACCCTGCGTGAGGCTCGAATTGTGATGTTGCTGAAGCCCGACAAGGTCTCAAACAAATGCGAATCGTATCGTCCGCTGTCTCTAATGCATATCGATGTTAAAATTCTGGCAAAAATGATTGTAATGAGGCTGCAGCCGTTGGTACCAGCCTTGGTGCTGCCAGACCAATCTGGGTTTGTTCAATGACGCATAACCTTAGGACACTGTTTGCTGTATTGCACTATTTAGATCCTGAGATGAAGGCGGCGGTGTTCTTGGATGCTGCCAAAGTCTTCGATCCTATAAACTGGGAATACATGTTTATGGTGCTGAGTAGGATGGGGCTTCCTCCCGTGTTTGTGCAGTGGATCAGGCTATTATATAATGAGCCTATGGCTAGGGTCAAGGCTAATTGCTGGGTGTCTGATTGCATCCGGATAGAATGGGGTACTAAGCAAGGGAGCCCATTATCACCTATGTTGGTTTTGCTTGTCCTCAAGCCTCTGGCATGCAAAATCAGGCAGCAGCATTGGTACACAGCACGGGGATTCAGGCAGAGACCGTTGGCCATATCATTGTATGCCGATGATATGCTATTGTTTGTTCGGGAGCCAGAGGCTCACCTTGGGAATTGCTTAGGGAATATGTTAAGTGCAGGGGCTTCTCGGGATTAACGATAAACTGGAGTAAGTCTAAAGTGATGCCCCTGACACAGAGCACAGTGGCGCACGAGGTGGAATTCCCTTTGCGGTGGACCCAGGATGCCGTTAAATATCTTGGGGTATGGGTGCACAGGGACCCGGATGTGGTGCTTCAGATGAATTATGGACAGGCAATGTTGGATAAGGTTACCGCTCTCCTTTGGTGGATCGGATCTGTGATCAAGATGACTATCCTGCTGAAATTCATGTACTTCTTTAATATCCCCATCATATTAAACAAAGCATTTTTTAAAGCATTACAGTCATGCTTACTGACTTTGACATGGGCTGGCAAGCAGCTCTGCTGTAGTTGGGATGTCATGACGCAACCATATGAGAGGGGGTTTTGAAGTGACGGATATGAGACTATATTACCTGTGTGCACAAGCCCAGTTTGCCCACTATTGGCAGTTTCCACAGAGTTTTTTTGCCACATTTGGCGGTGGATTCGGATGATGTTCACCCAATCCCACTGACCGCCATGCTGTATTACACTCGACCATTAAATTCTAAGGAACATATAAACACGGTGACCTGCACCACCCGAGCATGGAAGGGGTTACAGAATAGTGCTGGTAGGGAGCATCTATATGCACCAACATTGCCTCTGAAAGCCCACCCGGGCATCTCTGTCCCCCAGGAGCCGAAGGCGATGGCACTTCTGGGTGAGGCTGGAATAACCAAGCTGGGGGATATGTATCCAGATGGTTCTTTTGTTGCTCTGGAGGACCACACGGCCAAGACCGTCTATTCGGCCAAGCTGGGGTTTACATACGTCAGGTTGCGGGCGGCTGTGAGGGCCGAATATCCTGAATTTCCTGCGGAACCGCAGACGTTGAAGGCCCTTCAGATGCTTCTGACGGGTAACAGCAGAAGGGGATTGATAAGTAGGCTATATAGGGTATCATTAGCGGAGAATCAGACGGTCACCTCGGGGCGTATAAAAAATAGCCTGCGCAATTGGATGAACAATTATCTTGGGAGGACTGGACGACATGCTGTTCGCTGACGGGACGACTCACGGAGAATTACAATTTACGAATAATTAATTTTTAGTTCTTAAACCAAATGTACTATTCCCCTGCTAGACTGCATAGATATGGGCTGCGGGAGGACTCGCGATGTGCGAGATGTGGAGTGGAAGATGCGGACTTCAAGCACTTAGCCTGGGAGTTTCACCAAGTGTTACGGTTCTGGGGCAGGGTTACACTACATCTAACAAAGATATTAATGGAATCCGTACTCTGTACCCCGCAGGTGTTTGTTAGGCTGCTGTACAGCATTGAAGGTATGCAATCGCAGATTGTCGGCTGTCTCTTTGCTTCTAGAGCAGAAACAGTGGTTCTGTTGGGAATAAGCTTAGTTTAAACAACACTACATGTATTCAACAACTGTTGCAAAAATACTTAGATACAGTTATATAGACACACATAAATACACCAATTTGAGAAACACAAAGTGATTTTCCTTTTCACTGTATTTGAATCCACATAAATATTACTACTATACAGGACTGACCAACAAACAATGAAATAAACCACAAGATACTCAGTGACTAATGGTGCATAATGACATAACAATCAAACATAAATTGACATCAAAACACATATATATACAATGGACAGAAATTACACTTTGAGCCCAGATGATCCACAATCAATGGCATATGACACCACAACATATATCCTTCAATGTTCAAATGGTGGAATTGCATGGATCAATCAGACAGGTAACGTCGACGTTTCGACCCTAAGATGACGTGCAGATTTATACGCATCAAAGACGGGTCTTCATCAGGACAAAAGAATATGTCAGCCTGTAATTACAAGAGATATAATCAAAACTATGTGTGTGTATTTATATTTTACAAGAAACTAAAATGTGTGTAAGACTGAATGCTCACCTGAGGACTAGGAAAAGACAAATTATCCTAGGGTCGCATGCGAAGAAATCAGTCAATCTCTCACTCAGTCAGATCAATATATTCTGTAATGAATAAGACAGATTCAAAGTTCTATATGGTCTACCATGTAATAATTACCAATTTCATAAAACAACAACGTCAGACACATACCTTGAGATGTGTTCAATCCCTGCAAGAAGGACGGTGCCGTCGTAACGATCACCGAAATCTATGAACGAAACAGACCACAGCCTGTCATTTTGAATCTTTACATTCATTAGAAACGCATGCCCTGCGTAAACTAACTAACGTATAACCAATCTGTTTAAGCGGCAGAAGCCTTAAATCAATAGATCTATATCATGTCTAGGAGCTGACAGTCATAACCGTTTAGTTCTATGGTTCGTAATTCTGGCCTGGCCCCATCGGGAAGACTTAATGCAACCGCCTGTGACTCGCATTAAATCCGAAGAGAACATTTGCCGTTCTCGTATATATACTGTCACCTCGATTAATTATTTAGAGCGCGGTAAGTGTACTTCCGATTTCAAACCCGATAGGCAAACAATGGCAGCGCGGGGGAAATTCGTTCCGCTATTTTATATAAGCGCGCGAGAAAGTAACAAGGACTACTTAAAAAACATGGTATGGAACTGGTATCCCCGTATCAGGGGGTATCTGAACAGAATATTTTAAAAACTCGCAATAAATCCAAAGAAAACATATGCCATTCACATCTAAACGGTCCTCTCAGTTACTTACTTGGAGCACAGTAAATGTGCTTCCAATTTCACACAAGCTGGGCAAACAATGGCAGCGCGCGGGAAATGTGGTCCGCTATTTAATGTAAGCGCGTGAAAAAACTGGCGAAGACTACTTGGAAAACAAGACATGGATTTAGTAAGTGCGCGAGAGACTGACGAAGACTGCTTGGAAAACAAGATATGGATTTAGTATCGCCGTAGCACTGTGTCTGGATGAAACATTCAAGAGATGTATAATCTCCGATACCACTTACGTTGTCACCGAGCGGGCGAAATACTGATAATGACTTACTCTGAAAACATGGTATGGAGTTAATATTCACGTAACAGGGGGACCCTAACTAGAGCGTCTCCCGGAGACTGAGGGTAACTAAACTAAATATTTAAAGGTGTAACATCCCAATGACACCTAAATTGTACAAATTTGAACGCAGTACAATTTGGATATGGCAAAACACTCAAGGCCCGCACAGACACACAGCCCAAACCGAAGTTCTCACGAAAAAGGAGAGAACGGCAGTGAAATGCACAACAACATTCCTTTCTCGCTTCGCCACCCACAATGTCCCTCACTAGCAGAGGGGATTCACAATGGAAACGAATCTCAATATGTAAGTGACCACAGCGTTATTTATTCAAATCTTTATACCCCCAAACGATGTCAATGAACAACTTTGAACTTTATTCGCTCAAAGTGCAACATGGTTTTGATGGAGCAAAACACAGGGAAACAACGACCCGTCGATGCAAAACCGCATTACTAGCATTGTGACACAGACAACCCCAATACGTAGGTGGGGGCCTCGACAGAGGAGGAGCCTTTTTGCGTGGACAAGGGGGGAAGAAAACGGCGCAGAGATGCATACCAGCATTGTTTGCATCATAGTCCAAATTATCCTAGTGTGTAAATGGAGACCTCGATAGCGGGGAAACCCATACTCCGTGAATAACGAGAACGTTATCAGTCAAAATCAATCCACGCTTCCACTCATGTATTATCGTGGTGTAATGAATGTGTTAAGGTGGCACAACCCGCTACCATGTTGTAATGGCATAGAGTCTTAAATACTCACAATGGCCATAATAATCATATTACAGATCATTGGGTATAGCTTGAACAGACCAATTAAAATCAGATAATCAGATATTTTAAACAAGGCACTAGTACAGGAACACGTTATAGATGGAAAAATCTACAATGTATATATCGAATGTACATATTAAGTAGCCTTATTCAAACTGATCAAGGAGCCAAGGTCAAACGGTTATACATTTACAATTTACTCATATGTATACAGGTCTCCTCATGTTCGTTGAGGCCATGACTGACCGCCTCAAGGACATGTATCCAACGGCATTCCTTATAGTTAAGGGAGGCAACAGCATTCCCTCCTCTCTGATGTACAACCATTTTTTCAATCACCCACCATTCAACATGTTCATGAGTATGGCCCATCCTCGTATAGTGTTCCACGAGGAGAGCTCCCTGTGTCCTACATTTTAATCTACTTAGATGCTGTAGGATTCTGTTCTTAACTTTTTGGGTTGTTTGTCCTACATAAATCAGTGGACATGGGCATCTGATTGCATAAATGACATTTTGGCTATTGCAGTTTGTAAATTGATTAAGACCATATGTTTTCCCCCGATGGACAAAGCTTTTTCCAGATATCGTATATCGGCATGCTTTACAATGGCTACACCTATGATGGCCAGTTATAGGTGGTAAAGTGAGTTGCGATCTAATGTCAGACTGGGAAGGTGGTTCTAAATATGAAGACACCACATGATCTTTAACATTTTTAGCATGTTTAAATGCAAACAAAGGTGGCTCAGGCATGTTAATTTCAGAACCAACTAAATTCCAGTACTTTTTAATAACCCTTTTTATCTCATTACTACGAGTATTAAAGGTTGTAACGCATACCAACTTGTCCATTTCATGATTCCTTGGTTGTATTTCAAGCAAAGTTTCCCGTGGTCTATACCAGGCTCTTTTTCTGGCTCTGTTGAGGAGACCCTTCGGGTATCCCCTCTCTCTTAATTTGACAATAAGGATGTCCGTTTCCTTAAAGTAGTCCCCTCTTCTGCTGCAATTACGACGTAATCGCAGGAATTGTCCATAGGGAAGGTTATCCCTGAGGTTCCTAGGGTGATGTGAGTTGTATTGCAACAAGGTGTTCCTGTCGGTGGGTTTTTTGTATAGATTCATCACTATTTTGCCGTCTTCTTCTTCCAATGTCAAGTCCAAAAACGGAATAGAATCCTTATTGTGAGTTATGGTGAATTGGATGTCAGTACTGCAGGAGTTCAGCCAAGTTAAAAACGACATCAATTGATTCACAGTACCCGACCACAGCATGACAATGTCGTCAATATATCGCTTCCAAGCTGATATATTGTTAATGTATGGATTCTGATCTGAGTAGATGTTCTTATCCTCAAAATGATCCATAAACAGATTCGCTAGACTCGGGGCGAATCCGGCGCCCATCGCAACACCTCTGCATTGGAGGTAGAAGACATTCTGAAAGATTGAACATTGAAGGATATATGTTGTGGTGTCATATGCTATTGATTGTGGATCATCTGTGCTCAAAGTGTAATTTCTGTCCATTGTATATATATGTGTTTTGATGTCAATTTATGTTTGATTGTTATGTCATTATGCACCATTAGTCACTGAGTATCTTGTGGTTTATTTCATTGTTTGTTGGTCAGTCCTGTATAGTAGTAATATTTATGTGGATTCAAATACAGTGAAAAGGAAAATCACTTTGTGTTTCTCAAATTGGTGTATTTATGTGTGTCTGTATAACTGTATCTAAGTATTTTTGCAACAGTTGTTGAATACATGTAGTGTTGTTTGAACTAAGCTTATTCCCAACAGAACCACTGTTTCTGCTCTATGTACTTACCCAGGTTCTGAGGGTCACTGGGTTACCCCATTATTTCTAATGGTCTCTTTGCTTCTGGCAAAGAGGGTGGTGGCCAAACGCTGGGGTGGGAGAGCCGCACCTACGGTTGTCCCTTGGTTCAAAGACATTGCATATTGTAAGGAGCAATTAAACATATATGCTAAAGAACTGCCGGTCGCTTCAAGACCCAAGGATATTTGGAGTCCTGTTGAGGTTTATCTTACGGAACACCCGGATGTATTGCAATAAAGTTGTTAAATGGATTTATGTGCAGAGACGGGACCTGCAGCGCTCAGAGTCTTGACAGTAACCATGTATTGATTGTGTCTCCTGGGACTAGCTAACACAAGGAGCAATGTATATGACGTACTGTGGTGTTGTTACTGTGTTTTAGTGTTCTGATTGGTTTCGAAAAATGATGCTTAAAACTATGTACTGAGGAGTTTGCCAAGCCACATATGTATGTATGTATGATGTTGAAGTATGAAAAAACTCAATAAATAACTTTTTTTTAAATATGGTTCCACTGCTCGGGAGCCACTAACCATACCCAGAAAACTTTACAAAAGAGAGAGTGCTTACTATATTTTAAAAAAAAATCTGAAAGTTCGATAGTTCAAATATTTATCATAGTTAAATGGACAAGTAATTATTTTTTCTTTTCAGTCCATCATGAAGCGGGAGTCTTAATATGGTTAAAAGTTTTATTTGTTTCATCAAACATCGCACTCTAGCTCAGTCAACACGTTTCAACCAGAAGAGGAGTTTGTAGGAGAGTAGGATCTACTTCACATGGGTACCCCCACTTTTTGCTGGTGTTTCACTGTTTTTCGACCTTAGTCTGGCTGTGGCCCTGCTAATCAGGACCCCAACCTAGCTGCTTCCTCTCTAAAATGGTTTCCATGTACATTCGGTACATATCTAATTGGATTCTGGAGTGCCTTATAAGCCCCTAGTATATGGTATACTATGTACGTAGGGCATAGGTACCTCAGAGGCCTACCAGGGGCTGAAGCATGTATTATGCCACCCCTGGGAAGCACTCCAAAATGGCACCACAGGTCTGCTACTGCAGCCTGGGTAAGGTGGTGCTTGCACCCCTTACTGTGGTATAGGCTACCTATATCACTACCATCACACACGCATATAAAACCTATAAGTCACTCCTATGGCAGGCCTTAACAATCCTGAAGGCAGAGTGCTTGTTTTTTATGAGAGAGGGTGCCCCAGCATGAGCAGAGCCCCTCTGCAGCGTTTGGAGTACCTCCAATGATGTTGTTTGTGGTGCAGCCTGACCATATACTCTTAAGTTCATTATAACCTCGTGGTAAATGCTAACTTTGGGATGGCTGCACGGAAACATGTCGCGTTTGGTGTCAAACGCTTTGGAATACTACCCCCCCCTGCCAGTTCTGGCGGTGGGGGTAGCATTCCACCCTTCTAGAGGGAGAGACATGTTCACACTGGTCTAACCTGGTAGGACTTTCTACAGCCCTGGCATCACAAAATGGATACCTCTGCCACAGACACGGGTCTGGCCTCCTGCTGCTGACCGGAACTCCGGCAGGGGAGGCCTGGACAATAGCTTTCCTGTCCCAGGGAGGTGTAACCACCTCCCCAGACAGGCAGATGTGTATTGGGGCAGGGCGGGAGCACTCTCTGGTGCTTTGAAGTCCTGCACTAGGGGCACAGTTGGTGTCCCTGTGCATAGTCAAGTTCAAACCGGTTGCAGGGGCTACCTGCCCCTGCTCTGGCGTGAAACTGGACAAAGGAAATGGGTGTAACCACCCCTCTTTCCAAACCCTCCCATAGGTGGGTCCCTAGACTATGTCCAACCCCCAAACTTAGTATAAGTATGGGAACCTAGTCCTTGCGACTTTAGATTACCCTGGACGAAACTCTGCAACATATATCCTGGACCTTCGACTTTTTATTTTTGCTAGAAGACTGAAGAAATCTCCCTTGGGGTCAAGGAGTGACTCCCCTGCTTGGCAGGCACCAAAGAAGCAACTGTCCGGTCTGCAATTCCGAAGCTCCCGTTGGACACCAAAGTCTCTGCATCACCAGAAGTGGATTTCCTGACTTCCCCAAGGCTACCCTGAGTTCACAGCAAAGCTGAGGCCCGTGGCTATCGTGGGTGACGAGGAACTGTGACCCCTGGGCACCGCGTACTATTGCTGGTACATCGACTTCCTGTTTATCCTTGAAGTTCTGCTTTGGGCTCCGAGTAGCCCCAGCCGTGAGCACTGACTGCACGGAAGATCTCTGGCCTCCACTCCATGAGTGACCCGTGGGCCGGGTTCCAGTGCGACCGCTCGAGGCTCCTTCGCGATTGCTAGCCCGTTGGCTAGTGGGTTCCCACGAAGGCCACTCCTCTTCTACTTGGGCTTCTCTGGTTGCTCCAAACGTGCCCTGACTTACCCTCGCTGGGTGAGTCCCTCAGACCTTGCTGGTCTGCACCGACATCTTTCTTCTCTTTCCACGAGACTTGCCGTTGCCAAGGCTTGTTGGGTCCATCCTGGTCCCCTACACCGCAGCACTCGACAGACTTCGTGGGACAGCTCTAATCCGGCTCGTGGACTTTGTCGACGCCTCCTGGACCTCGTGGCTGAAGAGTCAAGGCACCCATCAACTCACCTGAAGCACCCGACATCTGTGGGCATTGGTCCATCGTACCCCTGGTCACTGGCAAGTGACCCAGACTCTGTCCCTTCTACTTTCAGGTTCCTTCCATCCTAGATCCAGGCTTGGATCGCTTCGGACACTTCTCCTCTTCACGGCAGCAGTTCTTCACCAGCTTCCATTGAAATCGACGACGCGACCCAACACCAAAAGACACCTATGCACCCGGCTTCCCTGGGTGAGGTAACACGAGTACTCCGGTGCTCCCGTGGGTGCTAGCCCTAGAACTTCCTAAGTCCAAAAGGGTTTGGTCCTGACTCGATTCTAAGTGTCCCTAATCTTTAAATTTCCAACTGCGACATTGCCCATAGAAGCTAACGGGAACCCGCGGTTGTGTTTACATACTGCACACGGCCCCCGTGGGTCCCCTGTGTCACTACCTTGGGTGGTTCCTTGGGGTCCCAGCGATTCTACAGGCTCTAGGCCTTGTATCTAGTTCATTCGTGGTTCTTATACCACTTTATTGGTATATGGTTTGGTACGCCCCTAGGGCCCAAACGTGTATTTGTGCTATTACTGTTGATTGCTAACTTGTAAATTAAGTACTTCGAACTCCAGTCTCATAAAGAGACTAGAGGGGTGTGTTTTATCTTAAATACCTATATTTTGAATATATACCTGGTGTGGTTGTCCTTTCATTTGATCATTCAGGAGATTATAGACTGGTAAAACAAGCTGCTTTACATTCTTTCGCGACTTAGCCTGAAGGCTGATCTCCATAGCTACCACTAGGTTAGCTTTCAATAAAGGTTGTCTTTAACCTATCACCATAAGGGGTTGTTTGGACTGATACAAGGTGCACACTAGAACTAGTGGACAGCATATATCACAGACTTCATCAGGGTTTGTAAAGTCTTGTGTAGCTATGTGGATTTGGTATAGAGCAGTCTACACAGTGCAATCATAGATAAGTCACTCCCAAGTGGGTTCTGCAGATTAATGCAGAAATGCATGCGACGGTGCAGACATAAACGTTTCTTGAGCATTCAGTCTGTAATTCTGGTCTTAGTATGCGTTTAGATGACTGCAACGGTGCCTTCAACATCAGTCCAATCCATCCTGCTGTGTAACTGCATGTAAATGTTGATGGTCCAGTCCCATTCCGAGTTTAAAGTCCAACTATACAGACAAGAACACTATAGATAGTGTACGGAAACTACTGAGAATGTAGGGCGTCATCTTGGAAAGCTTTGGCTTAGGATGAGGTGCACACCCTGCATTGATTGAATGTTTTCTAAAAAATAAAAATCCGTTTTGAGACAATGGCCACTGTCCTGGACTGTTCAAGAAAGAAGGAAGGGACAAACAAGGGGAGGGAGCAGTGCTTGCCATGGGTAATTACGCTTGGTCTCCTTCCAGTTCATTGTTCCTTTGCCCACCATGCCACTTCAGACAGGGACCAGCCTTATCAAACCAGTCTTGACCCTGCTCCAGTTGACAGTTCAAACTCAAGAGCCGGCGGAGCTTCCTGAAGGGAGCCCAGGGCAGGTTTGCCTTGTCTTTGGCTCATCTGAAGGATGCAGTTCTGCATAATGTACTCGGATGTAGCCCTGAGTAATTTCCCGTGGCTGAGATTAATTTGGGCATTCCAACTATCACTATTTGTGGTCATCACATACATTGAGAAAGGCAAGTATGGTACCTGAACAACTAAATGTAAAAAAAAGGTATCCTGCCTATATGCTGTAACTTAGACTTCAGTACAGGGGAGAATTGAAAACACGAATTTTTAAGAGGAACACGTGTCATAGCGTGTCTTATTAAACGCGAGTGCGCACAGGTACCTCTTTCGAAAATGCAGATGTAATTAACACGCTATGATTTTGTTTATATCTATATTTTTATATCAGGGCTGTCCATCTTTGCCCGTCTTTGGGTAATCTCTTGCAGACTCCCATTACATTGTCTTTCCTTAGATCGTAACATAAGTCCTTCATGTACACGTAAAGCAGAAGTCTCTCGCACCCAGATGTCAGTGTCTGTACACACAGCAGGAATTGTTATCGCGATACTGTAAACTGGCAGAGACTCGTGTTGGAATGAGTGTGATTCCCATTGCTGACATCTGTCCTCCTAAAAATAATACAGGGAGTAGGGCCGAGAGTACCCGGTGCTTGCATTCAGCTGGGGGACGGGGCGGGGGAGCAACAGGGTCGGAATGGGAACAAATTTAGGCGCGGACACCGAAGGAAAAAGTGGCCCACATTTGTTGATAATGATGTTTCATGAAATGTTGCTTAGTATCGGGAGTAATCTCTGATAAATTAAGCTTTCTAAACTCGTGGGATCAGTAACATTGGCCAAGACTAGACGCTCCACTAGACACACCATTATTCCATTGCAGCTCACCCACAGATCTCCTCACTTGATCTTCAGGCCTATACATTTCTCCACTTTGGGTGCCTGATGTGTTCATCACCTACTATTGGTCCGTTAGTCTGTGCTCTCCACCCCCAAAGATCCCTATATATATATATATATCCGCCAATGAGTCAAAGAACCATGTGCATCCTTTGCGTCTGGAGGCTTCTGTTCACCCTCAAGAACCAGAGGTCTTCCTCTTTTGGTTGTCACTCAAGAGCCTCTCTGCAAGTGATGTCTTTGTGGATTGCCTGTAGCTTCATACTTACTGTCTTTTGTAATGTGGGTAGAGAATTGATTTGAATCCGGAAAAGCTGCTGGAATTCACTCCAAATGACTTTCTTTCTCCATGTCTCTATACCCCTTTCTACTTGCTGTGCACACCTCTTTCGTTCTCCCTATCACTTTTTGCCCCTCTTTCTAGTTCTTCCTTTTTCTATCATACCCGTCTTGTTTTCCGCTCCCTGGTCTCTCTCATTCCAACTATATGCTTCAGTCTATCACATTTCCACCATCTCTTTTCCTCTATTTCTCTCTGTCTACAAATCCCCCTTTCTCTCCCACTCGTGTCCCCCTGTGGGCTCTTTCTTCAGTTATTTGTATATCTCTCATACCCTTATTCTCCTGTCATTTTGTATCTCTCCTTTAAGTTGTAATTCATTTCTGTCTTGCAGACCTTCCCTTTTTCTCCTGTCTTGCTCTCTCCTGTCAGTCTCTTTCACATCCCCCTGCCCCTTGAATTTCTTTGTACTACACCTAAAGTTATATCCTAACGTGTCCCCTTTATTGTCTTGCTGCAGACGGAAAGTCCTCCAGTGCCTAGAGGCAGCGTTTAAACCAAGGGAGAATCCACAGGTGGAGCTTCCTTTACCATTCCATTACTTTGAGGAAGGAAATTTCACTGGTGGATTGTAATCTACATTTAGCACTACCTCCTGTAATGCCATCAACCTCTTAACTAAGCACTAGACTGAGTGAGAGATTTAGGATTGTACATGTGAGGTATTAACTATCATTCTTTTTTTCATAGACCTGAAAATGTTTGACACCCTCTGCTGCCTTCCGCTCCTCTCCATCATTTCCTTTGTTGTTCACTTTTATTTTTGGAGTTTTATATAGAGCAATCTTTACCCAATGATATTGGAGCGCTCTATATAGACACTAGAATCGCAGGATGTTGAGCCAACGCTGAGAAGCAAACCTAGTTCCCAAGTCGTCAGCTCTGGCTCTTATGCCACATCTTCTACCACTTGCCTGTCTCCCTCTTCTCCACTTTTGCTTTCCAGCTTTCTCTCTATCTTTAACCATTTGTGCCCTTCTCGCCACTGTCTTCCATCACTTCTTCTCCCTAGTCTCTTCCCCTCCCCCATCTGTCTGCCTCTCTAGCACTCTTATCCTCTCTCCTATACCTTTCCTTTCTTCCTCACTTTATTTTCTTGTCAGTCAGTCAGTCAGTCAGTCAAAAAGTCTTTATTCGATTTGCATCATAAAAGACATACTACACATATTAGACAATTCGACTACAAAACAATTCATGTACAATACAAAAATAGACTGTAAAACCTTTAAAATGGTAGATAAAATAGTAGATTAAAAATGATCACATCATGTTAAAAAATACAATAAAGTGCAAAAAGAGACGTGCCGTTTATGCCATGGACCAAAGTAGATACTATTGTGTGGCAGCAGGGAACACAGATTACGGCTTCAATTTCCTGGCCCTAAGGATCCATGCCCAACTAATAAATTTAGCAACACCAATTACTATAGGAGTGGAAGTATCGGTTTTCAAAATTCTACTAGCGACCTGTGCAGAACGAGTGCTCATTAGTCTGCATGCAGGTCGAAGCCAGATACGTCTAGGAAGTTGATAAGTTGGGCAACAAAAAAGGAAGTGGTCCATGGTTTCAATCTTGTCAACACAGAATGGGCATTTATCACTACCAAGAGGACTCCAACTTTTGGTGAGTCCTCGCAGTGGTAGAGCGCCCACTCTGAACTGGTGATACAACTTACGATCTAGGAACTTCAAGATGGTATCCCAGTAACTTTCATAGACAGAGTCATCCTTAAAAACTAGGAAAGAAGCAGTCATTGTGGAACCTGTAAGGGAAGCACATCTCCTATTCTTAATGTAATTCCAGTACGCATCCTTAAGCACCTTTTTTGCCGGGAAGACTTCTGTATCAGGGTTAACCCATAGATCACGCATCCCGAGATCATATAACAGGGTTTTGATGCTAGACAACCAGGGAATCCTATGCGACCCCTCCAACCCTTTGATCTCCAGAAGGGCTTTTGCATAGTTAGATAGTTCGGGGGTCGTCCACAAGCGGCGCCAGAACGCCAGGGGTCTATACCCTGCGCAGTCCTCTATAGGCTGAATTCCCAGGTCAAACAAAAGAGGGATGCGTGGAGTGGATTGGGGAAGCCCAATAGCTGACCGGTGGAATTTATTCTGGGCAGTTATCAATTTGGACAAATTATTAAAGCCCCAGATCTCAGCTCCATATAAAATTGCAGGTAAAATCTTGGAGCCGTAGATCTTCATGAGTGGGGCTATTGGTTTTGTTAAAGAGTGTTTGTGCTCTTTCAACAAAGCTCCTCCCAATTGGGCATGCTTGAGCGCGAGGATCCAGCTGGTGAGACCAGCTGCACGTCACGCTAAAAGTGACTCCAAGATAAGTAAATACTGCCGTTTGGGATAAGTTGACACCACCCAAACACACCTCCGCCTTAACCCACCGAGGGCCACGAAAAACCATAAACTTGATCTTCCCAACGTTTATTTCCAACTCATGCTCGCGGCAAAAGATCTCGAAGCGAGACAGGGCCAACTGCAGTCCCTGTCTCGTCCTCGAGATCAAAAGGGTGTCATCCGCGAACATGAGCAGGGGAATCTTCATTCCTGCCAATGTAGGTGCATCTGTAGGGCTATTTAAGAAGTAGTTTACAACCCCATTGATAAATAAAGAAAACAGGGTGGGTGCGAGTACACACCCTTGTCGTACACCTTTGGATACTTTAAATCTATCGGTCAGTTCCCCGGGTTTACCCCATCGGACACGGGCGTACGTATTTTCATGTATGGTGACCAAAAAAGAAACCAGATCTTTTGGCATGCCCATGTCCAAGAGAACTTTCCATAGCTTGTCCCTCGGCACAAGGTCAAACGCAGACCTTAAGTCTACAAAGGCTGCATACAATTTGCCTCCCCCCAGAAAGACAACCTTCCAATACAGAAGTACTACCCTGAATACTTGGTCCAGGGTCCCAGTGTGGGACCGAAACCCTGCCTGAAGTGGAGACAGCACGTCAAAGTCAGACATCCAAATTTGGATACGACCGAGTACAAGGCGGGCAATAATTTTTTGTACTGCGTCTATTAGACTAATGGGTCTGTAGTTACCCGGGGCAGAGCGCTCGCCTTTCTTATATATCGGCAGTATCTCTGCCCCGAGCCACGAGTCAGGGACTACAGCACCACCCGCAAGGGCGTTAGCCAGGAGGGTCAAGTAAGGAATCCATGCATCTTGTTCCTGAATAAATAGGTCAGGAGGGATACAGTCAGGTCCTGGGGCTTTACCACTCTTGATCGAGCGTAGGACTAACTTAACTTCATCAGGGGAGAATTTTAATGTATTTTCTACAACTAGAGGACAAGAAAACTGCCTGTCCGTTAAAGCACCAACCTTAAATTGTTCCTCAAAATACGCTACCCATTGTTGTGGTTCTACTTGATTAGAGGGGCGAATATCCGAGGGGGAGTTACCCCATTTAAGGAGATGCCAGAATTGGACCATGTTGCGATCATGACAAGCCTGATATAAATCCCTCCAACGCTCCTCATCCCAATTTTGCTTGGCCTTGTGTTGGGCGTTTTTGTAAACAAGTCTACACTTTTGGATGATAGAAATAGAGCCTGATTTAATGGCCTCTTTCAGGGCACTTTGAGCCATTCTGCAATCCTTGTTGAACCATGTACGTGGTCTCAACTCTTTACCCCTACCGGTGGCGGGTTGGCTTTTCACAAAAAAAGTTTTGAGCTCCGTGAAGAGTTTGCGGTGGGAATCCCGGATGTTATCCTTAATCAAGTTTTGGGATTCCATTTTATTAAGTGTGACCAGGGTACTGTTGATTAATTCCCTGATGGCCACACGTGAAGATTCACAAGTGGCGATCTTCGGCCATCTCACCCTTCTAAGATTGTTGGTAACAATGACATCTATAGGGGAACTGCCATCTGGGTAGGTAGGGGAGGCTGCAAAAGTATTAACCTTGATACACAGTGCAAGGGGATTGTGATCACTCTCGACTCTACTTACTACCACCATGTCGTCTATGAGTGGCCACAAATCCAAGCTGGCTAATATATAATCAATTCGGCTCCCTGACCTACCATTGTCAAATGTAAACCTCCCCATCCTGTCAGATTTAGTTCGCCCATTTACTGCTCTCATGCCCTGATTTAAACATAAACCCTTCATAAAAAGAGCAGCTTGAGACCATTTGTTAACTGGTTCCAGCTCCAACATGGGAACACCCCAGGATGAATCTTCTTCCTCGGTGAAGTCCCCACAATCGGCCCCCAATGGCTCAAAACAAACATTGAAATCTCCAGCCACAATCTTATACGTGAACATAGAAGCGGTCTCCAGAAAATTCTCCAGTAGAAGACAAGTGGGAGAGCACTTGCCTCCCGGGAGACCTCTTACATAGATGTTAATTATAAGAAAATCGGGGCCGCTACAAGATTTGACCCTGATTATCAAAATATCAGGACTATCAATTGTAACCTCTGACACAGTAACACCTTCACATTGACGGATCCAGGTGGTTAAGCCCCCCATGGGTCTGCCTCTATGGCTCTTAACAGCAGGTTTGTGGAAATTCAAAAAGCCTGTACGAAAGTGAGGATGCAGTGCCCAAGTCTCCTGAAATGTCCATATTTCGAACTCGTAAATAAAGTCAGCCCAATCAGGGATCTCGAGCCTTGACCCCAGCCCTGCAATATTCCAGGAGCCCAATTTTAATGTAGACTTCTCAACCCTGGTTTCAGCTGCTTGACCCGAGACATGATGAGAATCGAACGTTTCAACAGATGGTATCAAGATGTGACCAGGTGAGATAATCAAACAGGAACGATCTTTAGGGGGGGGTGTCTTGATCATAAAATCGTGGCTCAGATGACAATAAGGACCCACCAACCCTAGGGCAAGCACTGGGGTACGTAGGGAGCCATCCATGTGTCAATCATTATCCTCCAGTGTAGAAAGAATATCAAAGCGGTTGAAAGTCGCAAGGGGCATGTCAGACCTGACGGGAAATGTTAGAAAATTACAATTTTCCCGTAGGGGTTGTAAAAAGCCTGGCCTATAAAAGAAGCCCAAAGGGAGGATCTTAATTGTGTTAGGGGCATGGGGGAGGTGGTGGGCAGCTTCCAGTATGTACTTGACTAGAGCAGGTGACCTGAAGCTTAACACAACACAATCCCCAGGAAAAGACTTGTGGGACTGACCGATCCAATTAATACGTCTAACCATATTGAAGTCATCAAATAGGGCCTTGCTGTTACCAATTTTGGAACTCAAGTAATGAAGGGATTTATTCTTAAGGTTGGACCAATGTTCGTAAGATCCTTCCAGGAGTGGTGGAACATTTGCCAGGATGATCGTGTAAGGGGTGGCTTGGGGCGGAAGGTGTAGACTAGTGGGGGGTGGAGAGAGCCCCGCTCCCACCCCTTCAGTACCAACCCTGTTGACTTGAGAGGGGCATCTTTGCAGGTCATGACGAGTATAAATACTCCTGTCGGTAACAGCAGCATGACCTGGGGCGGTAACGTTCTCTTCCCCTATAGATGGTAGCAAAGGCATTACCCCCACTGGTCTTGGTGGTCTTGAGCTACCAGCCTCGTTGGGCAACTCCACTGACAACACCCTGTTTGATGGCAAGGGGGGCCCTGGGACTAAGCTCTTGTTACCAGAAAATCTAGCTTCCAATTGGTCCAACCTATTGGCTACAAGATCCAATTTTTGGTGTACAGGTACAAGGAGACAGGATAGATGATCTTTAAGGCCGGCAGGAAGTAAATCCAAAAGAGGTTGTAACTGGGCCTGGCTAGTAGGAATAATGTTTAGGTCCAAAACACTCCCTTCTACAGGGGGCCCGCTAGGCTTAAGAGAGAGCGACTCGACAGTAAGTTTACTCTTTCCCTGACCTCTCGGTTGTTTATTAATAACGACTTTTGTATTGCCTTTAGCTTTATTGGCCATCCTCCCTCTTGTTGTAACCCTGGAAGGACTCTGAAAGGAAGCATAACCCTGAACTGGGCCCAAAGATTCCTGCACGGGGGGAGTAAGAGCGGGAGGAGAGGTGATACCATCAATAGGGCTAGTATGATCATAGGCAGGCGAGCCAGTCTGTATCTGGGCACATGGAAGGGAAGAATTGGTGGGATCTAGGGAGAGTCTACGTTCCACCGCTTGAATCTCGAGGTTCAAAGCTGACTCTGCTCTTATTAGATAATCGTCGAGTGTTCCCCCCGGTTTGTCACCAGCCCTCCTTTTAGACATGCTACTGGGGCAAGTACGGCCACACTTATTAGCGAGCAACCCGCCTTCCATTAGTATAGCACTGAAGCTTGATATGATGCACAGCAAAACAATAGTAGCGTATCCCACTGGCAACTCACAGTTCTTGGCGCCAACTCCTTACAGCAGCGACGAGGAGAGCTGTGGCAGAGCGAAGTCCCACCACAAATGTTAGGGAATAGGCCCAGCCCAGCCTTTTCCGGGCTTTGACGGGCAGGGACGGGCCCGCCCTTGGCCCGGGCTTCGCCCGCGCGCATCCCGCGCAGCGGCTCTTCGTCCCAGCCTTTAACCCTCCCCGGCGCAGCCTGATGACGCTGTAGGCAGGCGCCCGGGAGAGGGAATGCTGGGGATGGTAGTTTACGCGAGAACCCCCGTTCCCCTCACAGCACTGCAGCAGGTTGCCCAGAAGCTCCGGGTAGGAGAGCCGTTCCCCTCACGGCTAGCGAGGTATGTAGAAACTCCACTCTTTTCCTCTTCACATATGTTTGTCATTCTTCTCCACTCTACTGTCTCACTTTCCTTTTTGTCTCTCTCCACATTGCTCTCCTCGCTCAATCCATTTTGAAACTGTCCTACCTTGTCTATTCTCCCTTTGTTATTTTGGCCCAGAATGGACAGGGCAACATAGCTTTTTTCCTGGATGGTCGAGTGTTTAATTGGGTCTTCTAGACAATTAACTAGTCCTGACAGCTTCTGGGAAGTTAACCCCATTAATGTTTCTCTCCAGCTGGACTGAGGAGAAAAGCCTGCCCCCAGCTTGTGAGGTTCTTCCCCATTTTGTCCGCCCTAGTCGGCGCTGGACCTGGGAGAGGCAAAAGTATTTCTTTACAGACCCATTTCCACTGCTCACAGTTTCAGCTGGCCTTAGAAGGGAGAGGAGAAAGTATTTCTGTGCATAAGACAGGCCTGCTCTCTCTCCATTGCACCATGTTCTCTTCCCCCTTACAGCCTGCACTCCTCTCCATTGCGCCGTGTACTTTCTCCCCTTGCAGCCTGCGCTCCTCTCCATTGCACAGTGGTCTCTTCCCCCTTGCAGCCTGCGCTCATCTCCATTGCACCGTGTTCTCTCTCCCCCTTGCAGCTTGCGATCCTAGTCACTGCACTGTGTTCTCTCCCCTCTTACACACTGCCCTTCTCTCCATTGCACTGCTCTCTCACCTTTACATCCTGCGCTCCTCTCCATTGCACCGTGTTCTCTCCACCCTTACAGCCTGCGCTCCTCTCCATTGCACAGTGGTCTCTCCGCCCTTACAGCCTGCGCTCCTCTCCATTGCACCGTGTTCACTCCTCCTTACAGCCTGAGCTCCTCTCCATTGCATTGTGCTATCCGCCCTTATAGGCTGTGCTCCTCTGTTACACCGTGTTCTCTCCCCCTTACAGCCTGCGCTCCTCTCCATTACACTGTGTTCTCTCCCCCTTACAACCTGCGCTCCTCTCCATTGCACCGTGTTCTCTCCCCCTTACAGCCTGCACTCCTCTCCATTGCACTGTTCATTCCCCCTTACAGCCTGTGCTCCTCTCCATTGCACCGTGTTCACTCCTCCTTACAGCCTGCGCTCCTCTCCATTGCACTGTTCATTCCCCCTTACAACCTGCGCTCCTCTCCATTGCACTGTGTTCACTCCCACTTACAGCCTGCGCTTCTCTCCATTGCACTGTGCTCTCCCCCTTACAGCCTGCGCTCCTCTCCATTACACTGTGTTCTCTCCCCCTTACAACCTGCGCTCCTCTCCATTGCACCGTGTTCTCTCCCCCTTACAGCCTGCACTCCTCTCCATTGCACTGTTCATTCCCCCTTACAGCCTGTGCTCCTCTCCATTGCACTGTTCATTCCCCCTTACAACCTGCGCTCCTCTCCATTGCACTGTGTTCACTCCCCCTTACAGCCTGCGCTTCTCTCCATTGCACAGTGTTCTCTCCCCCTTACAGCCTGTGCTCCTCTCCATTGCACCGTGTTCTCTCCCCCTTACAACCTGCGCTCCTCTCCATTGCACCGTGTTCTCTCCCCCTTACAACCTGCGCTCCTCTCCATTGCACAGTGTTCTCTCCGCCGTTACAGACTGTGCTCCTCCCCATTTCACCGTGTTCTCTCCCCCTTACACACTGTGTTCTGCTCCATTGCACTGTGTTCTCTCCCCCGTTACAGCCTGCGCTCTTCTCCGTTGCACTGTGTTCTCTCCTCCCTACATCTTGCGCTCCTCCATTACACTGTGTTCTCTCCCCCTTACAGCCTGCGCAACTCTCCAGTGCACCGTGTTCTCTCTGCCCTTACAGCCTGCGCTCCTCTCCAGTGCACCGTGTTCTCTCTGCCCTTACAGACTGTGCTCCTCTCCATTGCACCGTGTTCACTCCTCCTTACAGCCTGCGCTCCTCTCCATTGCACCGTGCTCTCTGCCCTTATAGCCTGCGCTCCTCTGTTACACCGTGTTATCTCCCCCTTACAGCCTTCACTCCTCTCCATTGCACCGTGTTCTCTTCCCCCTTACAGCCTGCACTCCTCTCCATTGCACTGTTCTCTCCCCCTTACAACCTGCGCTCCTCTCCATTGCACAGTCTTCTCTCCCCCTTACAACCTGCGATCCTCTCCATTGCACCGTGCTCTCCGCCCTTACAGCCTGCGCTCCTCTCCATTGCACCGTGTTCACTCCTCCTTACAGCCTGAGCTCCTCTCCATTGCATTGTGCTTTCCGCCCTTATAGGCTGTGCTCCTCTGTTACACCGTGTTCTCTCCCCCTTACAGCCTGCGCTCCTCTCCATTACACTGTGTTCTCTCCCCCTTACAACCTGCGCTCCTCTCCATTGCACCGTGTTCTCTCCCCCTTACAGCCTGCACTCCTCTCCATTGCACTGTTCATTCCCCCTTACAGCCTGTGCTCCTCTCCATTGCACCGTGTTCACTCCTCCTTACAGCCTGCGCTCCTCTCCATTGCACTGTGCTCTCCGCTCTTATAGCCTGTGCTCCTCTCCATTGCACCATGTTCTCTCCCCCTTACAACCTGCGCTCCTCTCCATTGCACTGTGTTTACTCCCCCTTACAGCCTGCGCTTCTCTCCATTGCACAGTGTTCTCTCCCCCTTACAACCTGTGCTCCTCTCCATTGCACCGTGTTCTCTCCCCCTTACAACCTGCGCTCCTCTCCATTGCACCGTGTTCTCTCCCCCTTACAACCTGCGCTCCTCTCCATTGCACAGTGTTCTCTCCGCCGTTAGACTGTGCTCCTCCCCATTTCACCGTGTTCTCTCCCCCTTACACACTGTGTTCTGCTCCATTGCACTGTGTTCTCTCCCCCGTTACAGCCTGCGCTCTTCTCCATTGCACTGTGTTCTCTCCTCCCTACATCTTGCGCTCCTCCATTACACTGTGTTCTCTCCCCCTTACAGCCTGCGCAACTCTCCAGTGCACCGTGTTCTCTCTGCCCTTACAGCCTGCGCTCCTCTCCAGTGCACCGTGTTCACTCCTCCTTACAGCCTGCGCTCCTCTCCATTGCACCGTGCTCTCTGCCCTTATAGCCTGCGCTCCTCTGTTACACCGTGTTCTCTCCCCCTTACAGCCTTCACTCCTCTCCATTGCACCGTGTTCTCTTCCCCCTTACAGCATGCACTCCTCTCCATTGCACCGTGCTCTCTCCCCCTTACAGCCTGTGCTCCTATCCATTGCACCGTGTTCTCTCCCCCTTACAACATGCGCTCCTCTCCATTGCACCGTGTTCACTCCCCCTTACAGCCTGTGCTCCTCTCCATTGCACTGTTAATTCCCCCTTACAGCCTGCACTCCTCTCCATTGCACTGTTCATTCCCCCTTACAGCCTGAGCTGCTCTCCATTGCACCGTGTTCTCTCCCCCTTACAGCCTGCGCTCCTCTCCATTGCACCGTGTTCACTCCTCCTTACAGCCTGAGCTCCTCTCCATTGCACCGTATTCTCTCCCCCTTACAGCCTGAGCTGCTCTCCATTGCACCGTGTTCTCTCCCCCCTTACAGCCTGAGCTGCTCTCCATTGCACCGTGTTCTCTCCCCCTTACAGCCTGCGCTCCTCTCCATTGTACCGTGTTCTCTCCTCCTTACAGCCTGAGCTTCTCTCCATTGCACCGTGTTCTCTCCCCCTTACAGCCTGTGCTCCTCTCCATTGCACCGTGTTCACTCCCCCTTACAGCCTGCGCTCCTCTCCATTGTACCGTGTTCTCTCCTCCTTACAGCCTGAGCTGCTCTCCATTGCACCGTGTTCTCTCCCCCTTACAGCCTGTGCTCCTCTCCATTACACCGTGTTCACTCCCCCTTACAGCCTGTGCTCCTCTCCATTGCACCGTGTAAACTCCCCCTTACAGCCTGCGCTCCTCTCCATTGCACCGTGTTCACTCCTCCTTACAGCCTGAGCTGCTCTCCATTGCACCGTGTAAACTCCCCCTTACAGCCTGCGCTCTTCTCCGTTGCACTGTGTTTTCTCCTCCCTACATCTTGCGCTCCTCCATTACACTGTGTTCTCTCCCCCTTACAGCCTGCGCAACTCTCCAGTGCACCGTTTTCTCTCTGCCCTTACAGCCTGCGCTCCTCTCCAGTGCACCGTGTTCTCTCTGCCCTTACAGACTGTGCTCCTCTCCTGCACCGTGTTCACTCCTCCTTACAGCCTGCGCTCCTCTCCATTGCACCTGCTCTCCGCCTTTATAGCCTGCGCTCCTCTGTTACACCGTGTTCTCTCCCCCTTACAGCCTGCACTCCTCTCCATTGCACCGTGTTCTCTTCCCCCTTACAGCCTGCACTCCTCTCCATTGCACCGTGTTCTCTCCCCTTACAACCTGCGCTCCTCTCCATTGCACTGTTCATTCCCCCTTACCGCCTGTGCTCCTCTCCATTGCACCGTGTTCTCTCCCCCTTACAGCCTGCGCTCATCTCCATTGCACCGTGTTCTCCCACTTAGACCCACCGTTTGCGTCCTGCAGTCCCATTTCCACCCTGTCCTGTCGCTTGCACCCTACCCTCTTTAACTCCAGTGCCTTGGACCATGACCTCTCCTTCCTTGCTGATCATGCCATCCTGTCAGCTCTGGTGCACTGGAAGATGTTCACCAACCTTCATTAACTCACAGCTAATATGACACGAGCAGCAGCAGTGCAGCTTTCCCTGCAGCATCTCTGCACTGCACCTTCACTTTTGGTTCCTAGCTGCGGTTTATGGATTAGTTTCACAACACAGTGGTATTACTGAGGACCGCGGGAGGACGAAAGGTGAGTGAAACCGTTGTCATTTGAACCTGGGACCGTTGGGATAGGAACGGATTCTTGTAGCCTATGCATTAGTTCACGGAGCAGGCTGACGAAGGATAGTTACAGAGGCTGTGCCTGCTTCTGCAGTCACTGAACAGGTACACCGCGGAGCAGCTACATGACTGGAGGCAGTTGTGCATGTTGCCTGCATATGGGAGAAACAATTAATTGCGTCACCTTGTATAGAAGTTAATGCAATAATTTAGAGTTTATCAGTATTTGGTGACTCTAGATAACTGATTTGGACACTATTGTTGTGTTAATTTTAATTGTTGATTATACTATAAGTAGCTGGATACTCTCAGGTGATTAGTGCGCTACACAAATCAATATAACAAAACTTAACCATTCATTTCAGTTGGGAAGGAGGACCGAGGTCCCCTATTATGTCCATGGTACTTCCGCCGTGACTAGTTGGCGGCTTGATAGTCGTGTATCCCCCTTCAAAGTATTGGATTCTGAACAAAACCTGCACCGTTGCCGTGTAGCTGCTACCAATCCGTAGGACCTGCACACTTGTTGGACAACATAAACTTTGGGTGAGGTGCTGTACTGCTCGATTTTTCCGGTCTTATTGTGTTGAAGGGTGATTTAGGTGACTTCAGTCTCTTTCCATTCAAGTCTAAGGGTTAGAGTAGTGTATAGAGCCTATTTATTAGGCACTTCGACATGATCCTGTGTTCTTCCCCATAGATCAGCGTTTGCATATATATCCTAGGGGATAGATTCGTTAGCATTAGGGGTAATCTGTTCTGTAGTGAGGGTATTTCATGGAGCCGTGCTGAATTCAGGCCTGGTAGGCCTTAAACGGGAGAGACTCCATCTTTCCTCCTGCTCTGGCAGCTCGGGATGTTTCTAGGTCATAGGCAGTGTTTTAGTTAGGAGGTGTTATTCGCTTGGAGAGAACCGGTTCAGGCCGGCCCTTATCGAAGGATTGTATTTTTCTTCATGCCGAAGACACTACATCAGGCCGGCCGGCTGGGAACGTGTCCTTGGCACGGGGAGGTACAAGAATTTGGTGGGCGGCAGGTTACGGGCTGGAATTTTCCATGAGGAAATGCACGTCTATATTAGTAAAAGTTTGAGGCAGATACTGGCACTTGCTTCTAGTCCATAGGCGGCACCTGGCCGTTGGTAGTAAAGCTGCTACTTATTCCAGGGAAGACAGATGACAAACTTGGAGGTGGAGAAAAACCGAGAGATAGATATTCCAAAGAGAAGAGAGTAGCCGATGAGGAAGAGGTCCCAGTGACTCGGAGAGGGAGACGGGAGTAAACCCGTGATTGCGGAGGTGTGACTTCCAGGCGAAGCCGAGGCGCAGACGAGAAGGGAACCTAGATGACCATTGAGTGCAGGCTACATACGACCAAGGTGATGTCAACCCCTTACTATTAGAGTGTACAACTTAATCTTTCACTTTTCTTTGCAGGTTATGTGATATGTATTATGTTCCGTGAGTGTGCATGTAATAACTAAATAAAGTATTCAGTTTGTAGTAAAGCAATATGTGCTACGTGTTCTTGTGTAAGAGGGTAACCTATTCTTCTAGTAACATGCAGGTAGGTGGTAACTGAATAAGGGAGAAAGGAGCCCTTCGAACTGGGGAACAAGTTGTGCTCAACTAGCTGTCTTTGTGTGATCTGATATATAGTAACACTGATTCTAAGGCTGCCGTCTGGGCAGGAAGTCCTGGGTCCGTTTGGGACCGCGAGGCTGTGACTGCCGTCTGGGCAGGAAGTCTGTGGCTGCCGTCTGGGCAGGAAGTCCTGGGTCCGTTTGGGACCGCGAGGCTGTGACTTGTCTAAGGCTGCCGTCTGGGCAGGAAGTCCTGGGTCCGTTTGGGACCGCGAGGCTGTGGCTGCCGTCTGGGCAGGAAGTCCTGGGTCCGTTTGGGACCGCAAGGCTGTGGCTGCCGTCTGGGCAGGAAGTCCTGGGTCCGTTTCGGACCGCGAGGCTGTGGCTGCCGTCTGGGCAGGAAGTCCTGGGTCCGTTTGGGACCGCGAGGCTGTGGCTGCCGTCTGGGCAGGAAGTCCTGGGTCCATTTGGGACCGCGAGGCTGTGACTGCCGTCTGGGCAGGAAGTCTGTGGCTGCCGTCCGGGCAGGAAGTCCTGGGTCCGTTTGGGACCGCGAGGCTGTGACTTGTAGGTCTTGGTATATATAGTAGGAATTCCCTGTCCTTAGGTGGTACATATATGTGGTTATTTAGGTGTAAATAGGCCCTAGGGAGGGGGTAACGTTCTGGTTTGGGTTAGAGAGGCTCTGCTGAGCGGGTTCTATCTGATCCGAAAACCCAAGCAGAACAGGTGCCTAAACTGATTCCAGGCACCTTGCAGTATTTATTAGCCTAGAGACCAGCTAGCTCATTTTGCCACCATAAGGACCCCTAGCCTTACCAGGGAGTGAATAGTTTCTGGCAAGTACTGAACATGACAACCCTAACCCCACAGGGATCGTGGAAACCGATCAGAACCTTTCGCTCAGTCACTTGTGCTTTCTAGTGCTCAGAAAGGTTTACAGAGTACACAGTGGGATGTCTTCAATATATTTATTGAACCAACGTTCTTCTTATACAGAATACATGCTGTGATAATCAGTAGACAGAAGTGGATGAAAGTGATTACAAGCACCAAGAGCATAAGTAATAGATACAGTGCTACCATGGTGCTAAAATAGTGTATGTTTGCAGGCATAGAAACAATGCAGGAATTGGGCATACTCCTACTATGCAAAACTCTACTCTACATGTATCTAGATCTAGAGTGTGTGTACGTCTGAAGCCAAGAGTCCGTCTTGATCTTGAACTGGACACCCCCTCACAGGGATGTCAGACAGCAGCGTGGTGAAGTCTTAACGTGCAGGGACCCTGGGTGTCAGTTGAAGTGTCTCCTTTGCTAATCTATCGGGATGCTCATTATTTATAATGGAAAGCAGCCTTGCGATGTACATGCAGATTAGTGATGTTATGGATATGTCGATAGCTCTGTTGCCCCGCAGATGAAGATAGAACTTTTGTAGCTAGTGCGTGAAGAGGCCTCGTACATGATGTTCGAGGCAACGTGATAATGTTGTGCGAAGCAAGATGTGTAAACAAAGTAATTTCAGAGAAACAAATCCAACATAGTTGTGCATGGAAATATGTGCCAAAGTTCACGTCAGAAATGTTACTGTGAAACCGAGGATAATGTAAGAAATGAGCAGCTTCACTATATGGGCCTAACCCGGGAACATAACACCGTGCCAGAGAAAGTATCTGCATATGTCCTGTTTAACTGTTGGACATCTGTGTACCCTTTTGAGATTGCACTGCTCCTAAAATAATTGTCTGAGATGTTTAATCAGTGCATCTACTTTCTTTAGGTCAATACTGTATGCCAGAGGAAGGAGTTCCGCTCACCCCCAAAAGTGCGCTCCTAACTACCCAGGAGATCATTACTCTCGCTAGACTTTTCGTGAAAGAAGGGGTGGACAAAATCCGACTGACTGGTGGCGAGCCCCTCATCCGTCCAGACGTTGTTGACATTGTTGGTAAGTGTTGGATTTTGTGTGCACTACTCTAGAACCAGTCTAATCTTTTAATTGTTACGATGGCAGAGACTGATCCCTGAGACAAAGCAGGTGAGTCTTTAGAATGTGTTCCTGAATGTGTAAAATGATCTCTCTAGTTGGAGCATCAGGACGTTCTACCAAATCAATACAACAGTTGTGATGAGGCATTGAATTACTTTCATAGTTAGGAGTAATTTTTTGTCAGTTCAGTCCATTGGCAGCTGGTGACATTTGAAAGTGGTGGTGCGTAAAGGTTTGGTATGACTTTTATGTAGTGAGCGACATGGGCAGGCTTAATGGACAAACGTGGGGTCCAGGCTGGATCCTCCTCCAGAAGAAAAGATTGAAAAAAAGAGCTGCACATCTTCAACCACCTCTCTTTCCTGTTCAGCACCCTCTTTTCACTCTTCCCCAAATGCACTTTCTTGAATCTCCCCTTCTTCACCACATCCAAACATACACTGCACTCACTCGCATCTCAGCAATTTATTTTACTTTGGCCTTGTAACTGTTTTGTCTTCTGTGTACCCCCTTCACATACGTTTTCACAAAATTGCAATTACAACTGGAATAAATTATTATTGTTCTGTGTGCTCTGCAGAGAGGCCAACCTGCTCACAGGCACTTTGGTTTGGCTTCAGCGTCAGAGCTCTCAGTCAAAGCCACTCATAAACACCTGTACAGCTCAAGTATGCACAGAATAAAATCGAGACAGAAACACCACATGATTAAATAGCTAACTCTCGAGGGAGGCAAGATTAAGTGAAACTTGAAATAAGTAAGGAACTAAATCGCTGACATGCATTGCCTTAGTATTTTCAACACTCATTGTTCATAAATCAATCCATGTTTTTGACATTAATGTTGTTAAAGGAATGAAGATTGGAGCAGTTTTAATGTCATACAGTAGATTACTGTGTATTGTAAGCACATATCTCGTCTTTGCCCTTGACCCGGATATTTGTATCAACTTCACAAGGGAACAAGAACACTTGCCTGCTCATCTTTTGCATCCATTTCACAGGGAACAAATGCTGCAGCTCCACTTCTTGGGAATATATATTTCATTAAAGATTTAAAACAAATCGGGAACATCAATTAACATAGTTCTACTCTTGGAGAATATTGCTATGTATTTGGCAAAAAGCATTTGGAGCAGGGCAATCAAGTCAAACTTTGATCAGTTTGAGAGACTGGACAAAGACAGGATTATTTACACATGTACATATGTATGGCAATGTGTTTTTAAGGAAAGACAAACAGTGTCTCAGTCTCTGACAACACCGTAACAGCAAGTCATTTACAGAATGTTATACAAACAAACTCTGCACAATAAATTACTGGTTCTGTCATGTTCAAGCAACTTTAAATGAATGCCTAAATAGATGCTTTTTCTACTGAGATTGAATTATCTGATATGGACATTGTGGGGGAATTTAGATGATATGAGTGATTAGCCTTATATTAGTAATTTAATGGATCAACTGATTAGTAATTTTATGGCTGCAAGGGGGGCAGTATAAAGAGAGGTCCTAAAACGTACATTGTTTTGGACTATTCAAAATGGTATGTTGCGGTATGTAAAGCAGTATCCCTGCAGCATTCTTTTAAGTCCTCTTACATGCCTTGTTGAATAGCCCCCAACACATTTTATTGTGATTCAAATGGAAACATTTGGGTAATATTCATATTGACTTATTAAATAACTGTGCCTTCTTTGCACTTCATTAATAGAGAGTCGAACGTTTTATTCTGACTCACAAAGGGTTGTATGATGGAACAACGCAGGGAAATACTTTGCATGCCTTTACAAAACATTGGTCACCCGACATGTTTTTAGACCACATAGGTTTTTACTAATGTTGTGTCCTAAAACATATGGAGATCTCATCTGCTACTAATAGGACTCTCATGCATGTATGTAAACGTAAGACCCAATGCACTTACGATACCACTATATATTTATCTGCAAGATGTTTCTCTGTGCATCAGCTTTATCAAACCAGAATTTGTACCCTGGTACCTTAATTGATGGATGAGTGTAAATTAATTTGTTTTGTAAAACACCATCCATTTCATGTTAGGCTTTTTGTCACTGCTTCTTGCTGAGGTGTGAATACTGGGACTAAACCAGAACGACTTTGTTTCCTTCCTTTTTCTTTTTTGTCCATAAATGTATGAAGAGTTCTGTCCTTTCGTCTTCTTAGACTTTCTTTGCACCTTTTGTTGTATGCAACAGAACACAAACCACTATAAACATATGATATTTGCTTCGTTTTTGATCCTCGAAAAATATTTTTTCAAGAGTGAAACAGATTACCATTCTCTTGGGAATACATATTTTATTAAAGATTTAAACCAAATCGGGAACATTAATTGACAGTTCTACTCTTAGAGAATATTGCTATATATTTGGCAAAAAGCATTTGGAGCAGGGCAATCAAGTCAAACATTTACCAGTTTGAGAGTGGACAAATACAGGATTATTTACACATGTACATATGTATGCAAATGTGTTTTTAAGGAAAGACAAACAGTGTCTCAGTCTCTGGCAACACAGTAACGGCAAGTCATTTTGCTGCATCTTCACTTCTAAGTGACTCCATGTCAAAGTGGGGGAGGTTAGACGAGGCGTCTCGGAACAACATACATATTAGAAGTTTAGCATTCAAACACCATCACAGAGGACAAAGCACCAAAACACGTGCATGGTGCTTGCATCCACTCAAACGTAGGATGAATGGGAAAGGGTGGGATCTATGCCTGTGAATGATGGACGACTGCTCTTACGCAGGGAGGAAGATTCCAACGCCTCAAACCATGACACTGACAGCGTCACTGGCCTACAGCGGATACTGCCATAGACTGCAATGGCAATGATTCATTATGAAGTGCTGTAGAACATTAAGCCGTGCGTCCCAATTCAGAAAGTTGATGTTCGAGGCATATGAGCTGCAGATTATACACTGTGCATAGATCGCCATCTGGTGTTGGGCCCGGATGTTTGCAGTTTGTTTTTCCTCTTGGAAAGTCTTTGGGAGTCACGAGGTCGGTGACTCCTCCTATGGTTAGTACTGCGCATGGGCTTCGGCTCCATCCTCAGATTGTTTTTTTCCGCCATCGGGCTCGGATGTAAAACTTTGCGCTCCGGCTTCGAACTTCCCAGTTCACCGATCGACACATAAATCCTCGCTCATCGAGCTTCTTCAAAGACATAAATCATCTTATTCATCTTCTCTTCGGCACTTCTTCGATTCCGGTCGTCGACGGCGGCCTTCGGGCCTATTCCGGCTCCGGTCTCGGCTGATGGAAAGAACTCCCTTCAAGAAGTGCCCTCGATGTGGGTCCAAGTTTCCCCACACCGATCTCCATGAGGTGTGTAACCTCTGCCTCTCCCCAGAACACGAGGCCCGAGACTGTCCCGCCTGCAAGTCTTTTCGCTCAAAAAAGACCATTCGAGATCGCCGGGCTAGACGCAACATGGCGCACTCCTCGACCTCCGCTCCAGTCGACATCTTCGGGGATGACGTCGAAGCTCCGGGACAGCAGGACATCGAACAGGAGGACGACGACCTCGTCAGCGCTTCCGAGGCCGACGACTCAGATGTGGAGGACATCATCCCGGCGCAGCGGGTCGTGAGTAAAATTCCCCCGCCCACGCCGATCCCGAAAAAGGCTTCGGTCACACCTTCGCCTTCGGGCCTAGGCAAGACCAAGGACACTGCTTCTGACACCCCACCTCCGGGCCCGGTGAAGAAGCTTTCTAAGCCTTCCAGAAGCTCGGGCTCGAGCCAGCCGGCCACCGGTGCCGACAAACACTCTTCGGCACCGAAGAAAAAATCGGCCTCCACCTCCACACCGACCTCGACACCGAAGTCTTCGGTGCCGAAACCTGCTCCGGTGCCGACCAAACATTATAAGACCCTCGGCACCGACACTCCCGTGTCGAGACCCCCTTCGGCACCGACCAAAAAACCGGAGGTTCCCAGGAAGCACGGCTTCGATAAACCTAAGAAGCCGCCGGCCCCGAAACAGTCGGCGCCGACTGATCAACCTGGGTCACAGGAGCTCTTCACGCCGGATCCTTTGCAGAAAACCCTCACCAAGGATCCAAAGACCAAACACTTGACATTGTCTTCCAAAAAGAGACACTTGGACAAGCCGGCTCCACCTCCACCTCCGTAGAGAAAGGACTTTGCCACCTCTCCTTTCAGGGTGCCTTCCCCTCCTCCTTTACCTCCTCCACCCTCTCCACCCTCTCCACCTCCACCCCCTCCACCTCATCGTTCCCCTACCTTGTCCCCTGTCCCGGACGATTTGGGGGACCCTTACTTTGATCCAGCAGATGTGCCACAAGATCCCACCCCTACTGGATCCCCAGACCCGTGGGATGATTATAACAATCCGGACATCCCAGATGTCCCACAGGATGACCTTTATCCATCTAGGCCATCCCATCCTGAAGATTCCTTGGGTTTTCACCACTTGTTACAAAGGGCGGCACACTACCACGGGGTGGAGTTACATACCGACCCAGTGGAGGAGGTCTTCCTCCTTGACACCTTCGATGATACACATAGGTCCACTGCCATTCTACCTATGTTAAAGGGCGTAATTAAACATGCCCCTGAGGTTTTTAAAGACCCAGTCAGGGCCAGGGTCCTAAACCCTTGGATAGAAAAGAAGTACAAAGCCGCCCCTACAGACCCTTCTTACATTAAGGGCCCTGCACCATTAGATTCCCTAGTGGTATCCACAGCCAGGAAGCGCTCAAATTCTCAGGCGTCAGGCGAAGCGCCCCCCCGATAAAGAGTCCAAGCTCCTAGATGCGTCAGGGAAGCGCGCTACGTCACAAGCGGCCAATATATGGCGTATTGCCAATATGCACTGTTGGCACGATACGACAGGGCGCATTATGATGAGCTAGAGACCATCATGCACCATCTCCCTGAAAAGTACAAGACTAGGGCTAATGAACTTATTCAAGAGGGTAAAACAATAACCAATACCTTGATACGATGTGCCCTAGATGCGGCAGACACAGCCTCCAGGGCTATAAACACCGGTGTCCTCCTCCGTCAGGATTTAAACCAGAGGTTCAAGCCTCTATTCTCAATCACCCATTCGACCAAGATCATCTATTTGGTCCCAAAGTAGATGAAGCCCTTGAAAAAATGAAAAAAGATACAGACACGGCGAAATCTATGGGAGCCCTACAAACACAGACTCCCAGGCGGTCCTTTCGCCGTTCTTCCTTTCGGGGCACGGGCAGAGGCTACTCATCGGACAGTGCATCCACGTCCTATAAATCCCCCCCTCAGTCTACCTTTACGAAAGGTTATCAAAGAGGCGGATACAGAGGCAATAATAATAAGGGCAGAGGCAAAACAAATACCGCCTGCTCTGCCACACCTCCTGCCCAATGACTTTCCCCCGCTCCCTCCAGACCATTCCACTCCGGTCGGAGGCAGACTGCGACATTTCCTTCACGTCTGGGAGACCATCACCTCAGACAAATGGGTGACACAAATTATTCAGTCAGGGTATTGCCTAGAATTAACATCTACACCCCCCAACATTCCACCTAGGCACCGCCCTATGTCACAAGAACATACTGCGCTACTGACACAAGAGGTGATCTCCCTCCTCCAAAAAGGAGCAATAGAGCAGGTCCCCATAAATCAACGAAATTTAGGGGTCTACTCCCTGTACTTTCTAATTCCAAAGACATACGAGACACTAAGACCTATCCTAGATCTCAGACCTCTAAACACTTACATTCATTCGGACCATTTTCACATGGTAACCCTCCAACAGGTTCTTCCACTTCTCTCCCAGAACGACTTTCTCACCACTCTGGACTTGAAAGACGCGTACTTTCACATCCCAGTACACCAATCTCACAGAAAGTACCTCAGGTTTGTGGTAGACGGACACCACTACCAGTTCAAGGTGCTCCCGTTCGGGGTAACAACAGCACCAAGGGTGTTCACCAAGTGCCTGGCAGTAGTGGCTGCACATCTCAGAAGACAGCACATTCACGTCTTCCCCTATCTGGACGATTGGCTCATAAAAGCCACGTCCTACCAACAGTGTGTGCACCATACCGCTGCTACAGTCCAACTACTTCACCAGCTAGGCTTCACGGTGAACCATCAAAAATCCCACCTGGTACCATCACACACAAAACAATATCTCGGTGCCACCATAGACACCTCAAAGGCCATAGCCTATCCCAAACCTGCCAGGATTGCAAATATACAGGCGCTGCGTCAAAAATTCCTATCCCAACACTCTCTCCCAGCAAGAGTGTTTATGCAGCTCATAGGGATGATGGCCTCTTGCATCTTTATAGTGCCACATGCAAGACTCCAAATGCGCCCACTCCAAGAGTGTTTGGTGCGCCAGTGGAACCAGGCCCAGGGGCAACTGACAGATCTGGTGTTGGTAGACGGTCGCACCCATCGCTCTCTGCAGTGGTGGAACACCACAAACCTTTCCAGAGGTCGACCGTTCCTGGACCCGGTCCCACAAATAGTCCTAACGGCAGATGCATCGCTCTCCGGCTGGGGAGCTCATCTGTTACATCTCACAGCACAGGGCACATGGACGCCGCAACAGAAGCTACTCCACATAAACCATCTGAAGTTACTGGCGATCTTCCTCGCCCTAAAATCCTTCCAGGCGCAGATTTCAGGCAAGGCAGTCCTCATTCGCACAGACAACATGACTGCCATGTACTACATTCAAAAACGGGGGGCACACACTCTCCACAGCTCTCTCAGTTAGCACAGAGCATATGGAGATGGGCAATTCCACAAAAGATTTTTCTCCTAGCCCAACATGTCCCAGGAGTACAAAACACCGTGGCAGATCTGCTAAGCAGACAGACACAGCAGATGCACGAGTGGGAACTTCATCCACAGGTTCTTCACCCGTTCTTTCAGAAGTGGGGGCATCCACACATAGACCTATTCGCCACCCACGAAAACAGAAAATGCCCAAGCTTCGCCGCCAGATATCCACACCCATTGTCCAAAGGCAATGCGATATGGATGAACTGGTCAAACAAATTTGCATACGCCTTTCCACCTCTCCCACTAATTCTATTAGTGGTCCGGAAGCTACAGCAGCATTCCCTAACTCTAATCCTGGTAGCTCCAACATGGGCCAGACAACCGTGGTACACCACGCTGCTGGAACTCTCAGTAGTACCACACCAAAAGCTACGCCTCTCACCACGCCTCCTAACCCAGAACCATGGAGAGATCAGGCACCCGGACCCAGCTCAGCTCAACCTTGCGATCTGGCTCCTGAGGTCCTAGAATTTGGATACCTTAACCTTCCCCCTGATTGCATGAACATTATCAGGGAAGCTAGGCGCCCTACTACTAGGGCGTGCTATGCAGCAAAGTGGAAAAGATTTGTTATTTACTGCCACAATAACACGATCAATCCCTTAAATGTATCCATACAGCACATTATATGTTATTTACTCCATTTACAAAGGTGTAACCTAGCATTTACCTCCATTCGATTACGCCTCGCTGCCATTGCTGCCTATTTACAGAACAGACAGCGCCTCTCACTTTTCAAAGTACCTGCCATCAAAGCCTTTATGGAAGGCCTCAAAAGAGTAATTCCACCCAGAGTGCCACCCTCACCTGTTTGGAACTTGAATATAGTCCTCACACGGTTAATGGGACCCCCTTTCGAACCATTACATAAATGCGAGCTGCAATTCCTCACATGGAAGACAGCTTTTCTAGTGGCCATCACTTCCCTCAGACGGGTTAGTGAAATACAAGCACTCACTATACAGGAACCTTTTCTTCAGATGCATCACAACAAGGTTGTACTCCGCACCAATCCCAAATTTCTACCCAAAGTCATTTCTCCTTTCCATCTAAACCAGTCGGTAGAATTACCAGTCTTTTTCTCGCAACCCCAAACAGTTGCGGAAAGAGCCTTACACACACTGGATGTTAAAAGGGCTTTACTTTACTACATCCAGAGAACACAACCTTTCAGAAAAACCAAACAGCTCTTTGTTTCCTTCTCTCCACCACACAAAGGCAACACTATTTCCAAATCAGGGATAGCTAGGTGGATTGTAAAATGCAAACAGATTTGCTACCACAAAGCAAAACGAACGCTATCGGTTCCCCCTAAAGCCCACTCTACAAGGAAGGTAGGGGCTTCTATGGCTTTCCTAGGGAACATACCACTAGATGACATCTGCAAAGCAGCGACATGGTCAACACCACACACTTTCACAAAACATTATTGTGTCGATGTGCAAACCAAGCAACAAGCTAGTGTGGGCCAAGCTGTACTAAAAACACTGTTTCAGACAACTGCAACGGATGCCGGTGGTCGCCGCTAGGGTTGGGTACTGCTATATAATCTATGCACAGTGTATAATCTGCAGCTCATATGCCTCGAACGGAATATGCTACTTACCAGTATGCATCTGTTCTTGGCATGTAGAGCTGCAGATCTATACACGCCCACCCGCCTCCCCGGCTACCTGTATCCGTTCCAGTCTTATCTTATTTAGATACAATACACATGGGTTTCTTTACTGTTACTACAACGCTCCATCTTTCCCCACTGGCGAAAAACAATCTGAGGATGGAGCCGAAGCCCATGCGCAATACTAACCAGAGGAGGAGTCACCGACCTCGTGACTCCCAAAGACTTTCCAAGTGGAAAAACAAACTGCAAACATCCGGGCCCAACACCAGATGGCGATCTATGCACAGTGTATAGATCTGCAGCTCTACATGCCAAGAACAGATGCATACTGGTAAGTAGCATATTCCTTACTGCCTGGCTTCTGTCTCCTGCTTCAGAGCGAGGCAGGGGAGGCAGCCTGGGACAAACAGCCCAGACTTAACTACATTCGATTTGTTTAGAGATATACGATTGTCTCTCAAAATAAATCGATCGACCTAATATTTGTACAGGAATGTGAAATAGTTTCAGGAGGACACAGCCCAAATGGAGATTCCGTCCCTGATTCCATCCCACGGACTCATGTGACCTGTTCTGTGTATGTTGGTGTTTTGTTTCCTTTCTTTCTTTAATGACTCCATTTTCTACTTATTTTCATAGCACAACTACGAAAGCTTGAGGGACTCCAAACTATTGCCGTAACTACGAATGGAATAAACCTTGCCAGGCAGCTGCCCAGGTTGAAGGAGGCAGGGCTGGATGTTCTGAACATCAGCCTGGACACGCTTGTACCAGCAAAATTTGAGTTCATTGTGAGGCGTAAAGGTAGGTACATCAAGCTTGTTATTTTTGCCAAATTCTGGTGGCCAAGGATTTCTTGTATTAGTTTGTGCGAGTGAGGAAAATAGTTGGTTAAAACCTGTAACTGCAAGCTGGCTGATTAGCTGTGAGAGAATGTGTAAAGTTTTGCGAGTTCATCAGAAAAAATCGCATGAGTGAGGTAATTTGCTGTTTTGGTCTGCTTCCGTTGCCATTGGTTAGGAATCCTGCAATGCACACACAGCTTTAAAAGCTCTCTCTAAACTATACTGCCAGTAAATAGTTTTTGGAGGTGGACCCAGTCTGTGCATGTCCTTTCTGCACTCTGCTTTCTGCCTGTGTGTCACCAACCATCCCACCTGTGTCTGCTGCTAATCAGCAGGATGCAGGGAAATGCTTCCCCTGGAACTCCCCCTTTTTTGAAACTCCATATAGAACTATTATCAATAGTTAGCACATATATATTTATTAATGTTTTTCTACAGACTTGGACAGTACCTGATTAATTAAAATCTGCCTGTAATTTCCATTCTAAAAAAAATACATTGGGCCCATCAGCACTGGATAATTAGAGACCCATCTTCCAATTGCCACATTTAGTCAAACATTTGGAGAAGGTTTTATAATCGGTTACAGAAATGTATAGAAACAAATATGGTTCTGAAGCCCTCCCAGGCCAGTGTTCGCTAAGGGAGCAGGAACAAGGTAGTGTTGAGTGCGGCATTAGATAAATTCAGATAGACCTTAGAAGCGGGCACTCCTGCAGCACTCCTTTTATTGGACTTTGACACCGTAGACCATCCAGACTAGATATCGATGTGTGGTGGTCTTGGTGCCCAGGACACCGTGCTAGCCTGGTTTCAGGATTTCCTATCCTGCTTTACTTGCAGCATTTGTCAGTCATTATCAAGTACCGCGGAGTCCATTCCGTCCCTTTTCTTTATTTAATCGGTGTTCTCTGGCTTACATCCTTGGTTCTATCATTCGGCTACACTTTCAAGAGACATGCAAATAATTCTTAATCTGTGTAATATAGAGTCCACTGCTTGCAGTCTGTTTACCTGTTTACAACCGGTTGAGAACTGGATGAGCAGCAAACAAATTAAGCTGAGTGCAGATAAGACTGGGATTCAAGTCCCATTTATCCACATTTGTTTTGGCAATATCCCGCATGTTCCCGAAGCTAGGAACCAGTCTGGAACCAGATTCACAGATGAAGAACTTGGGAGATAAGTTGGGTATTGGACTGAATCTTACAGCTCTGATCACTATGCTAGTCATTTTCTGATTCTTTTTTTTTTCTCTTCTCGTCATATGCCCAAATTATTTTTTGTGAATTAAAAAAAATAAAAAATTATCATATGCCCAAGAGAGTATTATAAATCTCTGTTTCACTTAAAGCAATGATTACGAACGGCGTCATCTCTTCATGCATTAGCTACAGCAACAGTTCATATATTGCGCTTTTGGCTGGCACTATCTCTAGTTTCCATATATTTTACAATGCTGCTGCAAGATTGATTCTTGGGCTTATTACAAAGCAAGATCACATCACTCTTGTTTTGAGAAGTTTACACAGGCTCCCTATTTAACAGAGAGTAGAGTAATGTTTAATTCTATGTAGCTTGTTCTTAATACCATCTATAGTAATCGGGTTATGCATCTTTCTCATCGTTCCAGTGGTATCGTCCAGTTAGCGGATCAAAGCTTGTTCCAGATATTCAATATTAAGAAACTTAAGAAAGGAGGAATCGTGAGAAAGCACATTGTTGAAATTTAGAAAGGCTCTAAAAACTTGGCTGTTTTCAGTTTGAGTCATCTTCCCTCTGAACCTGGTAGTCTCTGCATAGCACCGAGGTGATGTCAGTTGTAAGAGTCTTTTTAAGCCCCCCCTTACATAAATATATGTGCATATCTTTAGAGTCTCCAGTACAGGTTCCTGTGTCATTCTTTTCTGGTGGTGCTACTAGGTAGTTATAGTTAGGACCACGGACTGCAGAAGTTAGTTTTTCAAGCCTTTTATCCAAGTCTCTCCCGAGACCAGCATTGGCATAGCCAATAGGTCTCACCTTTGGGGCCTTAAAAGTGTTTAACCATGCAACAGTTAATGTTGTTGCACCAAGGATATTGTGCTGCATAAATAAATACTTAAAAGGTCCCAAAAGCGAGACCTATTGGCTATGCCAATGCTTGTTGTTAAATGGTGTAAATCCGTTCAGTAGTTGCTGAGAAATTAAAGAAAGCAAAAATGTATCTATGTGAGCACCGAGGAGGGTTTGCGAACCCTCTCAGGCACAAGCTCAATTCTGATTGGCTGCCAACACTCTAAACCAGGAAGCGTTGGCAGCCATCTTGTGACTCGGTTGAACCACCACCTTCCCGGGGCTTAAAACATTGGGTGGGGTGGCCGTGCGGCCCCCCTCCTGGAGCCCTTGATGGCTCTGGGGACCGCCACCCCCCAGGGCCGGCTCCTGTAGTGTCCCGGGGTGCCCACCCCCAGGACACTGCTGTTTGCTATGGCAGGGCGGGAGCCGTGCGGCTCCCGCCCTGCCATAGCAAACTCTGCTTTGCTTCATCGAAGCGATGAAGCAAAGCAGGATTACTTTTCCAGAAGGGGGAGCTGCATGTCAGCAGCTTCCCTTGTGGAAAAGCAATGCCGCCTCCCTCAGGAGGCGGGGAGCCAGCAGGGACCGTGGAGGCATTGGGGCTCCCCCCATGGTTCCCAGCGGAGAGGCCAGGCCCTGGGGGATGGGGTCCCCGGGGCCGAAATCGTCCTGAGGAGGGGGGCTGCGCGGCTCCCCTCCTCTAAATAATAATAATAAAAAAATAATGTCCAAGCCCCGGGGGATGGGGTCCCCGGGCCAATAGTGGCCCAGGGAAGGGGGGGGGCCACGCGGCCTACCTTCCTTCCCTATAATAATTTTTGTTTTTAAAAGAAGGCAGGCCCCAGGGGATGGAGTCCCCGGGGTCATAATTGGCCTGTGGAGGAGGGCCACGTGGCCCCCCTCCAAATTTGTTTAAAGAAATAAAATTTAAAAAAAGCCTGGCGATGCCCCGAGGGTTGGGATCCCTGGGGTCAATAGTGGCCCAGTGAAGGGGGGCCACACGGCCCCTTTCCCTTCAAAAGAAAAAAAATGCTCAGGCCCCGGGGGTTCTGACCACGCCTCGTTTTACACCTCTCTGCAATGCAGCTCTGTGGCGCTTACTGGAGGTACCTGGTGGGCTAGTTGGCCCCAGGGACCCTCAGGATTGAAGGGAACTTAATCCCCCAACTTACAACGCACCAGGGGGCGCGTTTGCACAGTTGTGCAGCGAGGGAGCGGGCCTGAAACAAGTGTGGAAACGCGTCCCAGACGCTTTGCAAATTGGGGGATTTAGTCCCCTTCTATCCTGAGGGTCCCTGGAGGCCAACTAGCCCACCAAGTACCTCCAGTGAGCGCCACAGAGCTGTGTTGCAGATAGTGGTCCGAGGCCATGCCTCTTTTTACACCACTCTGCAATCGCGTCTTCTGGTGCACTGCTGGCGGAGCGATGAGGTCCTCTTGTGTCCTGAGGACCGCAGGATACAAGTGGACATCATCCTACGAGCAGCAGTGCCCCACAAGCCGCGTTTGCAGCATGGTGTAAAAAGGGGCATGACCTCGGACCACCTCTCTGCAATGCAGCTCTGTGGCGCTTACTGGAGGTACTTGGTGAGCTACTTGGACCACACAGACCCTCAGGATTCAAGGGGATTTAAGAGGGACATTATAGTTAGAAATTAGCATTTAAAAAACTTTGAAATTTACTGGAAAAAAAACACAGGTTTCGGGGACATTACAGTTGGATATTATCATTTAAAAAACCTTTGAAATTCACTGAAAAAAACATAGGTTTCAGGGACATTGTAGTTGGAAATTAGCATTTAAAAAACCTTTGAAATTCACAGAAACAAACATAGGACAAATTTCTCTGTTTTTGTACGAGTGAAATGTCAAACTAACTATATAACGTCCCTGAAACCTGTGTTTTTTTTCAGTGAATAATAGACCAGCGTGAAAGCATTGTCGGAGTTGACTCGAGTGCTTCAGTCTTCTACAGAACTTCATGCTTGTTGCACCAGTGTGAAGGTATCCTCAGAGTTTGACATGAGTGCTTTAGTCTTCTCCAGGACTTCATGCTCATTGAACCAGCGTGAATGTATCAGAGTTCGACACTAGTGCTTCAGTCTTCTATAGAACTTCAGGCTCATTGCACCAGCGTGAAGGCATCGTCAGAGTTTGACACGAGAGCTTCAGTCTTCTATAGAGCTTCAGGCTCATAGCACCAGTGTGACGGCATCGTCAGAGTTTGACACAAGAGCTTCAGTCTTCTAAAGAGCTTCAGGCTCATAGCACCAGCGTGAAGGCATTAACAGAGTTTGACACGAGTGCTTCAGTCTTCCCAGAACTTCATGCTCATTGCACCAGCGTGAAGATATTATCAGAGTTTGACACGAGTGCTTCAGTCATCTATAGAATGTTATGCTCATTGCTTCAGCGTGAAGGCATCATCAGAGTTTGACACAAGATAGCGTTGGTCTTCTCCAGAGCTTCATGCTGATTGCACCAGCGTGAAGACATCCTCAGAGTTTGACACAAGTCCTTCGATCATCACCAGAACTTCATGCTCATTGCACGAGTGTGAAGGCATCGTCGGAGTTTGACACGAGTGCTTCTGTCTTTGTCAGGATCCCGATGACGAATCCTCGACAGAGCTTCAATGTTTCCCCCTAGAGACTTTTACCGGCATTCTCTCGTCCCGTCCACAAGCTGGCCTGGAGCCCTTTAAGGAAATATTTCCTGAAGATCTCGAGGGGGCGGTACTGATGTCGTATCCCGCAACTGGCCTATCGGAGGGGAGGTACGGCGCCACAAGAGGAGAGGCACAGTTGATGGAGGCGGAAGTGAGTTCCCCATCCGGAAAAGACCAAGAGACGTGGAATCCGAAGGAAACTGACGAGCCAGGGAGAGAGTGTACTGAAGACGCGGGACCCGAGACGACCGTCAAGCCAGGAGGCCAACGAGACCGCTCCTCGCCCCGCCACTCTCCCGGAGGAGGGTGGCTCTACAAGGTACGGGCAACATTCCAGGGGTTTTCACGGCACGGGCAGGGGAGGGAATCGGATTAGAGGGAGGACCTGCTAGGATTCACTCGGTGCAGGGGTTTTAGGTGATCCTTCCTTCACTCCCTTTCCTATTGTCAGAAGGCATCTCCTTTCAGTTAATCTGACATGGTGTTATTTTGATTCCCCCCCACCCCTTTTCGGTTGCGAGTCGGCGGCAGAAGAAAGACTACAGCAAACCCCACTCTCAGCCAGACGGTGCTCTTGGTGAAAACTCCCCAACCAAGAAGGACTGTGTTACCGTGGACTTTGTTTTACTTCCTGTATAACGACAATAAAGTTTTCCTGTTTAGCCCTACCCATACGGGTCCTTACCTCATTGTGTACAAGAAAGCGGGACCACGAAGCCCACGCGCGACAGTCTTCTATAGAACTTCATGCTCATTGCACCAGTGTGAAGGCATCCTCAGAGTTTGACACGAGAGCGTCAGTGTTCTGCAGAACTTCATGCTCATTGCACCAGCGTGAAGACATCATCGGAGTTTGACACATGACTACTTCGATCCTCACCAGACTTTCATACATGCTCATTGAACCAGCGTGAAGGTATCAGAGTTCAACACTAGTGCTTCAGTCTTCTATAGAACTTCATGCTGATTGCACCAGTGTGAAGGCATTGTCAGAGTTTGACACAAGTGCTTCAGTCTTCTCCAGAACTTCATGCTCATTGAACCAGCGTGAAGGTCTCAGACTTCAACACTAGTGCTTCAGTCTTCTATAGAACTTCAGGCTCATTGCACCAGTGTGAAGGCATCTTCAGAGTTTGACACGAGTGCTTCGGTCTTCTATAGAACTTCATGCTCTTTGCACCAGTGTGAAGGCATTGGCGGAGATTGATACAAGTGCTTCAGTCTTCTCCAGAGATTCGTGCTCATTGCACCAGCGTGAAGGCATCTTCAGAGTTTGACACGAGTGCTTCAGTCTTCTCCAGATCTATATGCTCATTGGACCAGTGCGAAGGCATTGTTGGAGTTTGACACAAGAGTGTTCCAGTCTTCTCCAGAACTTCATGCTTGTTGCACCATCGTAAAAGGATTGTCGGAGTTTGACACAGGAGTGCTTCAATCTTTTCCAGAGATTCAGGCTCATTGCACCACCGTGAAGGCATCTTCAGAGTTTGACACAAGAATGTTTCAGTCTTCACCAGAACTTCATGCTCGTTGCACCATCGTGAAAGGATTGTCGGAGTTTGACACAGGAGTGCTTCAATCTTTTCCAGAGATTCAGGCTCATTGCACCACTGTGAAGGCATCTTCAGAGTTTGACACGAGAGTGTCAGTCTTCTCCAGAACTTCATGCTCATTGCACCAGTGTGAAGACCTCATCAGAGTTTGACACATGACTACTTCGATCCTCACCAGACTGTCAAGCATGCTCATTGAACCAGCGTGAAGGTATCAGAGTTCGACACTAGTGCTTCAGTCTTCTATAGAACTTCATGCTCATTGCACCAGTGCAAAGGCACCGTCGGAGTTTCACACACAAGTGCTTCAGGCTTCACCAGAGATTCAGGCTCATTGCACCAGTGTGAAGGCATCATCGGAGTTTGACATGATTGCTTCAGTCTTCTCCAGATCTATATGCTCATTGGACCACCCTTAAGGCATCTTCAGAGTTTGACACACGAGTGCTTCAGTCTTCACCAGAACTTCATGCTTGTTGCAGCACCGTGAAAGGATTGTTGGAGTTTGACACAAGTGGTTTGGTGTTCACTAGAACTTCGTGGTTGTTACATCAACATAAAGGCATCGTCAGCTGTTTTCCTGATGAATAGAGTCCAATGCTGCCCTACCTGGGTGATTGCCTGGTGAGTTCTGCATCAAGATGGCTAGTGGAGTCCAGAGTGACCGTGGTTACCTCTGTTAGGAACCTATGCGTGTGTATTGGTCACAGCTGTATCACGCAGTAGTTACAGCTGTGTCACGCAGTAGTTACAGCTGTGTCACGCAGTAGTTACAGCTGTGTCACGCAGTAGTCGCAGCTGTGTCACGCAGTAGGTATTCGCTTTGTACACTGATGCATGCGTACCTTCATCAGTATTTATTGTGTCACATGTGTGACAGGCGGGCGGACGCACACTTGGGGTCAGGTTCTAGTTTTTAGGTCTCACTGAGTCAGCGCGCATGCGCTGCTCTGAGAGACTTTAGTAGGTGAGTTTTCAAAGTGCTACCCACATGGTTTTGCTGGCTGCAATCTTGAGTGCACAATTGCGTGCACAGCTGCTCCCCGCATTCCCCCCACCCTTCTCGCTCAGCCCTTTGATGCTCTGCTCACATCTCCCTCCTCCCTTTTCGTCAGTTTCATTGTGGCTCCTCTGCTCCTCGCATTCACCCCTCCCTTTTCGCCCAGCCCTTTGATGCTCTGCTAACATCTCCCTCCTCCCTTTTCGTCCCTTTCATTCTGGCTCCTTTTCGTCAGTTCATTTTGGCTCCTCGCATTCCCCTCTACTCCTCGCATTCCACCCCTCCCTTCTCGCCCAGCCCTTTGATGCTCTGCTCGCATCTCCCTCCTCCCTTTTCGTCACTTTCATTCTGGCTGCTTTTCGTCAGTTCATTCTGGCTCCTCGTGTTCCCCTCTGCTCCTCGCATTCCACCCCTCCCTTCTCGCCCAGCCCTTTGATGCTCTGCTCGCATCTCCCTCCTCCCTTTTCGTCACTTTCATTCTGGCTCCTTTTCGTCAGTTCATTCTGGCTCTTCGTGTTCCCCTCTGCTTCTCCCATTCCAACGCTCCCTTCTCGCCCAGCCCTTTGATGCTCTGCTCGCATCTCCCTCCTCTCTTTTCGTCACTTTCATTCTGGCTCCTTTTCGTCAGTTCATTCTGGCTCCTCGTGTTCCCCTCTGCTTCTCCCATTCCAACGCTCCCTTCTCGCCCAGCCCTTTGATGCTCTGCTCGCATCTCCCTCCTCTCTTTTCGTCACTTTCATTCTGGCTCCTTTTCGTCAGTTCATTCTGGCTCCTCGTGTTCCCCTCTGCTTCTCCCATTCCACCGCTCCCTTCTCGCCCAGCCCTTTGATGCTTATAACATTGTGTTTCATTTGGGGCATTAAACATAAAGGAGCACTGGCAACGCTGATACAATGGATTTTATTTTGAGTAGTGACTAAAACTTTAACCACACACACACAACCACACACAACCACACACACACAACCACACACAATAACACACACACATACACACACACACACAATAACACACACACACAATAACACACACAACTACACACACAACCACAACTACACACACAACCACAACAACCCACAACCACAAACACACACAACCACTCAGCACCACACACACACACACAACCACACACACACACACACACACACACAACCACACACACACCCACACACACACACACACACACACACACACAACCACACACACACAACCAAGCGTGAACATTGTGGAATGTGGCTAATGAAAATGATTGTCAGTCTTATCTTGACTACAGGTTTTTTGTGTGAATTCTGTGTAGTCATTTTAAATCCTCTGTAGCAGGCGGGCAGGTCCGTCCTGAATCGGGGACGTGAGATGTTTGGTTAAATGGGTAAGATGCTGCATTTTAATCCACATCTGTTTGAAATCCCAGCGCATGCTTAGTCTCTCTTTGCCTCACTGCAAATATCTTCTAAGATTCGGAAGTGCCTAGAGACGGGGGGGGGGGGGCTGGTCGCTAGTCCGAAGCGCTGTGCAGCACAGTTCTAGGGTTCGGTTTAGGAGATCTGGCGTATTCTGAGCGCGAGTATGTTTTAAGCCTTTTTCGAACCGGGTGCGTGGGTCGGATATTTGGGTATCTCGTCAATTCTTATACGCGTTCCTGGTGAACCGGTACCGACTTTATGTATGGCAGGTTCTGGTTATTCAGCTGTTTTACCGTGATGTGCGTTGACAGCTCCACTGATGGCCACTGGATGGCAGTGTCGCCCGATACATCAGGAATGAAATCCGTTAGAGAGAGAGAGAGAGAGAGAGAGAGAGTGAGTGAGTTAGTTAGTTAGTTAATTATCGCCAGGCTTGAATTTGTGCGTTTTAAAGCCGTTGATAATTACCTAGACACAGTAGCATAATTGTAATCCCACTTACTGATTTCTGATAACCGCACGTGATAGAGGTACTTTCAAACATCTTCACTGTGCCCGCACGTCACGTTTATAAGTGGAAATAAAAAGCATGGCTTTATCGACTCTGGAACAATGAAACGCAGAGGTGGCCACGCATTGCCTACAGGCATCTGCAGCGAATGCATTCGGGGCCAGTATTAGCGTTGGTGGAACTTGTGGTCACAATTTGGAAGCAGCCTTCTTGCGTTTGCTTTTGAATTTATCGAGCCGAACTGTGTGGTAGGTCAGTTCACACGTTTCAAAATCAGAGTCGGTCGCAGTCGTCCGACCTACCTCATTAATATTCATGAGGTAGGTCTCAGTCCAGTCGGCGACAACCATGTGGATTGTGGCCCGCAAGAGCCAGCACACCCCCCCATGCCTCAGATTGCTTTTTATCATCTCTTTTTTTTAATCCGTTATGAGGAAGATAAAAAAAAGACACAATTCACGGCCGTGCATGAATGACGAGAAATGACCCCCTCAGCGTCCCGAGTTCTCGTTAACAGCAACCAATGTCTGAGGCCAGCACATGGTGTGGGGGAACCCCCCACTGACTATCATTTCACGTCAAGATAAAGGCCTCTAAGAGAGACAAGTCCCTCTCCTCCCTCCTTCTCCACTGGTCGCCCCCCAGCCAACAAGGATAAGTCCCAGCCCCAGCCCTGCGTTTCTTCTGCAATACAAACTCGGAACAACCATCGGAGAAGTCGGGCAGCCGGAGGACTGCAGGGAGACGGGGGCACTGTGCGCGATAGCATCGCCTTTAAAAGCTTTCTGCGCCCCGGGAATGCGTCCCGGGGCACCCCGAGGGCAGCATCACTCTCTGGCGCGGAGTCTGATCGGTCTGTCCCCGGCACGAGCCTCCCTGCCCGGCTTCTGAGGGGCCTTCTCTCGGTAAAAGGGTCGGCTGCCTCTTTAACGAGCGTTTGACAGCCATTCGGAGAATGCGCTTTGCGAAGCACAGCCGTCTGCTGTCAGGAAGGAGGGGACACAGAGTGCAAGAAGGGGGGGGGGTGGTGAGGGGGGGGGGGTCCAGGGTCCGAGGGAGCAAGGCGCCAGGGGTCGGTCATGACAGAAAACCTGAAGCGGCCATTGACCCTACCGCGATCCTCGGCTGTGGCGAAAGAGTGTGCACACAATGGGCTCTATGTGGAACCGTCTGTGAGACCAGCGAGGAAGCACAGAAACCGGGACAAAACACACCCGTCGCCCCTCACACACTACAGCCAAAACAAGGGACAGCAAAACAAGGGGCAGCAAAACAAGGGACAGCCAAAAACAAGGGACAGTAAATATGTGATGAAAGGAAACGGAAACCAGGACAAACCGGACTCGTCGACCCTCACACACCACAGTCAAAACAAGGGACAGCCAAAAACAAGGGACAGCCAAAAACAAGGGACAGCCAAAAACAAGGGACAGCCAAAAACAAGGGACAGCCAAAAACAAGGGACAGCCAAAAACAAGGGACAGTAAATATGTGATGAAAGGAAACGGAAACCAGGACAAACCGGACTCGTCGACCCTCACACACCACAGTCAAAACAAGGGACAGCGAAACAAGGGACAGCGAAACAAGGGACAGCCAAAAACAAGGGACAGCCAAAAACAAGGGACAGCCAAAAACAAGGGACAGCCAAAAACAAGGGACAGCCAAAAACAAGGGACAGCCAAAAACAAGGATCAGCCAAAAACAAGGATCAGCCAAAAACAAGGGACAGCCAAAAACAAGGGACAGTAAATATGTGATGAAAGGAAACGGAAACCAGGACAAACCGGACTCGTCGACCCTCACACACCACAGTCAAAACAAGGGACAGCGAAACAAGGGACAGCGAAACAAGGGACAGCAAAACAAGGGACAGCAAATATGTGATGAAAGGAAACGGAAACCAGGACAAACCGGACTCGTCGACCCTCACACACCACAGTCAAAACAAGGGACAGCCAAAACAAGGGACAGCCAAAACAAGGGACAGCCAAAACAAGGGACAGCCAAAACAAGGGACAGCAAATATGTGATGAAAGGAAACGGAAACCAGGACAAACCGGACTCGTCGACCCTCACACACCACAGTCAAAACAAGGGACAGCCAAAACATTTTTTTATTTACATTTCATACTCATAAAATGAAAAACATTTGTCATTGCATTTTCAACTGCCAATTTGGATCTAAAGTACCACATGTACAGACACAAGCAAAACAAACACACCATGGGGGGCACGCTAGCATGGGTCTTTATGTATGTATATGGCATTTCATAGGGCACACCTAGGCAAAGAGCAGCGTGACACCGGACATGAGCAGGGGCAGAGGTTACATTCTGGCCTCAACATTCTCATCTGACGACACGTGGGCGGTCAACTCACTCAGCCCTGCTCCCACTGACGTCACAGAAAACTCCCGACCTCATTCTGAACAAACCCAAAATTAGAACAAGCCTTGAAAATGCAATAGGTCTCGCCTGTGATTAAGTTAAAGCCATTTGCTTTTCTAATGGTATTCTATAGCAAAGGAAATAGCTTTAACTTAATCAAAGGCGAGACCTATTGCATTTTTAATGCTGGTTCTTTTTTGGTTGAGCATTCCACGAGAGTGCATGTTTTTTTCAGCTGTCTCCTTTGTGTAGGTCACATTCCCTGCGTTTCTTGTTTCTCACTGTCGCCCATGTGCTTCTTCTGCCCCCTTCCATGTTGGGAAAGTGCTGTTAAGTGTCCTGTGCTGGCTGATTATGCATATCCGAAGTGTATTGAGTGTCTGTGATGAAATCTGTCTTCTGTGTACTGATTGGGGGGTTGTGCAGTGTGTGCTGGATTTGGGGGATCGTGTTCGTATCATGGTGAAAGACGACTATATGGCAGAACCTAGGGGCCTGGGAAGGAACAGAGGAAGAATGGAGACAAGCAGCGCCTAATTTGAGCCTGTGGTTGCCAGTGGACGGCACCAGCACTTGTTTTTGGGGACCTGCCATCTTTAACATTGCATTCCTGATCCCTTATGTGCACAGGTTTACAAAAGATGTTGCCATTGATGTATTTGGTCCATGAGGATAATGAAACCTTGGCCATTCACATTGACAGGTGCATTCCTTTACCCCGACGGTGTACGGCGCTGCAGAACCTTTACGCAGGGCTTTAAGTGGGTTGAAAAAACTGTGGGGGTCTCAAACGGGCATGGCCTATATAATTAAGGACGTGGCTTCAAACACTTATGCTGAAAATATGTCCTCAGCATAATATGCCGCCCGACTGGTATTTCGCTGCTTTTGTTATTTCCTCCACATAAGTAATATGACACCTACAACCAGCCAGGACTATTGGCTTGGTCAAAGGCTGTTAGTTGCATTAGCTAAATATGCTACATGCATACATAAAACTATGGCTTTGTTGTATATAATATTGAAAATGCTTTAGTTCTTGCGTGAGAAGTTGTGGCGCAATAGCTATAAGCGCTGCCAACTTTGAAGCTCCGGAAGCAGGTTTGAGTCTCATCATCCGCTCGACATCCTGGGTTTATGGGCAATCACTTAATCGTCAGTGCCTACAAGAAAAGTAATTAATATGTCCTTATTAGTGCTCATGTAAAGCACTTTGAGTTTTGAAATTCGGAACTGCAAACAATTAAGTTACATCAAACACAGTGAAACTGCTGCAGAGTTAAGATTTTTTTTTCCCATTCTGAGTGCGAGTGCGAAAATTGAGAGCTCGATAGGGACCTGTCTCGGCACCTGCTTTTTAAGGACCCGGCCCCCTTAAAGCCCTGCTTTTACGGCAGCTGGCGTGCACGGTACAGAAGTCACTTGTCCGTTGAGCGTCCGCTCCCTCACATGACCCGTCAGCCCAGCACGTGCATTGCGCTTGAACAAATGGTCCTGATCAAGGCTGACGTATCCTCGCATGCCTCGCCTGTGAATGCCACCACTCATCTTCCAGGGAGGTGGCACTGTGCCCTGTTCCCGAGCCTTGAGATTGCTCCCTCGCAGAGCCGAGCTGCAGAACGGTGGTCCATAGCACAATTCCATTCTTCTCCCCTGAATCTGCCGGCAGACTTAAGGCCTGTGCCCTGCTCTACATGGCTCGGCCTCTGCCCTTATTGTACTGGCAGCAGAGGAGCCCCAAGGCAGCAGCACTTGGTCATTACAAGTCTGTGCTAGCTAACAGTGAGTGTTAAAGATTAGAGAAAGTGGCAACAAAACAACACTACATACAAAGTGTGCGCGTGATTCTCTTTGAACTAGCCTTAGCGTTTACTTACATATATTGTAGACCATTTTATTCAGCGTGAACTTGGCCTAGTGGTATTAGAATTTTACATGAGCACTGGCCGGCAGGCCACATCTACACACCGCAGGCCCATTGTTTTCTTCAGATGTGCGTCTGTACCGCAATACAGTCTCCCAGACCTGTCCATTGCCCATCCACTCCTTGCCCTCTTGAACCTGAAAGGGTAATCTTCTAAAATATCGAGCACGCTAATTATTAATCTGTCTGCCTATGAAACAAACATTTTGGGAATAAGAATCTGCATTATTGTACCACAAGTGTTTTGTGAAAACATTTTGAAAGTGGGTAAGAGAGAGATGAAGAGAGAGAAGGGGAAAGAGGTAGGTATTGAAGAGAGATGGAAAAGAAAAGGGGCATAGAGGAAAGAAGGAGATGGGGAAAACGCAAAAAGAGGGTAAAGGGAAAAGCAAAGAACGGGAAGAACAAGCAGGGTATAGTGACTAATGTCAGGGAAAGAGGAGAAGGGGCAAAGTCACAGGGAAAGAGAGTAAGATGTGTCGTGAGTTTATTTTGTGAATATTGAAGAGAGAACATGCATTCAGGTGACCTATCCTGAAATCAACTCTTTTCTAAAGCAGTGAATGGGAAACAATAATGAAGGTTTTTTTTTTTCTTCTTTCAAGTGTCTGTCTTTCAATATGATTTATCCAGTATAAATAACAAGGAGGAAGAGACTCGGCAAGACGACGTGCACATCGCCTGTCCAGGCGCGCACATGTCCTGTCCCCCTTCGGCCAAGAAACCGACAATAGATCTTGCCTAAGCGAGCAACGCACATGCGCTGCGTCGCTAGGCGAGACCTAAAAAAAGGAAAGAGGCTGCAGAAGCCATGCTCGTCTCTACTCACTGCCCCACACCTGTTCTCCGGACAAAGCAACCTTTACATGATTGTGTGTTGCAATCTTTAACATTTCGACCAACGCCGCATAACGCCAGTCAAAGACATCATGTGCGTCCTCTTCTCTTGCTGCAGCGTCAAGGCATACTAAGAGTCCACTCCAAAGCTGAGGACCTGACTAGTGAGTCAGGCTTGTGACTAGTGAGTTCGGAAGCCTCTCGTTCCATTCGCTGCACAGCTGGTACACCACTGGCCATTCGCTGAATGACGTCACAAGAGATCTCCGAACTCAAGCTGAAGTCATCGGACAAAGCCACTCCTGTTGTTGGTGAACACAAGAGAGAGTGCTTTGCTCTACACTGGGTGTCCCTTTGCACGACAGATGGACACGTTCCCGGGGTTTTAAAGGAGGCTGGCACAGAAGAGGTGCCAGGAGGGTGGGAAACCAGAACAATACATCTACAAGCACTGGCTGCGTCCATACGGACCTGTTCGCACGCACGTGCATTTGCGTCTGATGTACAAACACAAGTCGTGAGGAATGCTGGTTCACCAACTTGGTCGCATTGCTGTTTCCCTTCGGCACACAGTGGACGTGGATTGCTGCGGAGGTGTTTGCTGTGCCCTTGCGGCACAGAGTGGATGTGGATTGCTGCAGAAGTGTTTGCTGTTTCCCTGCGGCACACAGTGGACATGGATTGCTGCAGAGGTGTTTGCTGTTTCCCTGCAGCACAGAGTGGACATGGATTGCTGCGGAGGTGTTTGCTGTAACCCTGCGGGGCACAGCGGACGTGGATTGCTGCGGAGGTGTTTGCTGTTTCCCTGCGTCACAGAGTGGACATGGATTGCTGCAGAGGTGTTTGCTTTACCCCTGCGGGGCACAGCGGACGTGGATTGCTGCGGAGGTGTTTGCTGTTTCCCTGCGGCACAGAGTGGACGTGGATTGCTGCAGAGATGTTTGCTGTGCTCTTGCGGCACAGAAGGGACGTGGATAGCTGCGGAGGTGTTTGCCATAATCCTGCGGGGCACAGTGGACGTGGATTGCTGCGGAGGTGTTTGCTGTATCCATGCAGCACACAGTGGATGTGGATTGCTGTGGAGTTGTTTGCTGTATCCCAGCGTCACTGAGTGGATGTGGATTGCTGTGGAGGTGTTTGCTGTATCCCTGCAGCACACAGTGGATGTGGATTGTTGCAGAGGTGTTTTCTGTATTTCTACAGCATACAGTGGAGGTGGATTGATGCAGAGGTGTTTGCTGTTTCCCTGCGGCACACAGTGACCGTGGATTGCTGCGGAGGTGTTTGCTGTAACCCTGCGGGGCACAGCGGACGTGGATTGCTGCGGAGGTGTTTGCTGTATCCTTGCGGGGCACAGCAGACGTGGATTGCTGCGGAGGTGTTTGCTGTTTCCCTGCGGCACAGAGTGGACATGGATTGCTGTGGAGGTGTTTGCTGTAACTTTATTTTGCAGAGTAGACGTGGATTACTGTGGAGGTGTTTGCTGTTTCCCTGCTGCACACAGCGGACATGGATAGCTGCGGAGGTGTTTGCTGCTTCCCTGTGGCACAGAGTGGATGTGGATTGCTGCAGAGATGTTTGCTGTAACCCTGCGGGGCACAGCGGACATGGATTGCTGCAGAGGTGTTTGCTGTTTCCCTGCGGCACAGAGTGTTTTTTTTTTTTTTAATTTTTTTTTTTATTGTTGAAACTGAAGGTGTCATACAACATTCAAGTTAATACAGAAAGTGTCGCATTACAAAAACCAAAACATCTCAGATACAATGAACCAAGATCTTTGTACAATAACAAAAGCAATTTGAAAGTGACCTGAATGACACAGAGTGGACGTGGATTGCTGCAGAGGTGTTTGCTGTTTCCCTGCGGCACAGAGTGGACGTGGATTGCTGCAGAGGTGTTCGCTGTGCTCTTGCGGGACAGGGTGAACGTGGATTGCTGCAGAGGTGTTTGCTGTATTTCTGCAGCATTCAGTGGAGGTGGACTGCTGTGGAGGTGTTTGCTGTATCCCTGCAGCATACAGTGGACGTGAATTGCTGTGGAGGTGTTTGCTGTTTTCCTGCCGCACACAGTGGACGTGGAATGCTGCGGAGGAGTTTGCTGTAACACTGTGGGGCCCAGCGGACGTGGATTGCTGCGGAGGTGTTTGCTGTTTCCCTGCGACACAGAGTTGACGTGGATTGCTGTGGAGGTGTTTGTTGTTTCCCTGCGGCACACAGTGGACGTGGATTGTTGCAGAGGTGTTTGCTGTTTCCCTGCGGCACAGAATGGACGTGGATTGCTGCGGAGGTGTTTGCCGTAATCCTGCGGGGCACAGTGGACGTGGATTGCTGCGGAGGTGTTTGCTGTATCCCTGCAGCACACAGTGGATGTGGATTGCTGTGGAGGTGTTTGCTGTATCCATGAGTCACTAAGTGGATGTGGATTGCTGTGGAGGTGTTTGCTGTATCCCTGCAGCACACAGTGGATGTGAATTGCTGCGGAGGTGTTTACTGTTTCCCTGCGGCACACAGTGGATGTGAATTTCTGAGGAGGTGTTTCCTGTTTCCCTGTGGCACAGAGTGGACGTGGATTGCTGCAGAGGTGTTTGCTGTGCCCTTGCGGCACAGAGTGGACATGGATTGCTGCAGAGGTGTTTGCCGTAATCCTGCGGGGCACAGTGGACATGGATTGCTGCAGAGGTGTTTGCCGTAATCCTGCGGGGCACAGTGGATGTGGAATGCTGTGGTGGTGTTTGCTGTATCCCTGCGTCACTAAGTGGATGTGGATTTCTGTGGAGGTGTTTGCTGCACAGAGTGTTGCTGTGGAGTGGTGGATGCACAGTGTACACATAGGGCTTTTACATTCCGACCAAATACAAACTTTTTCATGGTAAAGGCATGCGTGGTAAAAATGTTTGTGGTAAAGACACAAGCATTGTAATGAACGCAGTGTAAAGGCATGCATGGTATTGGCATGTGTGGTTCCGTCATATAACCATATAAATTAAGAAAAGTTGGGAAGTTGGCAAAGAGTGGACGTGGATTGCTGCAGAGGTGTTTGCTGTGCTCTTGCGGCACAGGGTGAACGTGGATTGCTGCGGAGGTGTTTGCTGTATTTCTGCAGCATTCAGTGGAGGTGGACTGCTGTGGAGGTGTTTGCTGTATCCCTGCAGCATACAGTGGACGTGAATTGCTGTGGAGGTGTTTGCTGTTTTTCTGCCGCACACAGTGGACGTGGAATGCTGCGGAGGAGTTTGCTGTAACACTGTGGGGCCCAGCGGACGTGGATTGCTGCGGAGGTGTTTGCTGTTTCCCTGCGACACAGAGTTGACGTGGATTGCTGTGGAGGTGTTTGTTGTTTCCCTGCGGCACACAGTGGACGTGGATTGTTGCAGAGGTGTTTGCTGTTTCCCTGCGGCACAGAATGGACGTGGATTGCTGCGGAGGTGTTTGCCGTAATCCTGCGGGGCACAGTGGACGTGGATTGCTGCGGAGGTGTTTGCTGTATCCCTGCAGCACACAGTGGATGTGGATTGCTGTGGAGGTGTTTGCTGTATCCCTGAGTCACTAAGTGGATGTGGATTGCTGTGGAGGTGTTTGCTGTATCCCTGCAGCACACAGTGGATGTGAATTGCTGCGGAGGTGTTTACTGTTTCCCTGCGGCACACAGTGGATGTGAATTTCTGAGGAGGTGTTTCCTGTTTCCCTGTGGCACAGAGTGGACGTGGATTGCTGCAGAGGTGTTTGCTGTGCCCTTGCGGCACAGAGTGGACATGGATTGCTGCAGAGGTGTTTGCCGTAATCCTGCGGGGCACAGTGGACATGGATTGCTGCAGAGGTGTTTGCCGTAATCCTGCGGGGCACAGTGGATGTGGAATGCTGTGGTGGTGTTTGCTGTATCCCTGCGTCACTAAGTGGATGTGGATTTCTGTGGAGGTGTTTGCTGCACAGAGTGTTGCTGTGGAGTGGTGGATGCACAGTGTACACATAGGGCTTTTACATTCCGACCAAATACAAACTTTTTCATGGTAAAGGCATGCGTGGTAAAAATGTTTGTGGTAAAGACACAAGCATTGTAATGAACGCAGTGTAAAGGCATGCATGGTATTGGCATGTGTGGTTCCGTCATATAACCATATAAATTAAGAAAAGTTGGGAAGTTGGCAAAGAGTGGACGTGGATTGCTGCAGAGGTGTTTGCTGTGCTCTTGCGGCACAGGGTGAACGTGGATTGCTGCGGAGGTGTTTGCTGTATTTCTGCAGCATTCAGTGGAGGTGGACTGCTGTGGAGGTGTTTGCTGTATCCCTGCAGCATACAGTGGACGTGGATTGCTGTGGAGGTGTTTGCTGTTTCCCTGCGGCACACAGTGGACGTGGATTGCTGCGAAGGAGTTTGCTGTAACACTGTGGGGCACAGCGGACGTGGATTGCTGTGGAGGTGTTTGCTGTATCTTTATGTTGCAGAGTGGACGTGGATTGCTGCGGAGGTGTTTGCTGTATCCCTACAGCACACAGTGGATGTGGATTGCTGTGGAGGTGTTTGCTGTATCCCTGCAGCACACAGTGGATGTGAATTGCTGCGGAGGTGTTTGCTGTTTCCCTGCAGCACACAGTGGATGTGAATTGCTGAGGAGGTGTTTCCTGTTTCTCTGCGGCACAGAGTGGACGTGGATTGCTGCAGAGGTGTTTGCTGTGCCATTGCGGCACAGAGTGGACGTGGATTGCTGCAGAGGTGTTTGCCGTAATCCTGCGGGGCACAGTGGACATGGATTGCTGCGGAGGAGTTTGCTGTAACACTGTGGGGCACAGTGGACGTGGATTGCTATGGAGGTGTTTGCTGTATCTTTATGTTGTAGAGTGGACGTGGATTACTGTGGAGGTGTTTGTTGTTTCCCTGCGGCACACAGTGGACGTGGATTGCTGCGGAGGGGTTTGCTGTAACCCTGCAGCACACAGTGGATGTGGACTGCTGTGGAGGTGTTTGCTGTATCCCTGCGTCACTGAGTGGATGTGGATTGCTGTGGAGGTGTTTGCTGTATCCCTGCAGCACACAGTGGATGTGAATTGCTGCGGAGGTGTTTGCTGTTTCCCTGCGGCACACAGTGGATGTGAATTGCTGAGGAGGTGTTTCCTGTTTCCCTGCAGCACAGAGTGGACTTGGATTGCTGCAGAGGTGTTTGCTGTGCCCTTGCGGCACAGAGTGGGCGTGGATTGCTGCAGAGGTGTTTGCCGTAATCCTGCGGGGCACAGTGAACATGGATTGCTGCAGAGGTGTTTGCTGTATCCCTGCAGCACACAGTGGATGTGGATTGCTGTGGAGGTGTTTGCTGCACAGAGTGTTGCTGTGGAGTGGTGGATGCACAGTGTACACATAGGGTTTTTACTTACCGACAAAATACAAACATTTTCATGGTAAAGGCATGCGTGGTAAAAATGTTTGTGGTAAAGACACATGCATTGTAATGAACACAGTGTAAAGGCATGCATGGTAATGGCATGTGTGGTTCCGTTATATAACCATGTAAATTAAGAAAAGTTGGGAAGGTGGTTCCTCTGTGGCACCCTCCATAGAGTAGGGAGGATCCAGTTAGGATTTACTAGCTGTGGATTGATACCAATGGTCAGTGGTTAATTTGAAAGAAAAATAAAAGTTAAAAAAAGCATTTGTAATGCAATAGGTCTCGCATTTACGCAAGTTTAAGCTATTGGCATTGTAAATAACCATGCCTTTTATGTTTTAAAAACGGAAACAAAAATAAAAGGCATTGTCATTTGCAATGTCAATAGCTCAAACTCACATAAATCCGAGACCTATTGCATTGTAAATGCTTGTTTATCCTTGCTTTTGTAAATCGGATATTCCACGAAGTCATGCACTAACAAGATTCATTGACTAAGCCGGTAGGCATGGCACACTTTGAGTCCTGAAATGTAAAAAAGCCTGCTGCAGTGATAAAAAAAAAAAAAGATAGTTTTTTTTGTAGCAATTAATATGGGAGTTAAAGAACTTAGCCTTGGCATTTTTAATGTACCTTTGAGATGTAAAATAGTCCTTCATGCAGGTGTTCTCGGGCTACCTATTGCAAGTGCTTGAGAAGGGTGGTTGTAACACTCCACGGGAATCCGGCGGCGTGCACTAGGCACGCCAAGCTGTGCACGAGGCGCGCCAAGCTGTGCACGAGGCGCGCCAAGCTGTGCACGAGGCACGTCAGGCTGTGCTTGGCCTCACAAGGGCAGTTCCAATAAATGAAAGGGAGTTAATGATCATAAAATACGGCGTTTAACATTAAAACAGTTAGCGTGGCTTCTAAGGTGTGTGGTAAATATTTAAATTACCTGTACTATTTTTTATGCGGTAAAGTCTAGTAAGAATAACTCAGTCAAAATAAGAGGCAGAATCCGTGGTATTAGAGGTTCTGAAAAGGACTTTATTCCTCACAAAGGAATTATGGTTCGAACCAGGCAATCTTATTCCATCACCACGAAGGTTCAGGAAGGGATAGGCAATACATTATTGACAAGTAACGATATATATATGAAAAGCATTACATTAAGACAGATGCAGGAGGCGTAACAGCTGATAATACAGATAAGAATACACATACGTAATGAAAATAGGCGTAATAATAGGCGTATACTAGAAACGTCATTTAAAATGATGTCACAAGTGGGTGGATCCATAAGAGAATCCTGCAGTGTCAGCAGAAATATTTGGCAGAGATGCGCGCGCAGCCGCATGACGTGTGATTGACGTGCAACTAGAGGGTGAAGGGGAACTGACATTTAGCTCTACATGTGGAGACAGAAGTCTGGGGGGTCAGGTCAACCTAATCCCAAATCGTATCTAATATCTTTGTTTAAGGAACTGTTTTATCCAAAAGGAAAGGTCTCTCGGACGGAATCTATTCTATACTGACTGTTAGTGCATGTACAAGCGTCTATGTGTCTACATGGGATGCGAGGGGGCAGGAATCTTCCATGGTAACAGGGGCTATGAATTACTTGCATAAAGACAGCGAGGCCGAGCCCTTTGCTCGGTAGCTGGAAGGATGTTTACCTAAACTACTAGACAGGAATGCATTGGATGAGGAGCGGAGCAGATAACTTGAAGGCTGAATACAGTTTTTGGCAGGCAACAGGCCGCGTCAGGCACCGTTAGCCGCGCAGGGAGTAGGACAAAGTTCATGGATACCGATGCAGGTCCAGGCTGGAGCATTTCAGAGGCAGAAGCAGGAAAAGGCTTGATGGCAGAATTCAGGGCCTACTCGCCTGAACTGTAAAACTAGAAAAGTGAACCATATAAAGTCGGTGGCCAATCATACTTAGGAATGGAATATTCGACCCATTCATGGCGGATCTGAAAGAGGACATGTTGACGTTGGACGCACATGTATTTGCGTCTTCATAGCTGGAACTGGAGGGAACATACATGTACTTGTAGCATGTACATGGAGCCGTTGGGGTCTAAGATAGGGGACATAACTGATCATAAAATTCATATTTCCTCAGGTGCTCTATCTCTGCTCATTGGCGTCCGCCTGGAGCGCCCCCCTGCGGACGCCCATGCTTAGTGTCTGTCAGTCATGCCTTAGTTTGCTGCTCATCTTTTTATTCATAATATGCATTGATGGGAGATTTATATATTTATAGTGTTCTGGCGCGTGGTGCTTGCATCAGGAGTTGCCTTTTGTTAAAGGTGTAAGTTGTACTTCCAGGTTTCGGCGGCAGTCTCTCTCTGTCTTTTGTTGTTTTCATGACACCGCTGGTTTCTCAGGTGGCTGCTGTTTGTTCGAGATGGGTCTGGTTCTTGGCTCTAAGTGAAAGGCGCCCTTGCGCTGTGAAGTGTGCGTTTCTTCATTTTACAACACCAGGCTCCCCGGCGAGCGTCTGCCTCTTGCTCTGGTGTTGTTTCTGTCTCCAGGCTGATCCCTGCCCCGTCTCACCTCTCTGAGAGCCAGTGCCCCCTTTGACCCTCTACCTGCCGCCCACCCCCTCCCCCGCCTCTTCTCCCGGTTCACACCTTGGTGCTTTCACACTCAACATCACCTCCAGCTCGCATTTTCAGAGAGGGCCCGGGCTCCCTATCACCGACATGAGGAGGAAGAAGAGGGGGGGGGGGACACAGAGGAAGACTTGGTGCGGTCGGGGAGACGGATACATACGGTGGAGGAAGAGGGGGGGAGAAAAAGAGAGAGAGAAGCAATGGGGAAGGAGAGACCGAGAAGTAGGGAGGAATGAAGATGAGAGAGCAAGTGGAGGGGACCTGGGTGAGGGAGAGAGCTGTGTCCTAACTCCGCCAGTGAAGAGAGCGGGTCCAAAGGAAAAAGAACCAGGCCAGACAGAGTAGGTCCAGGCAGTGTGCATGGAGGCAGGCTCGTGGGTCTGGAAGAGGGACAGGGCAGGCAGAACAGCTCCAGAGAAGAGTGAGCAGAATCGGACCAGGGCGAGCAGATCCGGACCAGCAGTCCTCCTGAGCAGGGAGACGGCGCGATACACAATCAAAATGTAGTGTTAAGCTTTTGGGGTGCCAGGGGGTAACCTTAGGGTTCAGGGTGGGTGTGGGTTGTAGGGTGCCAGGGAGTAATTTTAAGGTTCAGGGTGGGTTAGGGATTGGGGTGCCAGGGGGATAATTTTAGGGTTCAGAGTGGGTGTGGGTTTTGGTGTACCTGGGGGGTAATTTTAGGGTTTAGGGCGGGTAGGGTTTTGGGGTGCAAGGGGGGGACATTTTAGGGTTCAGGGCAGGTATGGATTTTGGGGCGCCAGGGGGACAATTTTAGCGGTCAGGGCGGGTATAGGTTTTAGGGTGCCAGGGGGGTAATTTTAGCGTTCAGGGCAGGTATGAGTTTTGGGGGCAGGAGTCATTTTAGGGTTCAGGGTGGGTATGGGTTTTGGGGAGCTATGGGGTAATTTTAGGGTTCAGGGTGGGTATGGGTTTTGGGGTGCCAGGGGTGTAATTTTAGAGTTCAGGGCGGGTATGAGTTCTGGGGGGGCAGGGGTAATTTTAGGGTTCAGGGTGGGTATGGGTTTTCGGGAGCGAAGGGGTAATTTTAGGGATTTTGGGGTGGCACAAAAGAAAGAACTGTGGCACAACAATGCTATGGTGTATGAGAACATATGCGTCCTGCTTCCTGCCTCCCATGGCTCCTCCTGCGCCCCAGTGTTTCTTGTGCCCCACCTGGCACACATCATGTCGGAGGATGGTGATGATGTTAACATTTTGCCCCCCCCCCCCGAAAAATTTCTGCGGACGCCCATGTCTCTGCTTAATAACAACTCCATCCTGCGCCAGTCTGACAAGGCACCCTGATAAGCTTGCTCCGAGCTCCGCTTTGAATCGAAGAAGCGATTGGTGGTGTCAGGGAAGTGTGGGAAGCTGGAAAGGGAGGAGGGGGGGCTGGGTGCAGGCACCCTGGAGCTGCCAAAGGAACCTCGCTCCACGACTGTCGCTAGCTGCCATCACATAATAGCATTAGTAAATTGGAATTTCCATCACACTGCTTTATTATAAGCATAGGTAGGGATCAATGTAATATCCCTGATGGCTCCGCACCTCAAAGGCCTCTCTCTTCATTAGAATGAAAGGCCCCGCTGCACTTTCTATTAGCGGCGCACTTGGATTTACTGGCGGCGTAGGGATCTCTGTGGTATGAAGGCACTGAGATCAGACCTCAACAGGGGACGTGTGCTGGCAGAACAAGGCAGAAACAAATGCATCAGATGAAAGTGCAGGTGAAAGTTAAAAAAGAGGGGAATTGCGTAGGCGAGACCTATTGACTTTGGCAGTGCTTTTTTTCTGCATTGTCTCTGGAATTTTGCAGGCCTATTGCTGAGATAATGAAAGCGAAGGAACTGAGACATCAGGGCATCAAAAGCCATGTGGGTCTTTGTAATAAAAGATACTGAAAAAAGCCATATGCACAGCCAGACTGTGAAAGCGGCCTGATTGATGCGGAGAAGAAAACACAATACGGGCGGTGTCTGTCAGATGCCGCAGCTGTGCGTTTAAGAGGGTCTTATAACACATGAACGCTAAAAAAACAAGCAGGGCAGCGCGGCGACCGCGTTAATTGGAAACATAATCCCAAACAGATGACGCCGCTGCTCTCTCCCACAAGCTGTGGGCCGTTGACGGAAAGGTGGGACATGCACCCACCTTTACCCAATTGTGTGCTGTCTTTTTAGAAAGACGCACGCAAAGCCCAATTGAAATAATGCTGTAAAAAAAAAAAAGCCACACGCACAAGCTTGTGTAAAGTCCAGAGTGATTCCAAGAGGCCCGCTCCTAGAGCAACGCATGCGTGCTGCGCTAGGCTCGACCTAAAAAGTGGCGGGGCTCTCTTAGGAGGCAGCTTGCAACAGTCCATTACTCCTGTTAGCGCTCCCTAAAACCGAACCAACTATTAAACATGACAATGGGGAGAGGATGTGGTGTAATGGCGAGAGATGGCAACTTCGGAGCTGGGGAACCAGGTTAGAGTCTCGGCATCGGCTCAATATCCTGTGATTCTTGACAAATCACTTAATCTCCTCCTGCCTACCATAAATTAATGTGTCCTTAACTGGTGCGCAAGAAAAGCGCCAGTGTTGATGATTAAATGCCACACGCTCAAATTAAGCACTGCCAATTGTTCAAACCACCGAGGATTCACCCCAGCTACTGCAGCTCTTTTTACCAAATGGCTGCACTATGCTTTTTGCGTTCCATTGTACTATATGTTGACAGTAGCTTAAAGGTGAAATTAAGTATTTCAAGAGTCTATTCAATTCAGGGAGTTGGCCATAGTCTTTCGTAGCGTGTGTGCTATTATGGCGCGTTTTAACTGCACCAGGAACTGATTCTGGTTGGAAGGAGGCACTAATAATTCTGGTTACCTCTCAGTCTTACCGCCGACAGGGAGACGCAGCCAACCCTATAGGGAGGGCACCTAACCCCCCCTGCAGGCGGCAGACAAAGAACATGGCAGCAGGGCGCAAGAGCTTGCCAAGGAAAAGGCCGGCGAGTGACCAGGGAGTTTGGCTTCAAAGGGTCCAATCAGGAAGGAGGGGCATACTCCCAAGCCTAGCCAAAAAGGAGACTAGGTCAAGCAGTTCCCAGCTTTGTCGACAGAGAAAATTGATGGCGCCACCATACGAGATGCCGCTGAGCAAGGAGCTGGTGATGTGCAGTCAGCCGTTTGTGGAGGCGCGTCCCTGTGAGGACGGAGTGCCCCGGAGAGGACCGACGTTGGCAGCGTGGTGATGAGTGATGTGTGGCTCACCTGCTATACCGGCACCTGCAGCCAGGATGGTGGAGGCATCTCGGCCTTGGACCACAAGAGACGCCGAGGTCACCAGCCAGTGCAGATGGCTTATAGGTCGACATTGTGGTGAAAAAGGTTGGTGTTATACTGACTTAAACGCAAGAAGAGCGCAGCGATAGGCCACTTTGAGAGCACAAAGAGGTGGGCCTTGGGGGAGCGGTGTTGGGCATAGTTGTCCTGGGGGCTGGGAGTAATAAGTTAGCCTTGCTGGAACCCTCTCCCCAACTAACGCCACGCCCGGTATGAGCGGGTGCAGGAAGCTTCACATCACTGCCTGCGAAGCGTGCAGGAAACCCGGTGGCAGAGGTTCGGGCAATGCGTGGGGTCGCTAGGGAGAGCGCAAATATGAAAAGGGGGGGCCCTTGGCCCCCCGCCTGCATGGCGGTGCGGCGACCCCTCCCCTTGCCCTCTGGACCTCTCGGTGGTGGGGCGTGTCCACTGGGGCGCACCCTGCCACCGATTGGTTGCCACTTCACCCTTGACCCGGATGGCGTTAATCGACATCCGGGTCGGGCGGGGGGGGGGGAGGGGAGGGGGTGGGCCGCTGGGAGATAAAGAGTCGGGGAGCGCCCAGGTGACCCCCTTGTTGCCTGGACGCTCCCCCACACCGGACGTGCCCCGCGCTCGGGGCCTCGTGAATTTGCTTTTCTTTTCCTTTTCTTTCCCTTACAGGTTTTTCTACACGGATCGGCACAGCACGGAGGACACAAGAAATTGGTGGTTTGGATTGTGGGCCACTCTTATGTTAGGCGTGCTGAACATGTTTTTCTTTCAGGAGATCGTAGGATGAAGGCGGCGCAAAAGGGGTTTGTTATCTCATTCTTCGGGAGAGGGGGTTTATGCCTCAGTCAGTTTAGGACTTTTTTCCAGGGACTCTTAGCTCAGCAGCCCGCCCCCCCGTCGGTGGTGGTACTTCACCTGGGGGAGAATGATTTGGCCAAATTGGGGAGGCGCATGCTTATTGAAGAGATCATTTCCACTGCGGGGTGGGTGGCCAGGACTTGTCCGGGTTCCACAGTAGTTTGGTCGCAACTTATTCCTCGGTGGCAGTGGCGAGGGGGGGACTCGGTCAGGGCGTTGAATCACTCGGTACGGAGGATCAACACACAGTTAGACAAGTTATTTCGAGCCCCCCGGTTGCAGACGATTCCACATGGGTGTATCTGGGGTGAGCAGTTCTACCTGAGGGACGGGGTGCACTTGACTGAGGCAGCGAACGTCTTGTGGTCTAATAATGTCTGGGCTTGGTTGGAGGGTTTTTGCAAGGTAAGCGCGCTCCTGGCTTAGGTTTAGGGAAGGGGGAGGCCAGATCGTCGGTCAACAATGCTGGCCTGTGGCGGTAAGGTCATGACCGGTGAGCAACTATTTTAAGGTCTGAGGGGGCGGGCATCATCCTATGGAGGTTCCCGCCCAGGGGGAGGGGCCATTGGCCCCTCCTAGAACTTCAGGGGCAAGGTAACTGGTGCTTCAAAGGGGCGCGGGTTAGGGAGTCACGCTTTCCTTAGGCTGGTAGCCACCCCGCGCGCGCATACTCATGACGTCACCGGATGGCGCAGAGTAAGGGCCCTCCTTTAGTGGGTAAATGAAGTTCACGGCGTGGACCGGGTAATTACCGGGCCCGGCTGCACATGCGCACATCTGAGGCGCAGCTAGTAGGACCTGACACCGGTTAGCGACCTTGCCATTTGGCCCAGAAATGTTAGTATACAAAAATGCAGATGAGGATGTTAGACTCGGTTAGGAAACAATCTGTATTAGAGTCTTTGTTAAGGATAGTCATTCACACTTGTTGACAATAATGTATCTAATGTCCTGCTGATTTTTTGTATAACGGTTTATCATGCAATTATAAAAAGTTTATTGTTTTATAACTTAATAAATACGGCCGGGGGGTCTTGCGACCTCCCGCCTTCCAAAGATACCATGCTTATGTTCTTGTCTCCGGGGTGGTGAGGTCAGAAAGGGGGGGGGGGGCGGTAGCCAGTCACTGACCATGTGAGGGAGCCTTCCTTGTTCCCAGCAGGAAGTGGGCCTTGGGTATGGTGTCTTAAGTGCTAGGAGTTTAATTCAGCACTGGAATTACCTAATTTTCAATGAGGCCGGAAGCAGTTGAGCTCTGTCTGCAAATCCTCTGCCCCCACTACCACTACTCCACCTTTTTTTAAGGTGCAGGGCAGCTCGGCTGCATAGCGCATAGAAATAAAAACTGGCGCAGGAAGCAAGAATACTGAAACAGTTATGGCTTATTCATGAACCACATGTTCCTTGTGCGAAGGGCTCAGGAACAGCGTGCACATGGACATGCCCGAGTATGAGCTCCTCACGAATTGAAGCCAGGTGATTCAAGAGCCAGCGCTCAGAATGAGATCAGAGCAGGGCAAATGGGTCTTACCTTCGGTTCCAATTACTTGCCTCTCTCGGCCAAAACTCGGTCATCTGACAGCCAGCTCTGATTCGGTCTGTAAACACAAACATCGCCTATATTCAACTGAGGGAGCGACATTATACATAGTGAAAAAGGAATACAAACCAAGTTTTCTCAAGCCAAGTGTGTAGCCTCTAGGTCCCTGTGCAATCTGGTACATGTAGTTTTCCCTCCCACACCTCATCAGAAATGCAGCACCTTTGAGATGAGCTCGCGCGACGTGGGAGCAGGGTCTCCTTGAACCTCGATTGTTCATTTGGGCCTGTGAATTCCTAGACAGTGAGTTTATTTTGCCTTGGCGAAGCACTCTAATACCTCCGGGTCGAGTTAAAATAGGTGTTGAGCCAGAGGATTTGGCATGGTCTGACCTCCTCCAAGTGTAGGGAAGGAGGGTTCATGGAGTGTTTCACTAACCGGTATTCTCCCGTTGGTGTGAGTTTTAGGAAAGAATAAGACGCATTAGTTTACCATATTCCCTCAGTAGTGCGGAATGGAGAGAGGGCACTGCCCAGCGCCATCGTGCTGCTCTGAACCTCGCGCATGCACTGGGGATGCATTGTCACAGTCCAAGGGACATCACAGCCTCCGCAAAGCGAGCAGAATCGGTGCACAGCAGCTGAGTGCATGATAGAAGTCTGCAAACTGCTGATTCGACAAAAAAGCATAAATCAGGAAACCGTGGCCATAACAGGCTTGTGAGTCACTGTGGCCCAGTGGTGAAGGTCTGGGACTCTTATTCTGAAGACTAAGATTCAATTTCTGGCGTTGTAATGGGTCGGCGCCCAGTTAAATGTATAGGAAATGGTAGGTTCTTCCAGCTCTGGTCTCACAGGCACCCGCCGAATGAGCAAGGGCACAGCCATCCTTAGGTTCACATCAAAAAAGTGAAGTTGGGAAATGAAGCTCTGGAGGATGGCCATGCATTCACCGGCCAGCATTAAGACAGAGGACTCGACGGGTGATACTCCTAGTAGATACCGCTTTACAAGCGATCCGGGCTGTTGTTGGGGCCCAGGACTTCCACAATAGCAAGTGCGTTAAAAAAAATATTTAGCCTGAGCACAGTAAGGTATTCAAGCCTCAGGAGGATAACACTGTAGTCATAACATGCTTCTTGTAGTGGTTCTTTAGAACCTTAGTGTTAGAAATGGGCGTCTCTAGTTGGCAAAGGTTTGCACCTTTGTCCAAGTAGGGACCCGTCCTAGTCAGGATAAGGGAGATACAATACTGAAATAACCCCTGCTCACCTCCTTGGTAACTTGGCACGAGCAGTCTGGCTTATCTCAGAGTCAATGTGTAAAGCATTTGCACATAAGCAACCCAAGGACCTTGTTCAGGCAACTGCACTTGCATCAAGAGTCCCAGCCGTTAAGCATCCCAAGGACCTTGCTTGGGCGCTTGTCTCAAGAGTCACTGCCAAGAGGCATCCCAAGGACCTTGTCCGGGCACTTGTTTCCAGAGTCTCTGCCGCGAGGCATCTGAAGGACCTTGTGTGTGCACTTGTCTCAAGAGTCCCTGCTGTGAGGCATCCCAGGGACCTTGTCCAGGCACTTGTCCAAGAGTCCCAGCGTAAGGCATCCCAAGGACCATGTCTGGGCACTTGTCTCAAGCGTCCCAGCCGTAAGGCATCCGAAGGACCTTCTCTGGGCACTTATCTCAAGAGTCCCTGCCGTAGCATACCAAGGACCTTGCCCGGGCACATGTCTCAAGAGTCACTGCCATGAGACAAACCAAGGACCTTGTTTGGGCTCTTGTCTCAAGAGTTCCAGCCGTAAGGCATCTTAAGGAACTTGCCCGGGCCCTTGTCTCAAGAGTCCCAGTCGTAGCATCCCAAGGACCTTGCCCGGGCACTTGTCTCAAGAGTCACTGCCATAAGACAAACCAAGGCCCTTGTTCAGGCAATTGCACTTGTCTCAAGAGTCCCAGCTGTAAAGGGCTTTTCTGATGGATACATCTGCAAGTGGATTCCTCACCTTGTGAATATCCCCTGCACCAGCAACATTCGGAAACTTTTGTAGCAGTCCACGCCGATGAGGTCGAAGACGACGTCACGGAGGAACAGATCCGCTCGCGACTCCGCTGACGTCACCGGCTCCATAAGAAGACCTCGTCGGCGTGATGACGTCAGTTCCCTTTTTTCCGCGCCGTCGAAGCCAACGGATTTCGGGAATCGCTGTTGTTAGCATCGTTGTTACTTTGTGTATTATCTAGATTTTCTCTGTTCTTTCTCGAGAATGTCGACAAGGAAGTCTGGATTCAAGCCTTGCCGTGAGTGTGGCAAGCACATGTCAATCACAGATCCACATGAGGACTGTGTGTGGTGTTTGTCATCTGACCACGACGTGGATGGCTGTTCCAGCTGCCGCAAGATGAGCACGAAGGCTCTTAAGGAACGGGAAGCAAAGCTCTTCATTGCAAAAATGAAGAAGGAGAAGAGAGGGAGAAGGAGGTCGAGGTCTCGATCGAAGTCGAGGTCGGCGTCGAAGTCGACTTCGGGGCATGCTTCTCGAGCCAAGAAGCATAAGAAGAAGAGAAGACACTCGTCTCGACACCATTCGGACAAGAGCTCGGCTCCGAAGTCGAAATCACCAACTCGACGCCGGAAGGACTCTGTTTCTCCTTCTCCTGTGCCTGATTCACCTCCTGGTCCTTCATCGCCAGTGGCTTCCTTGACTCCGGCTTCACCGGTTCCGGCTCAGACTCCGACGCCGGTTCCATCTCCGGCGCCGGTTCCATCTCCGGCGCCGGTATCATCTCCGGCTCCATCTCCGGCCCCGGTTGAAGAACTTCAAGTCCCGGGTGAGCCTGCGACGCCGTTGATTCCACTGTCGGCGCCGGTTGGCCCGAGTCCGGTGATGCCTGACCAGTACCCTGCATTCCCTGGACCAGGTCAGGACCCCTCGCATTATTTAAATGCTATGTACGGGGTGTTCGCTAGAGCCATGTACACCACTGGTGCACCTGCGGGTCCGATAGGTCCAATGGCGTTTAATTTAGGGGTCCTGCAAGTATATCCACAGGCCCCTTTCATGCCGTTGTTTCCAGCGACGCCATCTTGGAATCTGCCGGCTCCGAGCACGTCGACGCCGCTTCCATCCTCACCGACTCCGACTCAACCTCGTTCGACGCCGGCGGCTCCTGCAGATCCACGCTCGACACCGGCGCCGTCGGATTCGAGCACGGCGCCGCCGACGCCGATGATACGGATTCGGTCCAGAAGGGAGGCTCAGAGGGTTGTTGATGAGCAGAGGTACCTTCTGGAGGAAGCAGAGGAAGGAGAATTGGTAGAATCAGATGAAGTATTTGAGGAGCTTAAGGAAGCTAGTGGGTTGGATTTGTCTCCTGAGTGGGAGATTACTCCACCGTCGGACGAACCCTCTAAGGACGTTGCTCCTTATCATGCAGTTATCAGGAAGGCTGCGGAACTGCTTGATCTCCAGTTGCCAACTACGGAGTTTAAATCAAACATTTTAACTGAGGTATTACATTCTCCTACGGCAGCTTCAGAGCCATTGCTTCCTTTTAATGAGGCCATTATTGACCCTGTGTTAGAGGTGTGGCGTAAGCCCTTTTCTGCTCCTGCGGTCTCTAAGACGGTTGCTAGGAGATATAGGGCAGCCCCAGGGGACCCTGAGTTTTTGTCATCACATCCTTCGCCTGAGAGCCTGGTGATTCAGGCAGCTTGTTCAGGAAAGTCCAAGGGTGCTTTTCCACAGGTTCCGGGGGACAGAGAGGCTAAAAGGTTGGACCAATCAGCAAAAAAGGTGTTTTCATCAGCCAGCATGGCCTTGAAGTCAACGAACGCCACTTGTCTTCTAGGACGCTATGTGCATGCGCTTATGGATTCTGCTAAGAAGCTGGCGCCAAAACTGTCTGAGGAGGATAGGGCTGGATTCAATGAGATCTTGACTGATGCCCATGCGGCTGCACGCCAGGTGATCCAAAGTGGATTGGACACGGCGGAGTCGTGGTGAGGATCATGGGATCTTCTGTCGCCACCAGAAGGAGTGCATGGTTAAGATCTTCGGAGTTTTCACAGGATGTGCAATCTACTCTTTTGGACCTGCCATTTGTTGGTTCTGGCCTGTTTGGTAAAAAGGCAGATGCTGCTCTGAAACGTTTCAAAGAGAGCAAGGCGACGGCTAAATCTCTGGGCCTGCAATATCAGTCGAGGGGGTCTTTTAAAAGGTACAGAGGGTTCGGAAGGACATCCTTTCGATCCTATAGACCGACCCAGCAGCAGCAACAGCAGCAGCAAGGTTCCTCGTCGAGAGGTAGAATCAGGGGTCGCACACGTGGCCGTCAACTCTCCTCCTCCTCAGCCCCTCCCACCACCGCAAAGCAGCCCTAGATCCGCCATTCCGGATCATGCTGGTCCTGTGGGGGGCCAGCTTACCCATCACCGTCTTCTTCTGCAGGAGGAAGTCCTGAAGTTGTTTCAAAAAGGTGCAATAGAGGTGGTTCCAGAGCAGGAGAGGGGTCAGGGATGCTACTCCCGGTATTTTCTGATTCCGAAAAAGGACGGCAGATTGCGTCCGATATTGGACCTCAGAATCTTGAATCTTTTTCTAAAGCAAGAGAAGTTCAAGATGCTCACCCTTGCTCAGGTTCTTCAAGCGCTGAATCAGGAGGACTGGATGGTGTCGCTCGACTTGCAGGATGCGTATTTTCACATCCCCATCCTGAAGTCGCACAGGAAGTATTTCCGGTTTATGGTAGGGTCGCAACATTATCAGTTTGCGGTCCTCCCGTTTGGTCTTACTTCAGCACCTCGAGTCTTCACGAAGGCGATGGCAGTGGTGGCAGCCCATCTCAGAAGGTCGGGGATTTCAGTTTTCCCTTATTTGGACGTGTAACGTCCTAGCTTTCTCGGGGTTGAGACCAACAGACGACCAACCAGAGAAATGGAGGTTAAGGATGATTTAATAAACAGATAAACAACCACAGACAACAAAGAATACCGGTACTGGAATCACCAGTTAAAGTACGATACCCATTCACAGCTCTTCTAACCGTCCTCCGCATGCACACCGGACACGGTATGCTCCAACGGTGGGCACAGTGCTAAGCAGTGGCCGACAATGCCACTCGACCGCTGTGAAGGGTAGTTCCAAGGTTGTGGAATCTACGGGGGGGGGAACCCGGGAGTCACCCGGCCGGGCTCTCTACCACCTGGGAACAGCCGCTCTACCAGTATCCCCCAGAGTACTGCCACAACACAAAGACGCTGGGAACACTTCCTAGTGTGCGTCTCTTGTATCCGGGTTTAAGTGATGATACCCAAGGTGGTGCAGAGAATGGATGGGAGCAGCCGCTCTACCTATCCCAGTTCTCCTACGAGTGTCGATGGCTAAGACGCGGAAACACCTCCTGGATAGCGTCTTAGCTCTAGGCGTGTGTTTACCCAAGTAACGAGGGTGGGGAGCTTCGGCTCGCACCCACCTCGTTTTCTCCAATTGTCAGGCCGTTGGGAGCTTCGGCTCTACCAACGGTACCTGTGCCCAATGACGTTGAATACGGCTCTCAGAACGGGACAGGACACGGGCAGGAAGCACACGCAGCACCTCTCCTCCGCTCCTTAGAATGTTCCTTCCGCCGCTCAACTCTCCAACTGGTCCGTGTACCTCAACCAGGTACTCCGGTAAAGATCAGAATATCAGACGCCGAGTCCCAGTGATCTTCTCCTTAAGTAGTACTCTCGGCGTTGTATAACCATGACTCTTGAGTTGCATAACACGAAAACTAGGCGTTACCCTTGGTGTTATGGAACCAGAACTCTTGAGTTGCATAAGGCACTGTTGCTGGAGGGCATTCTGGGAGTTGTAGTCCGCTCTCCTCCAAGCGCACCCGGTTCACGGCAGTGGCATCGTGGGAGGGAATCCATGCGTGGGAGGGGATTCCTGACAGTACATCCCCCTCCCATCAGCGCCCCCCATCAGGACCCGCACAGGAAGGAAATCGACGATGGAACGACGACACCAGACGAGGAGCGTGAACCCCCGCCGCAGGTTCCCATGACTGCTCCTCGGGTCCGTACCCCTTCCATGCCACCAGATACCATAGTTTGCCCCTGCGCCACGTGTAATCCAAGATACCAGCCACCTCGTACTCCACCTCCGAATCCACATTCACCGACACCGGCGCACGAGGCCTCACCGCGTTCGCGGGTTTCAAGAGGGAAACGTGGAACACGGGATGGATCCGCAGGGACTGGGGCAGGCACAATTTCACGTTCACCGGGCTGATGCATCGAAGGATCCTATATGGGCCCATGAAGCGGGGATGGAACACGCTACTTTTCTTGAATCTCATGTGCCGTGTAGAGACCCAGACGTAATCCCCAGGTTTGTAGACCGGTCCAGGCCTTCTCCTCCTATCAGAAAAGGCTTTATACGAGGCTTTAGCCCCCTCCAGGGCAACTCGAGAACTCAGCAAGGCCTCCTTGATGCGGTCCACCCGCTTGGCTGTTGTCGGCAATCTGTCTTCTCTGACCGGGTGCAGAAACGGCACGAACCGGGGATGATGGCCGTAGTTACAATAGAAAGGGGAGGCCTTGGTGGAACAATGTGTGGCGTTGTTGTACGCGATTTCCGCGATCCACAGTAGGTCCACCCACTCATCCTTCCCTTGCTCTACAAAACAACGTAGATATTGTTTGAGCGACTGGTTCAGGCGCTCCGTCTGGCCGTCCGTCTGCGCGTGATAACTCGTGGACATGGCAGACTTGACGTGTAACGCCGAACACCAAGTTTTCCAGAAGTGCGACGTGAACTGAGACCCCCTGTCCGACACGATCACGTTGGGTAGGCCATGTAGTCTCACTACATTCCTCAATAACAACGACGCCAGCTCTCCTGCCGAAGGTACCTGATTGCAAGCGAGGAAGTGCCCCATCTTCGTGAGATAGTCCACCACCACCAGTATGGCCGTCTTTCCTTGATCCTTTGGTAGCCCGACAATGAAGTCTAAGGATATGTTTTCCCAGGGTTTGGTCGGTGTAGGAAGGGGTTGGAGGAGTCCTTGCGATCTTCTGTGGTCCGATTTCATGGATGCGCAAACAGTACATGATGAACACCAATTCCGGACGTCTGTTCTCATGGCAGGCCACCAGAACTGCCGTCCTAGGCTCGCTACCGTATTTTCGACACCCAGATGGCCGGCACAGGGAGACACGTGGCACCAGGTGAAGGCCTGTTTTCGAAGCCTAGGCGTGGGTAACCACATACATCGTCCTTTCACCGGAATCCCGTCCTTCATCTGCCACTCCTTGTGACCGTGAAGCCACCTCCGCCACATGAAGGTATGGGTCCCCTTCTGAACCCCCCTGAGGAACGTCTGTGGTTGAATCGCCCCTATCACAACTCCTGGAGGGATGATGGAATGTTCGGCTGCGGATCCCTGGCATTCGATTGCCTCGAAAGCGCGTCCGCTTTCCTGTTCTCCGTACCGGGTCGGTATGTGATGTGGAAATTGAAACCGGAGAAAAAGAGCATCCACCTCAGTTGACGGGGAGACAAGTGCCGCGCCGCCGTCAGAAACTGGAGGTTTCTGTGGTCCGTATATACTGTAACCACGTGTCTGGCCCCCATTAACAAATGCCTCCACTCAGCAAATGCGTCCTTTATCGCGAGTAATTCCTTCTCCGCAATATGGTAATTGCGTTCCGCGTCGTTCAGTTTACGAGATATGTACGCCACAGGATGGAGCAACCCCGACACCTCATTCCTCTGAGATAGAATGGCACCCAGCGCCACATCAGAGGCGTCCGCTTCTACCACATAGGGTAATTCCGGATTCGAGTGAGCTAGCACCGGGGCGGTGCTGAAGGCCTTCTTGAGGGCCACAAATGCTTTTTGTGCTTCCGGTCCCCACACGAACTCCTGAGACTTCCTTAGTAGTTGCGTGATCGGGGCAACCAAGCCAGAAAACCCCTCAATAAAACGCCTATAAAAGTTGGCGAAGCCTATGAAGCTCTGGACTTCCTTTACTCCTCGGGGCACCGGCCACTCCTCCACCGCTCTGATCTTGCGTTCCGCCATCTCCTGTCCGTTGGGGCTCAGCATCACCCCAAGGAATTCCACTGATGTGACGTGGAAGTCACATTTGCTGAGTTTGCAGTATAGCATGTTTTCCCTCAGTTTGTTGAGAACCGCGGATACGTGCTGTACGTGTTCTTCCTCTGAGTTGGAGTAGATGAGTATGTCGTCTATGTAAACAACCACGTAAATATCTAATACCTCCCGGAACACCTCATTGAGGAAGTATTGGAAGGCGGCAGAGGCATTGCATAGTCCGAACGGCATGACGAGGTACTCAAAGAGCCCGAACCTGGTCTTAAATGCGGTTTTCCATTCGTCGCCGTCCCTCATGCGCACAAGATGGTATGCCCCCTTGAGATCAAGCTTTGTGTATATTTGGGCCTTTTTTACCTGTTCCAGGAGGACGCTTATGAGAGGCAGGGGGTACCGGTTTTTTATGGTTATCGCGTTCAAGGCCCTAAAGTCCACGCAGGCCCTCAATTCGCCATTCGCTTTCGGGTTGAAAAAGAGAGGCGATGCGGCAGGGGATTTCGACGGCCTGATGAACCCCAGCCCTAGTAACTTATCCAAATATCCCCGTAGATGTACGTTTTCGGGTTCTGTGAGCGCATACAGTCTGCCGCTGGGAACGCTAGCCCCCGGAACCAGGTCGATTTGGCAGTCGAACGGTCTATGTGGAGGGAGCACCTCCGCTCGGATTTCATCGAAGACGTCCCCGAAACCGTGATACACTCTGGGCAGCTTTACGGCCTTTTCTGCTGCCGTGGCGACCGTGTGACCTTCGCCTACCTCATCTTCGTGGGGGTCCTGCCGCATGCCGCACCATTGTTCACAAAACGGGGAAGTCATCTCAATGTGATGCGTAGGCCAATCCACCGTTGGGTTATGTTTTTGGAGCCAGGGTAGACCCAATATGACCCCGTACTGCGGGGCTCTGATTATGCTAAAATCGATACGTTCGTTATGCTGTTTTCCGAACCTCACCGGTACTTCTCCTGTGTGCTGTCCGATAGGTCCGGTCACCAGACTTCTCCCATCCACGGCATACACCTCCTCTGGTATCTGTTTGGGAAGGAGAGTGAGACCCAGTCTCCGTGCTTCATTGTAGTCCATGAACATGCCCGTGGCTCCTGAATCAATCATGGCTACCACAGGTATCCACTGGTCCTGCACTCCTACGTGTAAGGTAATAAACAAATGTCTTCGCCCTCCTTGATTCGGGCTCAACATGGAAGGGATGTGGGTGTGACTCCAAGATGCCCCTTCCCTAGACCCGGAGTCCCTCAGTTTTCCGCCGGTGCGTCCACCACTGCTGTCACCGCTTTGTTCGCTCGGTATCGTGAGGTTTTTGGCTTGACTGGACACTCGCGTACATAGTGCCCCCTTTTTCCGCAGTAAAGGCAAAGGCCTTGCTTGCGGCGTGATTCTTTTTCAGTGGCTGTAAGGCTCGCCCTTATAGCTCCTATGTCCATGGGTTCCGTCCTGGTGGAGGAATTGGTCTCGGGGCCACCCATCGAAGCCTGCCTTCCCAGTCCTTCTTTTAGGTAGGGCTGGCATGCAGTTGTTTCATATGAGTTGATCAGACCCTCTGCACCCTGAACAGATCTGATCCGTTCAATGTCTTGTTGCCTCAGAGTGGTCTTACCACACTTTTTTAGCCGATTCTTTAGGCTAAACTTAGTCAGGGGTGTGTCTGTTAAAAGGTCGGCGGGGAGTCCCAATGTTTTCTTGGCCATCAAGTAATACCTCGCCCAGCGACTGTTATTGTCTGTAAAGACCACCTGTAGTGCTGCCCCGATTGTGCCCGGGCAAGCATTGATCACGTTATGGTGGAATTTGATTATATCTTGTTTGCATTCAATGTCCATTGATGTGATGTTAAGCTCTAGTCGGATCAGTGCACGCCTAGTCGAGTATGGGAGCTTGAAAACTTTTCTGTAAGCCATTATATGTAACCCCTCCAGTTTTTTGGTCCGCAAACCAGGGAAGGCAAGGTGGCCGTAGCGGAGTGTAGACATGAGCTTGGCTTGCATTACTCGTCGGATCCCCTCCGTCGAGTGGCTTACAAGCTTGTGATGTAATTTACATAAGCCGTATGTAAGTTTGGCTGCTTTTGCCTCCAGTGCTTTAACCTGCAGTATTGGTCTGCCGGCGTCTGCAAATTGAACTCCCAGGTAGGTGTAGTTCTTGCTCGTGGCTATCTTTTGAGGACCCAGCTGCCATACAAATAATAGTTTTTTTTTTTAGCTTGTGGCCAAAGATCAACAGCTTTGTCTTAGATGGATTAGCTATAACTTTATTTTCCATATTATAATGATGTAGCGTCTCTAGTGCCCTTTTCATACCTATTTTTGTTTGATCCAATAAAACCAGGTCGTCCGCGTATTGCATGATCGGCAGTCTTAGGTGACCCAGTTTTGGAGGGAAGATGTTAGTTTTTAAGAGTGCCTCTCCCAGGTCTGCAGTATATAGGTTGAAGAGAGTGGGGGCGATCACAAAACCCTGTTTTACCCCCCTATTCGTGAAAATCTTGGCTGTAGCACATGTGCTTGTGTGCTTTACACGCACCCAAGTACCAGTGTAAAGTGATAATATGGCCACAAGGAGTTTCCTCGGTATTCCCCATTTAACCAATTTTGCCCACAGTATGTTTCGATCTACCCCATCAAAGGCGGCACTATAATCCACAAAACATGCATATAATGGAGGGGTGGTGGGCCCCGTTGCCTTGGTTGCCAGATATGAAAGTGCGATGGTGTTATCCATGGTCGAAGTGTTCGGCCGAAAGCCGGTCTGGTATTGCGGGATTATATGATTTTTCGTTATCCATGACTCTAGCTGTTACAGGAGCACTTTAGCAAATGCCTTCCCTTCCACATCCAGTAAAGCAATCAGTCTGTAATTCCCTGGGTCGGAGGCATCCCCCTTTTTGTGGATGGGTTGTAAGATGGAGCCTTTCCATGAATCCGGTGTTATAGATATATTATAGCAATGATTGAATAAGCCCTGGATGTGGGGTGCCCAGTAATCACGATCTTCCCTGAAAATGTATCCAGACAGCCCATTGGGCCCTGGCACCCCATCCTTCCTGATTCCCTGGAGGATAGTTGGGATTTCTCTTTCTGTTAGGAAAGGATCCGCCATGTCGCTTTCTTCGTTTTGGTTGCCTTCTGCCTCCACAGTGTTTGTCATGGAAGTGTCTCGAGCTAGAGGCACATCTTTATAAAGGTCACCAGTGTGACATCTCTTCTGTGTGTCCTGGTGGTTCCTGTGCTGGGCAGTGTTTAGGCGCTCTACACCACTGGCCTCTACTGGCTTCCAACAGCACGACCATGTTTACTCCCTTAGTAAACTTGACTGTCCCAGGGCACAAAGGTGGTTTTCACCCCTCTTCAGCCAGGATAGCTTGACTCCGGTGGCACGGGGAGCACGGGACCCACGTCTGGGCATACCCGTCCCGCTGGGGTGACAAATGGAAAAAGAATAAATGACCTTGCTCAACAATCTGTCCATCCTTTGTTCTTTGTGCGTTGTCGCCCGATTCTGACCAGTATTGCTGCAGTACCCGGCAATCCTTTACCGAATGTAGTAAATCACCAGCCTCAAATGATTCCCTTTGAGATCACTAATCATACAACTATTATCAAGAACTGGTTCACTCACCTCACATACATACACCCAGTCTTGGAAGAGCCAGATATTGGAAAAAAAACTTATAAGTCACCAAATTTAATAATAAATGAAATCTTGCATCAATGAATAAATAAAATCCCAAATGTCAAAATTAATCTGAGAACAAATACATAAAAAGAGGAGAGAACACATAAGACATTCACATTTGTCGTAACATTGTGTTAATTTGTAGAAATCAATAAAAGTAACACATTGTAGAAACAAATTTCTTTTCAAGTATGTGAAACTGTGTTCCCCAAATTTGACTAGTGCCTGGAGAGGTAAGCAGCAGGCTCGGGGTGCTGCACGTGTCAGTGGGCAGTAGTGGCACAGCACAACAGGTTGTTGGCTCGACCACCTCAGGAAGTGACTGTTGCAAAGTGTGGATTCACCAGATGCCTGGAGAGGTAAGCAGCAGGTTCGGGGTGCTGCAAGTGTCAGTGGTGGTACACCACAATAGGTTGTTGGCTCGACCACGTCAGGAAGTGATTGTTGCACAGTGTGGATTCACCAGATGCCTGGAGAGGTAAGCAGCAGGCTCGGGGTGCTGCAAGTGTCAGTGAGCAGTAGTGGCACACCACGATAGATTGTTGGCTCGAACCATCCCAGGAAGTGACTGTTGCACAGTGTGGAGCCACCGGATGCCTGGAGAAGTAAGTGGCAGGCTCGGGGTGCTGCAGGTGTCAATGGGCAGCAGTGGTGGTACTCATTCTGGGGCGCCAAGACTCTAGCTCACTATGGCAAAGGCTTCAATGATAATGCAGGGTGTACCACCATGCCTCACTGTCCTCAAAGACTCTTGAAGATGATGCACAGGGATGTGGGATGAAGCTGCAAGGCCCTCGAGGTTTCATCAAAGTTACTTGATGAATTGTTGTGCAGTAGATGCGGATGAAGGCTCACTAGCCTATCGGAGTCATTAGCGCCACAAAGAGAAGCCGACGTGTGGCAAGTGCAGGATGCTGGCACACAGGCGGTATGGGTGGTACAAGGGGAGAGGCACTCTGGCAACCACTAGCAGGGTGAAGTACTGCTAGGAGCAGTGCTTCCTTTCTTATGTGTTTAAGTATTCAACACATACCCCTCAAGCTAACAGTGTGTTCGTCCTTTACATCAAGCAGTGCATCAGTGGGTCTATGCATTCTTTATTGACTGCTGTTTGACTTTTAAGAATTGTGCAACAGTAACAATGGATCACACCCAGGCACTGTTCTGTGGCGGTGTCTTTTTTATTGGAAGTGATTTACAGGTTTAATAGTCATCTCCTGGGAAACTCTTTCCAGAGCCTGTTTTTTTTTAGTGTTTACTCTCTCTGTGGTTGATTCTCAATGGCCCACAACGATCTAGGTTCTTCACATTTAGTTCTCGCTGCCACATGAGGTTGTTGCACCACTGCATATACTTCAGAGGGCAGTTAATAAGACACATTTACAGTCCAGCACCACAGTGGTTCTTCTTTCCTTTTGTCGCGGTGCCCAAGCTCTAAAGATATTGCACAAGCTGCACATGTGGAATGGGAATGTCTTCACCATGTCTTACCGGACTATATGCTAAGAGTCATGGCAATAGAACGATACGCTCTGACGTACCTTTACAACAAGTCCTCTCTTTTCTCCTTTTTTGCATTCTGCTCTATCACTGTGGATTAGTATTGAACTATTTCACCGTTTGATGCATCATACATATTGTATTGTGGGCACCAAATGAATTTCGTGCTGTCGGCCTCTGCTGGAGGTTGGAGCACGGCACCCTGTTCAGAACAGAAGCCTGCCGCATCTGGTGCAGCTCCTTCTGGGCATACCATGCATGCATGATAGCCCTCCTGGCCAGGTTGCCATCTGACATCAGTGGCATGAGATGTTCATCTCTATCATCCTGTACTCTTCGTCGAGCTCAAGGTAAGCCTTCGAATGGGAAATGCTGTACACCTGGAATATATATAGCGCATGCGTATTGTCTTCCCCATTATTGGATTGTCCTGGAACATTTATATAGCGCTTATTATCCCTATGTGGGGTGCTTAAGCACTTGTCTACGTGGGTAGCACGATGCACTTTGTAGGGTGTGTGTTTAGAAGTGTGTTGTCTTTGTTTTGACCCTGTGTGGGAAGTGTTCTAATCTTTTCCCATACTGTGAAATGTTACAAATGTACTCCTGACAATGGTTGACGTAAACCATCTTCCAGAGTTGGGAAAAAAGTGGTTGGAGGGAAAGTGAACTTGCAAACACTCAGATTTTTGAGTGAGCTAATCTACACATGCAAATTTGCTCATGCTAAAATACAGCTCACAAATATTTTCTAGGTGTACTAATATTTGTCCTACTACTGTAAATTGTTGGGAATTCATGAAAGCCGTATAGCTGCACTTAATGCAAGGACATATACCATGCGTGCGCTTTTGAGACTTTCTTTAATAATTGGGCCCCTAATTTGGTCTGGCGTTAACCATGACATCTTGCGTGTTTTCTCTCTCTCTCTGTGAGTGACAGCATTCTGCTCTTTCACAAGGAGCATATCGGCACACAAAGTAGTTTTGTTCAGTGCAAGCAACTACTGTGGCAGTGTGTGCTTTTTGAGACCAAAAACAAATTTTGCTTTTGCCAATGTCTGTTATAATGGTGAGGACGCTGCAGCTCTCACAACAATAAGGTTTTACAAAAACCATACCAAAAAAATTCACACATTGACAACACTAATATGCTGACCACCAATTTCAGATCTACTGGCTTTGCTAGTGCTTGTTTATTTTTGTTTCCCATAATCTTATTGAAACTGGTTTCACTGATTCTCCTCTATAAATATTTTTGGGAAATACTTGTATGCATCAACACATGTTACTAAATGACGCTACAAAGAAATGGCACCTGAAATTTTACAGTAGTTTAGCAAAATGTTTTTTTTTCCTGCTTTAATTTTTTTATGAACATTTTATTTGAAAAAAAAGAATCGTCAATCTTGCTTTCAAACTTCTGCAGCTATTTGCATCAAATCAAAGAGCAGTCTGGAAGCATCATACGTAGCCTCATATGCTTAAAACGTGTGTACACATTGTTATACTGGAGCCACTGTCAGTAGTGCAGTCAGTGCCTACAACATTTGCTTAGAGCGCTCGCCCTAATAACAAAGGCTTTCAATTATTGAACCATAAATACAAGTTTGAACAGCATTAACATATGGACGAAAATATTACCTTAACTGCATACAGTGTCCTTCCCTGATCCATAATGTGGTACTGCAAACTGGCAGCCAAATGGTTTGTGCTGCTGTGGAAGTGTGCCTTCTGGCAGACACACTGGTGCAGGGTCACCCTTTGTCCACGGGTTCAAACGAGTAAGGAGAATCAACACTGGAGTGAAGTAAGAATCAGGCAATTTATTAACGTTATGAGCAGGGGCCTCGTCTAACAAGCACCAAGAGATACTCAAGGAGGAAGCACACCGAGCAATGATTACATGGGTTTTTATAGAAAAAGATCAGAAACCGGGGACGCCCCTTGGTGTAAATATAGCTTGAGAGAGACACACAATGAAGTAATGCAAACGCCAACAGCCTTGGGGTTTAAGCAACTTTGAGTCTTGGAGCGGCATAACAAGATAGGCTATCTACGTACACTCTATTCATGGTTTAACTATTGACAGGAAACTCCGAGCAGACGCCAGCTATTCTTTTGTACTGCTTATGCGTGTAAACATATTACACAATACCCCAATCCACTTTCTTTACACACGATTGAGCAGGGGGAGTGCCAAGGACAGAGCAGGGGCTGGCAAAGAGGACGGAGAAAATGGGTGACGCATAGGTCAACACAGCAAAGAGAAGAAGTCGGGTTTATTACGTTTTAACACTGCAGGGGTTTGTATCTGGGGTTGGGCCTACTTGTCCCAAGGACAAAATACACATGAAAACTTGTTGCCCTTGATCCCAAACAATATGTCCTGGGCGTTGGGCTATAGGAATTCCACATCCCTGAAAGCACCATACGTTATCTAGTTATCTAAGACACTTTAATAGCTTCCCAATGTCATGTGTGTGCCCCTGAAAGTTCAAGCTTACCAGCAGGATAAATGAAATAATCACACCTGCGATGAAGGCAAGCACCTTAATGTGGAAGCACACAACGTTTGCCCAATCAAAACAAGTACTCCTGGCTCCCAACATGTGGGCGGAGCCAAAGTCCCTCCCTACTATTGCTCACATAATTGTCTGACGATAGCTGTGCTGTCAAGCCAGACACTAGTCACCAGATGTACGGCTGTCACTAATGCTGCAAGTATTTTTTCAGTAAGCACAGGGGTCGTGCGGGGAGTTTCACTAATACAGCTGCTCGAAACTAATTCCTCCACTGTTCTGTTGTTCCTCAGTTTTTCCCATTAAACAATTTGTCTTTTAGATAAATCGGAAGTGATCATTGCCTCATTAATTTTAAATTCTTAGCTCCCTTCTGAGGCTTCAAAGCGAATTGGAACTTGTTTCTTTGGTTGAACTTGACACTACTCCATTTGTTAATTTTATCTGTGGTTATGGTAGTGCACAAGAGAATGCTTGAAAAAGTCTTCATCATGACATTTCCCGTAAAAGTTCTCGCACCCATTTGGTACCTGCTAAACGGATAAGTAAAATTATTTCTGATTACTAACTAACCGGTTTAGAAGTATTTTTAACTACTTGAATACTTTGTAGCACAATCAAACTCATAAGAACTAACAAAATCTGCCTTCTACCTAAATTACGTAACCTTGTCTGTGTCCTATAAAAACTTCACCTATGTGCAGGTCACACAACACTAGTGAAAAACATTATAATTTTGAGGCGATATGAAATCAGATTCTTTTAGATTGAGACTTTGATATGTCCTGATATTACAAATAGAAGGCACCCGCTTGAACTTGACTAACTATTGGAGGGTGATCTTGTTACCCATGTTCAGAAACATATGAAACTGTAGAAAGCATAATCTAGTTGTCTCGTATTGATAGGTTTATGGGACAGGTTTTTACATCCACTCTTTGGGAGAACGGTGTTGGAACGGTGCGAGTGACACCATTGGAGTGGAACGGTGCGGGTGACCCTAATGTATTGGAACGGTGCGAGTGACGCCATTGGAGTGGAACGGTGCATGTGATGCCATTGGAGTGGAACGGTCAGAGTGAAGCCAATGTATTGGAACGGTGCGAGTGACGCCATTGGAGTGGAACGGTGCGAGTGACGCCAATGTATTGGAACGGTGCGAGTGACGCCAATGTATTGGAACGGTGCGAGTGACGCCAATGTATTGGAACGGTGCGAGTGACGCCAATGTATTGGAACGGTACGAGTGGCGACATTGGATTGGAACGGTATGAGTGGCGACATTGGATTGGAACGGTGCAAATGAGGACATTGGATTGGAACGGTGCGAGTGACTACCTTGGATGGTTTTGATTGCACCCCTAGTAAATGGTTGTATTGTGTAAAAAAAAAAAAAAAAAAGGAAAATTGGTGCGATTAATAATAAACTAGAAAACGTTAAATATGTTGTAAATAATTATAGACTGAGGTACTTTAATAATTTGCATTAGAAATGTGTATATTTGACAGTATGCAGGATGTGAATTGGACTGTGATTAATTACTTGTTGGTTTTGGTAAGGCCTGCCAGCCTATGTGTGTTACTTGTATAGGTGATTTTCATTGTTGTGGTTCATTTTTGCAGGACTCTTCTTTGTATTGTTTTATTTTTGTTACTATTTTTTTTTTATTAATACAATATCATTCTAGCAACCGTTGTAGTGTGTGCACTTGACATTTGTGAAGCACACACGTGTTTTACTACTGTAGCTGTCTTGCGCGCATATGACCTTTGCGACTGCTTGGGAAGTGTTGTGGGAGCGGTTGCTCTTACCAGAGACGAGAAGAGGAGTGTTGTCATTAAGGTAGACCGACCATTAGTCAGCATATAGTCATCCTACACTCATCATGTCCCATAGTGACCTGTTGCCGCCCCTTCTGTTGCAGGTTTCCATAAGGTGATGGAAGGAATCCACAAGGCCATCGAGCTTGGATACAACCCTGTCAAGGTGAGAGCTCTTCTCCTGCTTGTCATCTCAGGTAGCCTGTACTATAATTCACTTTTCCAGTGTATCCTTTCTGAGGCTCAAACTAACCACACGAAAAGTGTGGCTGTGCTTGACACTTCCAGAGACGCGAGATGGGTTTTCAGGTCATAACACAAATATATCGGGCCCTGCTCCCTTCTTCCTTTGACCACGCTTGAATCAAGCACCTTTTCTGGCTCCGCACCTCCATTCATGCATGACTCAAGCTGAATCCGGCCCATCGTAGGAGAAAGAATATATTGGAGACAACTTATCGGAGTTCTCATGGAATCCCTAGTGGTTTGATATCAAAACTGACGTTCCCCGCTTGATAAAGGACTCCTGTTTAAGAAATGAGAGAAGTAGAGCTGTAGCAAGTTATCAACATTTTTGTTATTTTTTTTAGTTCAAGTTATAAAACGTATTTTTTCAACAAGTTTTTTTTTATCTGAATAGTAATTTGCAAATAACTGATAGTTATTCATTGTCCACTGGATAATGCAGCGGGACTCGGTCCAACCCAGATATCTGAGTTTTCATCTGAATATTAATAGAAGATGTGTATCTCTCAGTTCCATCTTTCTTCCAGCTACAGAAACCGCAAGATTTGAGAAGACCAGCGTGAGTTTTCCCTAAAAGACAAAGGGCCCGATTCACAGAACTAACTTAAGACAAAATCCTAAACTTACTACTTTTGGTATTCACAGAAGTTAGGATTTTGTCTTAAGTTTGTCTTAAGACAAACTTAAGACAGTCTTAAGACAGTCTTAAGACAGTCTTAAGGCAGACTTAAGGCAGACTTAAGGCAGACTTAAGGCAGACTTAAGGCAGACTTAAGGCAGACTTAAGGCAGACTTAAGGCAGACTTAAGGCAGACTTAAGGCAGACTTAAGGCAGACTTAAGGCAGACTTAAGGCAGACTTAAGGCAGACTTAAGGCAGACTTAAGGCAGACTTAAGGCAGACTTAAGGCAGACTTAAGGCAGACTTAAGGCAGACTTAAGACAGACTTAAGACAGACTTAAGACAGACTTAAGACAGACTTAAGACAGACTTAAGACAGACTTAAGACAGACTTAAGACAGACTTAAGACAGACTTAAGACAGACTTAAGACAGACTTAAGACAGACTTAAGACAGACTTAAGACAGACTTAAGACAGACTTAAGACAGACTTAAGACAGACTTAAGACAGACTTAAGACAGACTTAAGACAGACCTAAGTTAGGATTTTGTCTTAAGACTGTCTTAAGACTCTCTGATAACTACAGTGAAAAAAGCCAAAAAAGGAAAAGAACGCCTCACTAACGGTAATAGTTGTTTAGATAGTAGCGATACGCCTAGCGGTCTGATATCCTCAGGACCTACAAAGATTGGGCCGATCTCGGAAAATGTCTCTGGACTTAATACAGAAAATGATTCTGCCATACAATCACTTGATCATGGTATTACGTTGTCTACAATTTATAACACCATGTTGGAACATAGAGCTGAGATTAAATCAGAGAATGTTCGTATGCAAGCTACTTGTCGGAAAGAGCAAAACTCTGTGCGACGAGTTATTAAGATTTGCTCGGATACAGCTCTCAGAATGACTGAAGCGGAGTCAAGAATTTCTGCTTTAGCGGATACTGTAGCTGCGCAGAAAACGGAAATGAGTACTATCTGTGATCACAGGGATGATGTAGTGTTTAAACTGGCGGAATTAGAAAATCAAGCTAGGAGAAAGAATCTTCGTATTTTAGGCATTCCGGAGAAAAAAGAAGAAGTTGATGTTCGGAAATTTGTGTGTGATTTATTTGTTGAAGCTTTTCCGGAACTGACCTCATGGGACTGGTCTATAGAGATCCAGAGGGCTCATCGGATTCCTTTTAATGTGAGGAAAGCTAGACTGGGAGAGGAAGAGAAACCCCGTGCTATCCTGGTTCACTTTAATAACTTTTTGGCTAGAGAAGCTGTGTTTGGCCTGGCTAGACCTGATAAGAAAAGAGTGGCAAAAGATTGTTATTTTTTCGTTAGACCTGATTTTTGTAAAGAAACTGTTTCGAGACGTTGGCACTTGCGTCAACTAATATCTGGGTTTCAAGAGAAAGGTGCCATTGTTTATTTGCAAAATCCTGCCAAGCTCAACGTTACGTTTAAGGGCCAGACTAGGTTTTTCTTTTCTGAAGTTCTGGCTAGAGAATTCCTACGTTCTTTGTAATGTGGGATCTAATATATATAAGGGATCTAGTCTTTATTAAGTCTTCGTCCTGCAGTCAGGGGAGGGAAGGCGGCAGGCCATCTCTATTAGGGCTTGTTTGTCCCTATGCCTTATATGGTGGATTGGGTGGGTTAGGTGGGTTGCGGGGGGTTGAGGGGGGGTTTGGGGTTCAGGGGATTTGGTGAGGGGTTGGTGCTGGATGAGGGGTGTTTGGGGGGTGAAAAATCATCGACAGCCTGGACATATGATCTTGCTGATTTGGAAAGCATTAATCTTCATGTTAAAGTTACACAAATATACGAGCAATATATCATCTTAGCTATTTTAGTTGTGTGTTTTTATAAGATGTTGGTCTGTAATAATTTTGCTTTATGGCTAAGAAATTAAAAATCTGCACGCTTAACATTTGCGGGCTAAATGACGTGAAAAAAAGAGAGGTGTTTGCTAAACTTATTCAGATTATAAATGTTGATTTACTTTGTTTACAAGAAACTCATATTCCATGGGTTAGAAGGGGTTGCTTGAGGAAACTTGGATTAGAATTGGTCGCATGCTCTAAACAGACAGGGGTGAAGAGAGGGGTTGCAACCCTCATGAGACGAGGTTTAGGTGTTTGTGTCAAGTCGGCAGAAGATAAGTGGGGGCGTTGGGTGATTAGTTTATTTCAGATTGGACAATTTAAATTTACAGTATGTAATGTATATGGACCTAATTTGGACGATACAGAACTTGTACACTTTCTTAACCTCGAGCTAGCTCAATGGCCACAACCTCTAGTTTTATGTGGTGACTTGAATATACATCTTGATGCTAATTTAAATGTTAGGATGACCTCGCTATACAAGGGCAGGAAGCCTCGTTTATTTACAGCGCTAAGTGATTTAATTATAGATCATGGTTTGTTTGATGCTTGGAATGCTACCCATGGGGATGATTTAGGATATACCTTTTATTCTGCCCGCACAAAAAATTTGTGAGATTAGATTATTTTCTTGTCTCCTTACAATACTTAGGTAAACTTGAGCTAGAGATTTTGCCTAAACTTATATCTGACCATAACCCTCTAGTTCTGGAATTTTTAATTGATTTACAAATAGAGGTTGGACACCATTTATGGTCTTTTGAACGAAGTTTGCTCGCAGATAAGGAATAGTGCCAATTTATGCTCAAAGTTATACAGGAGTTTTTTTCCTTTAATAAAGGTACGGCATCCATTCAAACTATATGGGATGCATTTAAAGCTTTAGTTCAGGGGGAAACTCTTAGCTTTTCTCTATCACGTTGTAAACAATTGTTAAGTAAATACAAAAATGATTTTAAGATGGTCATGTTAGCTGAACATAAATTAGCTGAGGTAATTAGGTCTGGCGTGGATCCAGAATTGGCTCAAAGAGAACTTGCTGTGAACAGGGCTAGAGTGTATTCTAATTTGGCGGATAAAATAGCTCTAAAAAATAGACAACATAAGGAGTTAGCATACGAATTTGGCGAGAAAACTGGAAAAGTCCTGGCTAAAAGATTAAGGCAAAAAGCTGCATATAATGATATAACGAAAATTATAGATGCCAATGGGGTTTTGCAAGAAACAAGAGAGGGGGTTTTGGAGGCTTTTCAAAATTTTTATCAATCTCTCTACAATGCCCCGCTTAGTGAGATCTCGGATCATGATGGGAGGGATTATCTGTCGGGAGTTCCAACTACAGGACTTACTGAATTACAGGAAACACTTTTATCGGCCCCAATAATGTGGGAGGAAGTCGAAAAAGCCATATTAGCACTAGCTTCAGGCAAAGCAATGGGTCCGGATCAGATCCCTTTGGAGTTTTATCGTACCTTTAGAAATATGTTGAAAAATGAATTATTGCAAGTGTGTCAACAATCCTTTTTGGGTAGCCCCCCGGTTTCATGGTCAATGGCCATTATAGTAATCTTTTTAAAGAAAGGGAAGCAAGATGTGGATATGGGATCTTACAGACCCATATCCCTCCTTAATGCGGATAGCAACATTTATTCTAAAATTATTGCAAACAGATTAAATAATCTTATGCCTCTGTTGGTATCTAAGAGACAACATGGATTTATTTTACGGCAAGATACGATGGACCATGTTAAGAGGATTATTTCCTTATTAGATTGGGCACAGGCTTCTGACTCTTCAGTTGCAGTGGCTTTATTGGACGCTGAAAAAGCGTTTGACCGGGTTTGTTGGAAGTTTCTGTGGTCAACTTTAGTTTGGAAAGGCTTTCCTGTTGAATTTATTAATGCTATTCAGGCCTTATATAAACATCCAAAAGCAGCTCTTCGTATAGCAGGTCGGCTTTCCGGCAATATAACAATTACTAGGGGGACAAGGCAGGGCTGTCCTACCTCGCCTCTGTTATTTGCTCTGTATATCGAGTCATTTTTAAGCAGTTTGGATAATAATGCTGGAATCAAACCAGTTTGGATACACGATATAGCCTATAAGGTGTTTGCATATGCAGAGGATATTGCTATAGTCACACCAGATATTAAGTCCGCCCTTCCTAAGCTAATAGAAGCGTCGGAAGATTTTGGTAGGCATTCTGGATATAAGCTCAATGTTGCTAAGACCCAACTTCTCCATTCAGAGTTTGGACGCCCACGAGATATGCACTTTGAGGCGGAGTCTACATATCTGGGAATAAAAATATCTGCCGATATAGATAAAATTGTTCGTTTAAATACTGATACTGTAATTGCCTCTGCCAATAAAACTTTAGAGAAACTTGATAATCTTCATTTATCGTTACATGGGCGTAGCAATGTTTTGAAAATGCTTATTTTTCCTAAATTTATGTATTTATTTAGAACTATTCCTCTTTAATTTTCCATTTCTATATTCAACCGGATTGAGAGAATGTCTTCCAGGTTTCTTTGGAGCTATCCTAGATCTAGAAGAGCTTAAAAAAAATGTACTTTACCAAGAGAGAGAGGGGGCTGGGCAATTCCTAATTTTCAATTATATTTTTGGTCTATCTTTTTACAGAATATGGGTGTTTTATTGGTTAATGAAATATGTTTGGATGAGTCAGTAAGACCTTTAATATATGAGATGGTATTAGGACAGGAGGCACGCCAATGTTTAGTTCGCATTATTGAGCCGAGCTACTACAAAAAACCCAAATTTAAAATTATTATAACTGCTTTCGAGATTTGGAAGAAAATAAAAAAAAGAATTGGATTTAGCTCTAATTTAAACTACTATACACCTTTAATTAATTGCCCTTTGTTACCGGAAATTTTTAATTATGCATAGATGGTATCGGGCTGGTATAAGTTAACTGGGTGATCTAATGGACGGTCAACATATAGCTTCTTTTCTATCTTTACAACAAAAATATGGCCTTTCTCGGATAGAATTTTTTACGTTTCTACAGGTTCGTAGTTTTTTAGATAGAAAGTGCTCTGATAACCAAATTTTGTTTCAAAAGGTTAAAATTATCGAAGCACTTCGGAAACGACCGAGAATCGGCCATATTTATCAATTAATGTTGGCTAATTATCAGGATGACCTATTGACGTTGGAAGATAAATGTCAAAAGAAGTTTGATGTGCAAGGACTTGATATGCATAGAGTCATAGAAATATCTATTAAAACGTTATATAATGGATCATTAATAAGCCAACATTTTATGTCCATTTATGATTTATATTATACACCTGCTAAACTCGCGAGATGGGCACATGGTAGAGTGAATAAATGTAACCGATGCGATTTTACTGCTGCAGATACTATACATATGTTTTTTCTGTGCCCAAAATTAAGCCAATTTATTAGAGATATAGAGAATTTTTTGTCGAATCATTTAGGTGTTCAAACACAAATTACTGCAGAACTTGTTATTTTGGGTGGACAAACTAGTAGCAGCAGTTTAAGAACAGATTTGGAGGATAGATTTTTATTTATATGCATGTCAATCTTTCGGTGTTGCATTACAACGCAGTGGCTTGATATTGAACCACCCGTTTTTAGCAATTGGCAAGCTAAATTATTGTCTGTTTATCATTTGGAAACTGCCGTTTATAAAACAAAAGGCAAGAAAAGAAGGGCAAATGGGTTAAAATTATGGTCCCCACTTTCTAATTGGCTATGAATTGAATTTCATGTTATGATTTTATAGGCCACGTGTGTATTTAGTTGATGATATAGTTAACCTGTTTGTATTCAATGTATTGATTGTGTCTCGGCTGTCTGATGATATAAAAATCAATAAAGAAATTTAAAAAAAAAAAGACGGTCTTAAGACGGTCTTAAGACGGTCTTAAGACGGTCTTAAGACAAAATCCTAACTTCTGTGAATACCAAAAGTAGTAAGTTTAGGATTTTGTCTTAAGTTAGTTCTGTGAATCGGCCCCAAAAACTTTAAAAATGCACAGTAACCAATCGCACAAGGGCACTCTACCTGCTCTACACGAGACTCCCCCACTGAAGCCCCCCTTGGGTTACCCCTCCCACCTGACCCAACAAGGCCCTTACCCCTAACCGCTGTATATTAAGCCGCGCCTCTGTCGCACTGTATATGCAAGTTTTTCCTAGTTTCTTAAGTTGCTTTCCCTGTCCAAGGAAGTTGGGGGAAGTGCTGGGTGGGCTCCATGATAGTATTTCTGTCGTAAACCGCAGGACAAGGTTGTTTGAAAGGACATTACTGCGACTACCGATGTATGTAATATATATAGATATATATATATATATATCTCTCTCTCTCTCTATATATATATATATATATATATATATATATCTATATATATATCTATATATATATATATATATATATATATATATATATATATATATATATATTATATCTCTCTGACACTGATCTGTATTATGGCAAGGATCTTTGAAGGTGGTTTTCAAAAATTACAAGGCAGCAGACTGGGGATTTAGAAGGAAACGAAAAAGAAGGGGTTTAGCCTGAAAAGATCATTTCCGATGTGTCTGAGGGATGGTCTTTTTTAGCGATGAGGAGAATCTTCAGCACAGAGTGCAATGGTCAGCAGAAGGGAGTCACGTGGGCAGTGGCTATTGCTCATCAAAGACATTGAGTTTTGTGTGCAATGCAGCAATCTCGTAGAGAGAGTAGAATGGATGTGAGTGAAGAAAGGGTTTAACTTTTGGAGTCTGCAGCATTCATAATCCGTTGTAAACTTTCCAATGGCTACTGAGGGCAAGGCGTTAAAAAGGCCATGTCGCGGGCCAAGTCTTGAACGACCAAGCATTACAATGATGGAACCTGCAGATATATGGCTTTATTGAATGTAAGGCAGTAGTACGTTTGTAAATCTGAAGCTAGGGCAGTGGCTTAGATCTGTAGTGTCCAGGCCAGCTCTGATTCTGAAGTAAAGTCTGATGGCGTTACCTGGGGCGCCACTGTATTATAAGTATTTATAACAGTGATAGTAATAGCACTAAAAGACAGTTTGAGCTGTGCGATGAACTGAAGGGTAATGCTCTCTGCAGTGCTGAAGTCCATGCCACTGGAGATGCAGGGGAATCAGTGAAGGCAGGCCCTGCCCTGAGAAGCAGCACCTATATTGAGCTGGGGGTGTGGACACGGCTGTAGTCCTGTCCCCGACCCAGCCCCTCCACACAGTCCACCCCGGGGACGAACGGTGGACCTGTGTCGTTGGGTTTCGGGGGTTCAGTCTGTGTCTTCGTTAGTGAAGTGGCTGCCATGGAGGAGAAAGCTCTTGTGCTGGTGTTCTGTGCTGTCCACCCATCACTCCTACAGATCGAAATGCCGGTGAAGGTGCACTGACCAGTGGCCCCCTAATCTTTTAGAACCACAACCCACTTTTTAAAATGGCACACGTCTGCACCTACCTTTCATGGGCATGAGGAGGGGCGGTTTTTTACTGTAACTAAGGCGTTGTGTGGTATCGCATTGTCATTTACAGACACCACATTTCCAATAAAAATGGCCACTCACTGTGCACAGAAACGCAGGTCCACTGATGAAACCATAGAGCACTCCAATGATAATGTGTGGAGACCGGGTTTCTGTGGGTATTTATCGTTTGTGCATCAACAAGTAAAGTGTTTTGATCCTATTAAAATCTGTTTCCAGCACAATTCACAGTTAAAAAAATGTGATTCCTTTATGCTTTTGCTAACTATGAAGACATACAGATAATTTACAGGTATTTACATTTTGTTGTGTGTTGCAAAAAGCCAGATATCCTTTCCTTTCACGTTCCCTGCACTCCAGCAAGATTGTCACATAATTCACTACAAAAACTCCTATCCCTTTGTCGTCAAAGAAGCAAAAGTAAATATCAATGTGTTAAAGGATGGGGAGCAGCAATTTCTCAGAAGATAAGGTCCGATATTTAACCTCTGTCTTAGATGCACCGACAAATGTGACGGGATAAACCTAGAATTTAAAGGCGTCTTTATTTATCGCTTGCACCGAACTAGAACATTTGTGGCAGGGAGAAGAGTGAAATAATGGCAGGTGATGTTTCTAAGGTTGCGTTGTGTTTGCTCTTCAATACTTTCATTGCATGCCTTACGGCATGAGTTATACTTTCTTGAGATAACTATAACTGGTGAATTTCAGTGGTTTTGTTTGCTTAAAACTTTACATTGTACAGAAATTTCCAAATAAATAGAACGCTACTTTAACCTTTGTTTTTTTTCTGTCAATTTCTATTTTTTTTATTTATAACATTAGGTAATCCAAAAAGCCAACCCCTCGCCGCGCACGTCCTTCGTGGCCAACCCCCTACGGCCTTTGACACAGCCCTGTTGCTAATCTCCACTCTCTTGCCCCCACCCTTGCTGGCAGCATACCTCACCCCCCCCCACCCCCCCCCCCCCGGAATCCAAACCCATGCAGTGCACGGCCATTGACCTTGCGTGCCATGGGGTAGGCCGCAGGGCCTCGCCTGCGTCCACACCCTGTATCCAACCCCTCCCCGTTGGTAGCCAACCTCACATGCATGGTTTTTGCCCATGTGTGGCGTGGTGTTGGATGCAGGGTCTGGCCTGCATCCTAGACATTAGCGTTGTCCCCTTACCTAAATCACATCAGTTCTGGTAGTATAATAGAGATATTTACAGAGAGATTAGCAGTTTAGACCAATCAATCAGCATTTGTAGAGTGCAGCACTGTCACCACTGGAGGTATCTGGGGTGTGAGGTCTCTGTCGTGCCAACTCCCCCTCCAACGGGTCTTGAAGAAACAGCGGGAAGAAACGAGCAGAAAAGCCAAACAAAGGGCAGAAAAACGAGTAAGCAGAAAAAGGCAAAACAGAGGTCAGAAAAGACGAAACAGAGCAACAGAGGTCAAAACAGATGGCAGAAAAACGAGCGGAAAAGGCCAGAGGGCAGAAAAGGCAAAACAGAGCAGAAGAGGGGGCAGAAAAAGTAAAATAGAGGGCAGAAAATTAGCAGAAAAGGCAAAACAGATGGCAGAAAAGCGAGCAGAAAAGGCAAAACAAAACAAGAAACCAGCAGTGGAGACACAGCAGAGTGCATCAAGTAGATAGGCAGCAGAGGCCAGCGTACTGCGGGCAAGCTGGATAGGAGAACTGTCGTAGGGGTTGCTGGCAAGAGGACCTGCTCAATGGGATCGCGCTGTGGCCTCCATTAAGTATGTACTGGAGAGAGGGTAAGGCGTCTGGTGGCAGGAGGAGGGAAACAGCAGGAGTAGGGAAACTGTGGGAAGAGTGAAGAAAAGAGAAGAAGAAAGCAAAAAATTGGCAGAAGAGGGCAAAACGGAGGGCAGAAAAACAAGCAGAAAAAGGCTAAGCGGGGGTCAGAAAAACTAGTAGAAAGGCAAAATAGAGCAGATGAGCGCAGAACAGAGTGTAGAAAATGAGCAGAAAAAGGCAAAATAGAGGCCAGAAAAACGAGCAGAAAGGCAAATCAGAGCAAGAAATGAGCATAGGAGGCACAACCGAGGGCCGTAGGCAGACGGGCAGCGGAGAGTAGGGGACTTCGGGCACGCTGGACAGGAGATCTGTCACAGGGGGAAATGGCAACTGTCTTATAATTGATGGTAAGAGGTCGACAGATGTGGAGCAGTTAACATTTTTAAGTGCATGTGCAGCAATCATAAAACTACACGTTTTGTCAGTAATTAATATGTATTGTCCACTGAGCCTGGGTCTTACAAAGTACATTAATGATTCTGTTTCATAGTGCCTTTATAAAATAAGTGTTCTGATGACTCAAATGACAAGATCAAAAGGATAATAAACCAGCGCAGATCTTTGACGCCTTTAACAGAGTACTCAACATGTAATGGCATCATATTACTATTAAGGTTCATAATTGGAACAAATAGAAGAAGCGATGGAGAATCGATCTTTAGACGGGGTTATTGGAGGATTTATGTAGAGTAAATATCTAGAAGTGGCAAAAACAAGTTGTTCAATAGTGCCGTATTCAGGTGCTTATGATCCTTGCAACCTCCTAGTAGTAATTTATTTTTTTTTTGTTCAAAATTGTTTATTGAATTTTAACGTTTCACATACAGTTCGACAAATTTCTTATTCAGATTACAAGCATGCACCTATTTCCATACTTTGGTTTTCATATTTGCTTTGACATTCCGTATTATATATGATCAACGAATATCTTGATTACATTCCAGTTACTACATGCTTATTAATTCAATTTGTCTTGCCAGCATGCTTTCCGTACTGTGACTGAGATGACGTTCCCCTGGTTGAGGAGCTATATCTGTCCACGCGAATTATTGTGGGTGCGTTGTAATGCCTCATGTATAGGGCTGCGTGCCCTTCCAGCTGGCGCCGATTTCATAACTACCGGCTCATATCTCTAACTACCAACTTTGGGGTTAAACTGGGGTGATTATTAGGGGTCAGCGGGGATATGCGCTGGCAGTGGTCTTCCGTATGACTGCTCGTATTAAAATAACGGGCTATGGTTACGTATGTGTGGGGGGACCGTAACAGTTGTTCGTGAGCTCTGTTGAGTTTCTAGCGGTTTGGCCAACTGTACTATGACCTTCTTGGTGTGTCTGATCTGATTCACTATGTTCATCTATCGTTCTGATCGGGGACGTATGTGTTGATTGGGATGTCGCGGGTGGTTCTTCTCGTGCGGTCTGTTTAAATTGGTGTAATAGTTGTGCCCATTCCATGGATATAGGGTGTTTGTGTGTTCCTCTCACCTCTTCTTCCCTTAATACTTTCTCCTCTGCTGCGCCCCATTTCTTTACCGTTCTCACCCAGACCCCTACTGGGGGTCCTGCCGGGGCCCGCCAGTAGATAGCTAGTCCTCTCGTAGCCAAAGTATAGCGAGGGATGTGAAGTGAATCTGCACCTTGTCTGTCTTTCGTCTTCTGAACACTCCCAGTGCACATGCTTCCCATGTGCACATATCTGTAATGTTCGTCATTACTCGGACTGTCTCATGTATGTTATCCCAGTACTGTTGTATTGTGGGGCAATCCCAGAACATATGCTCAAAACTCGCCTAGGGGGCCTAACATAGGGGACATGTGAAGCCTCCTAGTAGTAATTTATGCCTAATAGTCTACAAATGGGGGCAGTCCACCTTCTTCATAGAGTCCGGTATCTGGGGCACAAAAACAGGAAGTGATCCACTGACTCCAAGATCGTCAGGCAAAAAGTAAAATAAGCAGAAGAAGTAGAGTTCTTGGGCCATTTTGATGTAAAGAGGAAGATTGCCAGATCTAAACCTAATGTATAGGTTTTTAGCATAACTGGGACTGATCCCACCTAAATAAGGGTCAAAGCTGGGAATGCATTTATGCTGGGGCAATTTTGCAATAATGCCTTTCTCCTTTCGGTCATTCCAAAGTTTAAATAATATACACTTCCAGAAGCTTTTCTATACTCCATAGTAAATATTTAACCCACCGGTCTGCGGATGATAGGCTGCGATGTGTAACCATTTGACGTGTGATAGTTTCTGTACTTCCTTCATGACATGAGAAACAAAAGGTCTTTCTTGGCCTGTTAATATTTTCTTAGGAAACCCGTTTCTAGCAAAAACAAGAAGTAAGCCTATAAGGCTGATACTATGTTAGATGTTGTGATATAGTGAACATGTGCAGCTTCAGAAAATCAGATTACCCAATCCATGATTACAAATACATATTGGAAAACCTAGTTTATGTTTCTAGGGGTCCTATAATGTACATGGCTATCAGATCAAATGGAGTATCAATAATAGGTAATAGTTGTAAGGGGCCCTTAGCAACCCCAGTGTTGATCGGGTTTGACATATTTCACAGGAATGGCATGTTGTCCAGACCAGTGGAATTTTTGTAGGAGTATATTTTTAAGATTAGACACTCCCAGGTGTCGACTCACAATATGACCATGGGCCAGTTCCATGGCTTGAGGACATTATTCCTTGCGTACTAATAATTGCTTTTGCTTCTTGCCTGTTTTCCCTGGATATGGTTCAGTCCGGTAGATGAGCCCATTTGCTTCCAAAAAGTAAGGATGAGTTTTTGTTTTATCTGATTGTCCAGGAGTCACAAGAGACAAAACGTCTGAGGAAGAGAAGAAAGGTCTGAGGAAGAGTTGGATCTTCCTTGCGAGCTCGCTGGAAAGAAGCAAAAGTAATGGTAAAGTAAAGAGTCGCAAGAGAAGAAAGGTCCGAGGAAGAGTTGGATCTTCCTTGTGAGCTTGCTAGAAAGAAGCAAGAGTAACTGTAAAGGAGTCGCAAGAGAAGAAAGATCCGAGGAAGAGTTGGATCTTCCTTGCGAACTCGCTGGAAAGAAGCAAGAGTAACTGTAAAGTGAGTTGGATCTTCCTTGCGAGCTCGCTGGAAAGAAGCAAGAGTAACTGTAAAGTGAGTTGGATCTTCCTTGCGAGCTCTCTGGAAAGAAGTAAGAGTAACTGTAAAGTGAGTTGGATCTTCCTTGCGAGCTCGCTGGAAAGAAGCAAGAGTAACTGTAAAGTGATTTGGATCTTCTTTGCGAGCTCTCTGGAAAGAAGCAAGAGTAACTGTAAAGTGATTTGGATCTTCCTTGCGAGCTCGCTGGAAAGAAGCAAGAGTAACTGTAAAGTGAGTTGGATCTTCCTTGCGAGCTCGCTGGAAAGAAGCAAGAGTAACTGTAAAGTGAGTTGGATCTTCCTTGCGAGCTCGCTGGAAAGAAGCAAGAGTAACTGTAAAGTGAGTTGGATCTTCCTTGCGAGCTCGCTGGAAAGAAGCAAGAGTAACTGTAAAGTGATTTGGATCTTCTTTGCGAGCTCTCTGGAAAGAAGCAAGAGTAACTGTAAAGTGAGTTGGATCTTCCTTGCGAGCTCGCTGGAAAGAAGCAAGAGTAACTGTAAAGTGAGTTGGATCTTCCTTGCGAGCTCTCTGGAAAGAAGCAAGAGTAACTGTAAAGTGAGTTGGATCTTCCTTGTGAGCTCTCTGGAAAGAAGCAAGAGTAACTGTAAAGTGAGTTGGATCTTCCCTGCGAGCTCTCTGGAAAGAAGCAAGAGTAACTATAACTTTAAAGTAAAGGACTCACACTGGAAGAAAGGTCTGAGGAAGAATTGGATCTTCCTTGCGAGCTCGCTGGAAAGAAGCAAGAGTAACTGTGAAGTGAGTTGGATCTTCCTTGCGAGCTCTCTGGAAAGAAGCAAGAGTAACTGTAAAGTGAGTTGGATCTTCCTTGCGAGCTCTCTGGAAAGAAGCAAGAGTAGCTGTGAAGTGAGTTGGATCTTCTTTGCGAGCTCTCTGGAAAGAAGCAAGAGAAACTGTAAAGTGAGTTGGATCTTCCTTGCAAGCTCGCTGGAAAGAAGCAAGAGTAACTGTAAAGTGAGTTGGATCTTCCTTGCGAGCTCTCTGGAAAGAAGCAAGAGTAACTTTAACTTTAAAGTAAAGGACTCACACTGGAAGAAAGGTCTGAGGAAGAATTGGAACTTCCTTGCGAGCTCGCTGGAAAGAAGCAAGAGTAACTGTAAAGTGAGTTGGATCTTCCTTGCGAGCTCTCTGGAAAGAAGCAAGAGTAACTGTAAAGTGAGTTGGATCTTCCTTGCGAGCTCTCTGGAAAGAAGCAAAAGTAACTGTGAAGTGAGTTGGATCTTCTTTGCGAGCTCTCTGGAAAGAAGCAAGAGTAACTGTAAAGTGAGTTGGATCTTCCTTGCGAGCTCTCTGGAAAGAAGCAAGAGTAACTGTAAAGTGAGTTGGATCTTCCTTGCGAGCTCTCTGGAAAGAAGCAAGAGTAACTTTAACTTTAAAGTAAAGGACTCACACTGGAAGAAAGGTCTGAGGAAGAATTGGATCTTCCTTGCGAGCTCGCTGGAAAGAAGCAAGAGTAACTGTAAAGTGAGTTGGATCTTCCTTGCGAGCTCTCTGGAAAGAAGCAAGAGTAACTGTAAAGTGAGTTGGATCTTCCTTGCGAGCTCGCTGGAAAGAAGCAAGAGTAACTGTAAAGTGAGTTGGATCTTCCTTGCGAGCTCGCTGGAAAGAAGCAAGAGTAACTGTAAAGTGAGTTGGATCTTCCTTGCGAGCTCTCTGGAAAGAAGCAAGAGTAACTGTAAAGTGAGTTGGATCTTCCTTGCGAGCTCGCTGGAAAGAAGCAAGAGTAACTGTAAAGTGAGTTGGATCTTCCTTGCGAGCTCTCTGGAAAGAAGCAAGAGTAACTGTAAAGTGAGTTGGATCTTCCTTGCGAGCTCGCTGGAAAGAAGCAAGAGTAACTGTAAAGTGATTTGGATCTTCCTTGCGAGCTCTCTGGAAAGAAGCAAGAGTAACTTTAACGTAAAGGACTCACACTGGAAGAAAGGTCTGAGGAAGAATTGGATCTTCCTTGCGAGCTCGCTGGAAAGAAGCAAGAGTAACTGTAAAGTGAGTTGGATCTTCCTTGCGAGCTCTCTGGAAAGAAGCAAGAGTAACTAAAGTAAAGGAGTCACAAGAGAAGAAAGATCCGAGGAAGAGTTGGATCTTCCTTGCGAGAAGCTCACTGGAAAGAAGCAAGAGTAACTTTAACTTTAAAGTAAAGGACTCACACTGGAAGAAAGGTCTGAGGAAGAATTGGAACTTCCTTGCGAGCTCGCTGGAAAGAAGCAAGAGTAACTGTAAAGTGAGTTGGATCTTCCTTGCGAGCTCTCTGCAAAGAAGCAAGAGTAACTGTAAAGTGAGTTGGATCTTCCTTGCGAGCTCTCTGGAAAGAAGCAAAAGTAACTGTGAAGTGAGTTGGATCTTCTTTGCGAGCTCTCTGGAAAGAAGCAAGAGTAACTGTAAAGTGAGTTGGATCTTCCTTGCGAGCTCTCTGGAAAGAAGCAAGAGTAACTGTAAAGTGAGTTGGATCTTCCTTGCGAGCTCTCTGGAAAGAAGCAAGAGTAACTTTAACTTTAAAGTAAAGGACTCACACTGGAAGAAAGGTCTGAGGAAGAATTGGATCTTCCTTGCGAGCTCGCTGGAAAGAAGCAAGAGTAACTGTAAAGTGAGTTGGATCTTCCTTGCGAGCTCTCTGGAAAGAAGCAAGAGTAACTGTAAAGTGAGTTGGATCTTCCTTGCGAGCTCGCTGGAAAGAAGCAAGAGTAACTGTAAAGTGAGTTGGATCTTCCTTGCGAGCTCGCTGGAAAGAAGCAAGAGTAACTGTAAAGTGAGTTGGATCTTCCTTGCGAGCTCTCTGGAAAGAAGCAAGAGTAACTGTAAAGTGAGTTGGATCTTCCTTGCGAGCTCGCTGGAAAGAAGCAAGAGTAACTGTAAAGTGAGTTGGATCTTCCTTGCGAGCTCTCTGGAAAGAAGCAAGAGTAACTGTAAAGTGAGTTGGATCTTCCTTGCGAGCTCGCTGGAAAGAAGCAAGAGTAACTTTAACTTTAAAGTAAAGGACTCACACTGGAAGAAAGGTCTGAGGAAGAATTGGATCTTCCTTGCGAGCTCGCTGGAAAGAAGCAAGAGTAACTGTAAAGTGAGTTGGATCTTCCTTGCGAGCTCTCTGGAAAGAAGCAAGAGTAACTAAAGTAAAGGAGTCACAAGAGAAGAAAGATCCGAGGAAGAGTTGGATCTTCCTTGCGAGAAGCTCACTGGAAAGAAGCAAGAGTTACTCTGCAAAGTTACTTAGTGATGATGAACTGCTCCGTTTCTTGTGTACTTTTCTGGTATTCTCCGGGATAAGGGGCCATCTCCATCATCATCATAAATCGGGTGACGGTTTCTGCATGTCCTGTATCCTATTAGATAAATGACTACAATCCCAGTCTAGTAGTACTTGTTCAGTCGGGGAGTGGATGTGAGCCACGAGCAAAGTAATTTTCTGTCCATTCCATTCTTTAAAGAGATAGTATAGGGGATAATCATGAAGATAACTATGCACACTCCAAATGTTTCTGGGTGTTTGAGAAACCCCTGTGGCAGCGGATCTGTAATACCTGTCTGACAGCTCCTGGCATCAATCTGGGCCAACCTTTTAACTACGTTCCCTAGGACTGGAACTTGGGTAGGTAATAAACTGGTACCCTGCATACAGTAATGCATACCTCCTACATCTTTATTCTCTCACTCCTTGTTTTTCTTGGAACATGACCTTGCCACGTGAACCAACTCCCCTCACTCATAACAGGCAGAGTCCAGGGTCATTCCAGGTGTTCCGTCTGGCATAGCAGTCCGGACCACGATGGCATTCTGCAAAGCTCTTCTGTTCCCTAGAGGTTTCATTAGTGAGTCATCAGCTAGCAGTTCCAAGAGTAAAATGATACATTACACCACAAGTGAAGTTTATGCCCCCTTCTGTATTGTTGCCACGCATTCCCTTGGCCACGGTATTAGAAGATTGACACCCCCTAAGCTTATTAATGTCCCAATGATAGTGTCAAATATACACCAGTCTCACAAGTACAAGGAAAACGCTGTTTTGTGGGTGGTTGCAAATGGCCATTCCTCTACTCAACCCATATGTTGAATGAAGGCAACTTATCTGTAATAATTATTTTATAAACAAAAAGATATGTTTTCTATGGATTAAGATCCTTGGGATCCTGAATGTTTTAGAGAGAGTCCTCTGTCTAATTGTGGCCCTTCTTTGATATGTTGGATGTGAGGATAACATTCTTATTACATAGTAAGATTTTTGTTTCTCGAGTCTCGATAGGGTACTTGGGAGCCAATGACTCGTGTTGCTGGGGAACTTGTGATATATTTACTGTGAAGAGACTCTGATTATATTATGTATTTTTACAAAGATACGCGCTGTATCTGGTCTTCATCACAGTATGGCACTCTCTAACATATCTGTTGCACTCTCCTCGTGGTCAGATCACTGCCTCCTCACATCAAACGATAACATTGAAAACCTCAACCCAGCCCATTCTAGCTCTTTGCCTATGTGTCAGGAGTAAAGTGGACACATGAAACTTCCAATACTCTTTAAGTATCCATACCTTGGAGTCACTGTGGATGTAGTGGCACCACTACAACAACTCAAAATGAGTCAAAACGGCTAACAAGAGCTTGAAGGGAAAATTGGCCTTTGTTAAAAGACAGATAGGAAACTGGAAAGACCGTGAAGGAAAACTCAACAGCCATCTGAGACAATTGTGTAAAGCTGATGTGAAAGAATAATACCAGGCTATACACAAAGCAAAGACTGCGTTACAACCAGACCCAGTACCTCCAAGCTAACCAGAAACCAAACCCAATGCTCCAGAGCTATCCAGATCGCAAATTAATTCCACTTTGGAAACCGTCTCAATCAGTCAATAAGCCAATCAAGAGAATTATTCAAGATTTTTGAGAAGTTACGGCAATGTAGGTAGATTTCCTCCCGTAAGGTGGCCTTAAGCCATAAGCCTAGCACGTTAATGCACGCTGTGGGGTCAGGCGCTGAGCAGGGCAGATGTTTTTAAGTGAATATGGGGTGGTCCTAATTGATGAGGAATAGGTCGACCTGATTCTCCAGGGTGAATATGAGGGACGTGCATCTGTCTACCTTTCTGTTTATTCAAGCTTCATCTTCTGGACACATAGTTGTGTGCGGGTAATTAAAATCTCATTGGAAAGGAAAAGAGGCCGAATTTTTCCAAGAAAAGCTTAATCTGTCCTCGCTTAAGAAAACAGTGTTTTCTGTGGCTGGTGAATAAATCTAGTCTGAGTGGCGGGTCCTCCTGCCCCAGTTCTCTGCTGGAGCTGGTGTTACTGTATTTGCAGAAATAGCTGGATGCATGGAGAATTAATTACTTAATCTCTGGCTGCCTCGCTTGAGATATTAGTTCTGCTTCTCCCACCCTCTCAGATTTTGGAGAACGTGCATATTTACTGCAGGTAATGGAGGGATCTATATTAGTCACCTGTACTACTGGCAAATCAGCTTTAAAGGCAAAGCCGCACTGGGAGTGAAATAGACCTCTGCAGGTGATTGATGCAAAGACTAAGCCACACTGGGAGTGAAATAGACCTCTACCGGCGACCGATGCAGAGACAAAGCCGCACTGGGAGTGAAATAGACCTCTGCAGGCGACCGATGCAAAGACAAAGCCACACTGGAAGTGAAATAGACCTCTGCAGGTGATTGATGCGAAGACTAAGCCGCACTGGGAGGGAAATAGACCTCTACCGGCGACCGATGCAAAGACAAAGCCGCACTGGGAGTGAAATAGACCTCTGCAGGCGACCGATGCAAAGACAAAGCCACACTGGAAGTGAAATAGACCTCTGCAGGTGATTGATGCAAAGACAAAGCCGCACTGGGAGTGAAATAGACCTCTGCAGGCGACCGATGCAAAGACAAAGCCACACTGGAAGTGAAATAGACCTCTGCAGGTGATTGATGGAAAGACTAAGCCACACTGGGAGTTAAATAGGCCTCTATATGTGACCGATGCAAAGACAAAGCCACACTGGGAGTGAAATAGACCTCTGCCGGCGACCGATGCAAAGACAAAGCTGCACTGGGAGTTAAATAGACCTCTGCCGGCGACCGATGCAAAGACAAAGCCTCACTGGGAGTGAAATAGACTTCTGCCGGCGACCGATGCAAAGACAAAGCCGCACTGGGAATGAAATAGACCTCTGCAGGCGACAGATGCAAAGACAAAGCCGCACTGGGAGTGAAATAGACCTCTTCAGGCGACCGATGCAAAGACAAAGCCGCACTGGGAGTGAAATAGACCTCTGCAGGTGACCGATGCTAAGACAAAGCCACACTGGGAGTGAAGTAAGAGTTCTGTAGGTGACTGATGCAAAGACAAAACCGCCCTGGGATTGAAGTAAGAGTTGTACAGGCGCTCGAAGCAAAGATAGTCGCACTCGGAGTGAAGTAGTCTTTTGCAGATGTCCAATGCCCAACAAGTGGTTTGAAGTCCAACTGGAAGTCACTGGGGGACGGGGGCACTGGAATCTTTTGACTGGGTTCTCAAGCCAATGCTGTGCAGTCTGCTACTCTCCAATGTCTCAGAAAACAAGAGTGAACGGACTGTTTCGGAGGTGGAACCGTAACTTCATGGTCCTCTGTCTTTAAACAAGTGAAAAGAAAAAAAAGCCCAGTTATATTGCCAGAATTCAGGCAGTATATATTCGTGTTTCATTCACAAGTGCATGTTTAAGCCATTACATTTAATAATGAAAGCCCTTTTTAGCTATTTAAGCTGTGACTCTAGAATTTGAGAGGCTTAACAAGCCAAAATGCTGTGCTAAAGACTTGGTATCTCCCTGGGATGGGAGGGGTAAAAAGGGTGCCGTAATGGTGGTAAAGGATTGAGTTAATCCCTGTTGGCACGTTTTTATGGTTGTCTACCGTGTGCTTGTACGTGATCCATGAAAATAACTAACTTATATTATACCAACTTTGGATAGCCATTTGGCTTAACCAGTTTCCTTGATATTTCCAACCCCCTTCTTGATAGAGCTCCACTGGCTCCTCCAGCTGTCCTGCTCCATCTTCAAAACCAGCTGCATAGTTTATCGATTATCAAGCCATCACAACCTTCACCTCCCGCTGTCTGGCTGACAATCTCACCAACTCTGGTGGCTCTCATCAGACCCACAGCTAGGACCCAATCAGACTGGAGATGAATGTAAAAAAGAAAACAAAGAAATATCTGTGCACCCAAAAGCTAGAGCTGCGTCCTTATTCACACCCGATTCTCCCCAAGCGCTGCTCTACTTCAGGAAAGAGTTCAAAACTCACCTCCTTAAAGAACAATACATCGCAGTGCATTTACCTTCCACCTTAAAGACCAATACATCGCAGTGCATTTACCTTCCGCCTTAAAGACCAATACATCGCTGTGCATTAACCTTCCACCTTAAAGACATCGCAGTGCATTCACCTTCCGCCTTAAAGAACAATACATCGCAGTGCATTAACCTTGTTTATTTATTGAATTTGTAAGGCGTGGCAGCTACCCAAGAAGGGTTTCCCGGCACCAGAGCAGACTGGATGAATGTGTAGCAGCTTAGTGAGATTACAGATTAAACAACCAAGTCTTCAAGGACCTTTGGAAACGGGCATAGACCGTTTCTTTCCGGATAGCTGAGGGGAGTGCGTTCCAAAGTGAGGGGCCAAGGTAGGCAAATGATCTGCCTCCCATCCTAGATAGTTTAAATCTGGGTACAGTAAAGTTCTCATGGGTTCTTGAAAGGAGGTGGCAGGTAGGCACATAGGGGCTAACCAGAGATTGCAGATACTGTGGTGCTGCGCCTATTTTGATTTTAAACATGTAGCTCAGGGCTTTGAACTTGATACGGTTCTCCACCCTGAGCCAATGTAAGTCCCGTAGGTGGCTAGAGATGGAGGTAGCTCTGGGAACCCTGCAAAGTAGTCTAGCCTCAGAGGTTTGTACCATCTGCAACCTGCGAGTCACAACCTTGTTGGATCCAAGATATAGAACATTTCCGTAGTCCAGCCTTGAGGTGATGAGAGCTTGGACTACTGTTCTCTGGGTAGACTCCGGCAACATCCAGATGATCTTTCTGAGCCACTTCAAGATGGTGAAACAGGTGGCAGTAACCTTGACTGCCTGGTGGTGCATAGTGAGTGAGTCGTCAATGGTTACGCCTAAATTGCGGACATGGCTGGAAGGCCGAGGAAGTGCTCCCATCTCACTGGGCCAATGTAGTGGGCCCCAGAGATTCTTGTTTTTACCAAGGATCAGGACCTCGGTTTTTTCACTGTTAAGTTTTAGGTGGTTGGTGTTCATCCATGAAGCGATTTTCCCTAATCCTAGCTGAAGGGGGGATGATACGCCGGTACTTGCTTTGGAGAGAGAGAAGATAATCTGGGAGTCGTCTGCGTAGGAGAACAGAGTCAGCCCAGCATCTTCCGCAATATCAGCTAAAGGTCTGACATATAAATTAAAAAGCAAGGGGCTAAGGATGGATCTCTGGGACACCCCATAGGGTGAGAGATGGATGTCAGAGCTGGCAGTTGCGGAGAAGATTTGGAAAGTACGGTTAGCCAGGAAAGAGATGAGCCATTTTAAGGCTGAGCTACAGATGCCGAATGATCTCAGCGTTTTTACTAGTATTTTTTTAAGTTTAAGAGAATTTTATTAGATAATGAGCAAGTAAAATGCAATACAAAATATCAGTTAGGAATGAGGGGGAGAGGAAGAAGGGGTAAAGAAAAAAGGGGGGGGGAAGGGAAAATGCAAATGGAATATGTAAGAGACAGTACACAGCAAAGCAATGAACATGGGCATTAAAAAGAAACAAGGAAATTATATCAAACCTGTCTAAACGATTGGTTACAAAAAGCATGAAAATAAAACAGTAGGATGAAACATTCTGAACGTGAAAAGGGTATCATGGGGGTTTGGGAACTTCTTGTTGAGCAGGCGATGGAAGGGAAGAGCGAGCAGCACAATTATCTAAATAGAGCGTAATGGGGAGCCACAGGTCTGCACGTTTAGCTGCTAATTGAACAGGAAAGACAAAGGCATTATCAAGTCTATGGTTATGACAGACATTATACCACCAAGCTTTGAAAGAAATATTGGATGCATTTTTCCAATTAACAGTAATCTGCTGAAAAGCAACAGCCAATAGCAAGTCAACAATGCGTACAGACATATCTACGTTGTTCCAGCTAGTGGATAAACTGCCCAGGAAAAGGTGCATAAGAGAAAAAGGAATACAAGTATGAAAAATAACATTGATCTGGGCCCATACCTGTAACCAAAAATCATGTACATGTTTGCAAAGAAATAGCATGTGGGGTAGGGTAGCATTGGGAGCATCACACGACCAACACTTGTCTGGGGTATTAGGAAATCGCTTATGTAACGTAGAAGGAGTATGAAGTAATCTGTTGTAAATAAAAAATAGGGATTGTGTCAACGAAGCTGCTCTAGAAGTTTTACGCAGTTTTGTCCAGATTTTGTCCCATAAGAATATCGTCAAATCTATCCCGAGGTCATTTTCCCATTGAAGTTCAACCTTGGATTTAGGTCTAAGTGACTCAGGTGTGTGAAGATGTTTATAAAGAAGAGACGCTTTGGGGGCAGTACGGAGGAGAGAATGAAGTCGAAAAATAGGGGTGTGAGAAATAGGGGGAGGAGGAGAAACCAAGAGTCGTTCATACATCTCCAGGACAGCAGCTTTGAGGAGAAGATACTTGGAGAAAAAGGATTGGGGTAAGCCAAAGGAGGCACAAAGGTCAGGAAAAGAAACAAAGGTGGAACCAGAAAAGAGTTGCGAAATCCAAGTCAAACCTCGGGTTCTCCAAGTTTTCCAATAGAAGGGCTTACGAGCGATTAGGAGATATTTATTATGCCAAATAGTGGAAGAAAGGAGATCATCAACGGTCACAGGGGGGCCGGGGGCAGCTGACAGTAAAAGCTTAAGAGTGTACTTGTGAATGGGAGTGGGAATCAAGGAAGGCTTGCGGGAAAAAGCAAGATATTCTGCAAAAGAGAACGGGGAGAGGAGAGTACGCTCAACTGTAAGCCATAGAGGGCAGGGGGAAGTGGAATCTTGTAACCAGAAAGAAGCTTGACGCAGTAAAAAGGCCTTCTGATATGCAAGGAAGTCAGGAAAGTTGACACCACCTTCAGAAGCCGGACGGATGAGCCTAGCAAGAGACATTCTGGATTTTTTGGAATTCCATAAAAACGAGGATACCGTAGAATTAATCTTGGTAAAGAATTTTGTTGGGATGGGGACTGGGATATTGGAAAGTGTGTATAGAACAATAGGAGAAATCATCATTTTAATAGTGTCAAGACGACCCCACCAGGAAAGGTATAAAGGGTGCCACCTTGCTGTAAGATCCGCGATCTTTTGTGAGCATTTGGACATACACAAAGAAATAGTATCTGAAATTGAGGGGGTAATGTATAGACCTAGATATTTAACGTGGGAAGGACTCCAAGTGAACCGAGAGTCAGTAAATTCTTGTTTGAAAGTAAATTTGGTCAGGGGAAGAATCTCACACTTATCATGATTGAGTTTATACCCAGAGATAGAGGAAAAAATTCTGACTTCAGTCATGAAAGCAGGGATGGATTCTGCAGGTTTAGAAAGAAAGAGTAAAATATCATCTGCATAGGCAGCGAGTTTAATATGCGAGTCCGCAATCTGGAAACCATGGATGGCGGGATTTTGACGCAGTCTGGAAAGAAAGGGCTCTAAAGCAAGGTTAAAAAGAAAAGGGGATAAAGGGCAGCCCTGGCGAACGCCTCTGCCTAGGTCGAAATTTGGCCATTCGCAAAAACTGCAGCTCTAGGATGGGAATATAACAGGGAAACTAAAGAGGTAAATCTAGGGCCAAAACCAAACCAAGTGAGTGTGTGAAAGAGGTAGCGCCATTCAACTCGGTCAAAAGCCTTTTCGGAGTCAAGGGCGATCGCTGCAAGAGAGTGCTGGCAGCGGGAGGATTTTGACAGGATGTTGAATAAGAGTCTAGTGTTGTCCGTAATGTATCGGCCCTTAACAAACCCAGATTGCTCCTCGCCTAGAAGATCGGGGAGAAGGTGATCCAATCGGATCGCTAATGCTTTAGCAAAGAGTTTGTAGTCAATATTGACTAGGGATATGGGCCTGTAATTCTTGCAATAATGTGCATCCTTTCCGGGTTTAGGTATGAGGCAGATATGGGCATCCGAAAACGTCCCTGAGGAGGCACCGCAAGAAATAAAAGTATGTAGTAGAGAGTGAAGACGTGGGATCAACAATTTAGAAAAGTGAAGGTAGAATTCGACGGTAAAGCCGTCAGGACCAGGGGCTTTGTTAAGTTTGAGACGTTGCAATGCATTAAGTAATTCCTGTTGTGTGACGTCCGATTCTAAGGAGGAGAGATCTGGAGGGAAATCGGCTGGTGTATGAATGGTGGAGAAGAAACGAGCAAGGGAACTGGGGGTAGACTGGGTTTCAGAGGTATACAGGGTTTCATAGAAACGTGAAAATTCAGCGAGAATATCAACATCCATATGTTTTAAAGTATCATCAGAGTCATAAACAGATTCAATATTTAACTTATTGTGCTTAATCTTCAAATAATTAGCTAGGAGCTTTCCTGCCTTGTTCCTACCCCCATAGAATTTAGCAGTAGACTTCAGCAGGTACAAGGAGGCATCCTCCGTAGACTTCTCATTAAACTTCATTTTTGCTGCAATGAGGGCTGTCAGGCTGTCAGCAGAGTGTGAGGTGAAGTACGCATGTTCCAGTGTTTTGATGTCAGAAGGGAGATTTTTAGTAAACCTTCGGGCGCTCTTACGTTTGTTCGCGACGTAACTAATAATAAAGTCACGTGCTGCTGCCTTAAAAGCATCCCAAATAGTGTGGTCAGGGAGAGTATCGTCATCATTAAGGAGGAAAAATACATCAAAAAAGGAAGTAAAAGTGGCTGTAAATTTGGGGTCTGCAAGGAGGGAATTATTAAAACGCCATCTCCTAGGGCCAACATTTTTAGGGAGTACATCAACACTTGTAAGAACGGGAGCGTGGTCAGAGAGCAATATCGGGCCTATCTCAGAGTGTAGGAGTGACTGAGCGATGTTGTGGGAAACAAAGATGTAATCAAGCCGTGACTGGGAACGGTGACAGGGGGAATAAAAAGTGTACTCCCGCAACCTTGGATTGCAAAAGCGCCAGGAATCTACTAGTTTATGCTGTGAAATGGCATGGCTAAACAGCTTGTGGGGCTTGTTGGGAATATATGAGGCTTTGGACACCCTATCGATGAAGGGATCGAGAGGTTGATTACAATCTCCTGCCAGAATGAAGTTGTGGTCCATAAATTTAGTTAAAAGTGAAGAGAAATCAGCCCAAAAGGAAGGTTCGCCTGTGGTAGGACCATATACATTGAGGAGAGAGACTGAAACACCTCTGAGCGATAACTTAGCATAAACCCATCGACCAGAAGCATCTGACTCATGGGTAAGGACCTGGAAGGGAAGAGACTTGCGACAAAGGACTGCCCCACCATTGCGTTTGCCATCACCTTGCGAGTAAAACAGTTCACCCACCCAACCGCGTTTAAGCTTAACAGACTCAACCTCAGTTAAATGCGTTTCTTGGAGGAATGCAATATCAACATTCAATTTGGCAAGGTGTGACAAAATCCGTTGACGCTTAATCAGAGAATTGATACCCTTCACATTCCATGACAATATATTCAACGACATGACAGTAACTTATCTACAAAAAGTATAAATAACAGAACCAATAAAAGAAAAACCCATGAAAAGTAGAGAGGGCAGAAGGAAAAAAGAAAAACTAGCGGAAACATGTTGAAGTAAAAGAAAAGGAAACAAGTGGTCATGAGTGCGAACCATATCAAGAAAGGGTGAATAAAATGCAACAATATCGGGAGTGACCCAGAAAACCAGAAATAAGGAAGAAGTAAAGAGAAAAATGGAGTCAGAAGAAATAATAGAAGAGCAAAAGCATTATTGCAGAGAGGGGGATATAGAAGAGCGGTATAAGCACTGGAATAGGAAGTCAAAAAGGGGAAAAAAGTTGAAAAACAAGTGTACCAAGAAGAACAAGGAATACAATCCTTACAGGAGCAAAACACTTCTATCAGATATAGTAAATCACAATAAATATATGTGAATAAAAAGATAAGCAAGAAAAAGGGGAAAAGGGAGGAAGGAAGGGAAAGAGCAACAGATGCGCAAAAAAGACAAATAAGGAAGTAGGGAAAAAACATACCTACAAAGGAGAGATACGAGAAAGGGTGGAGGGAGGAAGGAACCACAGGGGTGGGGCAGCACGTCCGGGGCCAACGAGGCAGGGGCCGAGAAACATCATCAAACACGGGGACAAATTCCTGGAAGACGAAAAAAGGAGAACAAAGGGTTAAAACATACTAGGAAATCATGTTGAAACCATGACGAACAAGGAAAACAAAGACAATCATCATGCCTAGACAATAAAGAGTCAATAAAGCGGGCAACTGGATAATCGGAAAGAATTCAGATGTACTACAATCAAGGGAAACTTTTGAAAAAGCACAACAGAAAATGCAACAGCCATATGAGGGTTATAAAAGCAATAGTCAGCCATAAGCGGAGGAAGATGATCCGGAGGCAGCCATGACAGATGATTTATGCGCATTGATGAAACTTTGTAGACGCACTGGATCTTCATAGGTTGTAGTCTTATTATTGTGAGTGACTTTAAATAAACATGGATGGTAAAGGCCATATCGCGCCCCCATCGCCCGCAGATCCGCTCTCAAGTTCAGAAAGGCCTTTCGTCGAGAGGCAGTAGCCTTAGCATAGTCCTGTGCGAAGAATAGGGACGAGCCAGACCAGGATAAATTCGGAGAGGATTTGGCCGCCGTTAAAACCATCAAAAGGTCAGTATACTCTAGAAAGTAGATAATGACCCCTCTGGGCCTCTGAGATGGAGAAGTAGAGGAAGGTGGTCGACCCAGCCTGTGAGCTCGCTGGATGTTGAGAGCCTTGTCCTGTGTCAGGTGCAAGAGCTTGGGGAGGAACGACTTGAAGAAGGTGATGGGGTCGGACCCCTCAAGTCCCTCGACCAGGCCATAAATACGAAGGTTATTGCGCCTGTTTCTGTTCTCCAACTGCTCCACCTGTTGTTGAAGATCTGAGACTTGAGTTTTCAAGTTGGAGACCACAGAGGATGTCTCTTAGAACGACTGAACAGATTTTTCAATTGAAGTGACTCTCGGTTCCATTTGCGACCAATTGTCCGTGAGGACCTGGAGCTTAACATTAGTCTCTTCCATAAAAGGACGCAAGGACCTTATCTCTTCCAACAACAGTTCCATGGACACTTTCCCCGAATGCTTAGGAGGTGAAAGAAAGTTTGACTTGAGTCTTTTTGTGTTGGATTTAGAAGTATCCTGCGGGTTCTTAGGAAGATCCATTGGCGATTCTGATCCAGATGAGTTAAGAGAATCTTCTAGTTGCGAAAAAGCAGAAAAAACCTTGGAGTTCTTCACAATCTGAGGCTTGGTGGAACGAGGGAAGCGAGACATTGATCTAAGTCTGCCCATGTAGCATATCCGTGGAATGGCTAACACAGTGGAGGACGTCAGACGCAGAACGATGACAGCACAAAAAAGAAAAAGAGCCCAGCAGGAGTGCGATGGTGTCAGAATAGTGCAGGGAGGAAATGCAGCCCACTTCACCTCACATCAAGTGAAAACAGTCGTCAAAGCGTACGAAAAAGTGGAAGACGCCATCCACGAGAGGATCAAAGCATTGTTCATGTAGTATTATAGTACAAAAAAGTGGTGCCGACTCATTGCGCAACATAAAGTGAGCTCATTCAAATTGTCGAAAGGTGAATGACGATAAGAGACGCCTCAGCGCACACCTCACAAGAGTCCGCAGTGAATGTTTTACAATGAAACAATTTGCCGCTCACCAAGAAAATCCGACAAGAATCCCCACAGGACGACAATAAGGTCGTGGCTTGAGAGACGGCACAGTAGTAGGCATGTGAGACAAAAAAAAAAAAAAACAATAAAGAGGAAACTTTATCCTTGCATTTGAGAAGACATTGGCAGTCCATTAAAGTAGACGCTCCATATGGGAGTAAGGAAGCATCCAGCCAGGCACAATATGGCCATTGGGAGCGAGCGTTGTCAAGCCAGCAGAGCGTTAGGCTGATAGTTAATTAACCGCATCGTAATGCGTAACGCTCGATGAGCCCAAGATGGCGGCCGCATCTAAGAAAATCCTGACAGGACTCACTAATGTCAGCAGCAACGTCGCGGAGCCTCCAAAACGCCTTTGTTGGTGTCGGGTAGGGTCAGGATACACTCCGACACTCCGTCAGCCGGTCAACCCCAGGAATTCAAAACAGGAACCGGCATATCTCCCGGCGCCGCCTCGGAGCCTCACCCGAGCGCTGCCATCACCGGTCGGCGCCAAGCCACGCCCCCGTTTTTACTAGTATTGAGTGAGATACTGTGTCGAATGCTGTGCTTAGGTCTAATAGTATGAGTGCGACAGTATCTCCAGCATCAAGAGGATGACGCAGCCTCTCCGTAACCCTCAGTAATAATGTTTCTGTGGCGAAACAAACTCTGAAATCAGATTGAGATGGGTGGAGGATTTTATTGGCTTCTACGAATTTAGAGAGCTGGGAATGGATGTGTTTCGCCAAGACTTTCGAAAAGGCCGAATAGGGAGATAGGCCGATAGTTGGAGGGTGTGTCGGGGTCGGCATTGGGCTTTTTTAGGCGAGGGGTCACCATGGCGTGCTTCCAGTTTGATGGGACTGTGGATTCGAGTAGGGAAGCGTTTAAGAGGTTCATAATGACACGCAAAGGAGGTGGCTCAAGCTGCTTGAGCACCGAAATCGGTATAGGGTCCTTGGGTGAACGGGAGCCTTCGTTGAGAAGGGGCCAGGAGTCCAGATTGTTTCTAGAAATATCAAGCACTCTGTCCTGGTCGGGGGTGATATCGTCTGCCATGTGAGGAGGGGGGTGTTAGCTGAAGGGGGTTATCGGATTGTGACGGAGGGGGGCTGCCGCAATGAGTGTTCGCAATGTCCGAATAGATTTTCTCAACTTTCTGAACGAAAAAGAGTGCGAGGTCCTCACACTGACATTTGTTGAAGGGGGGGGGGGAGCGGGGGGCCTTGCTAGGGTCTCTGAGCCGGCAAGCACCTTGACTATGCCAAAAAGTGTTTTCGAGCAGTGCAAAGCATCAGAGATTGTTGTTGAGACATACTTAGCGTGGGCTGATTTACAAAGATTTTGATACAGTTTTATGGCCTTTTTGTAGACTTTTTTAGATTCAGGAGCGTAATCTCTTCTCCATTTCCGTTCTAGCGCTTTACACTTGGCTTTCTCTATTTTTTAGAGTATCAGTGTACCATGGCACAGGCGGACGGTGATTATTGATCCTTTTATTAGAAAGTGGAAGACCTGTGTCTATAGAATTAAGAAGCCATTTTTGTACGGTGTCAGAGAGCACCTTCACCCTTAGTTCAGAGGTGGGTATATTGGAGCATAAGAAGTTGTTTAAGACTATTACGTCGAGTTTTTTCCAATCTCTTTTAAATACCCTTAGAGTAGGGAAGGAGGTCATAGAGTTGTCAGAGGGAATTAGACTGAACCTAGTTAAAAAGTGGTCAGACCAGCATAATGGTAGTGCAGGGGAGCAGTAGATGCAGGATAAACTGGAAAGAATGGGATCCAGTAGGTGACCTGCCTTGTGTGTGGGGCCAGAGTTAAGAAGGTTAATGTTCATGGCAGCTAAATCAGAAACAAAGTTAATGCAGGTTTTGCTAGTGAGGTCATCCAGGTGTATGTTTAAGTCGCCCAGAATTGGAAAAATTGGCAGAGCTCATGAGCAGAGGGGTTATCAGACTGGGAAAGGATGCGGCCCAGGGGGCTGGAGGTCCGGGAGGGCGGTAAACTAATATTCCAGAGAAATTAAAGTTCGGGGTTAAGGCCAATTTGAATAGTGCTGCTTCGTAATTCATGAGAGCTAGGGGTTCGAATTTGCACTGAAAGTCCTTTTTAAAAATGATGGCTATACCCCCGCCAATTTTGGGACCCCTGGCCTTCCGGACTATGGCATAGTTTGGTGGTAGAGCAGCGGCAACATCGGGGCCCGTGTTTTCATGCAGCCAAGTCTCCGTCCGAAACCATGCGTCAGGTTGCTCAACCTTTCACCTTAAAGTCCAATACATCGCAGTGCATTGACCTTCCACAACCGAGCTTTAGATGTGTGTCTGCGATCCGGTACAACGCTCTTCTGCCTTTATTAACGTTGTGTTATACAAATAACACATGCTTTTATGTATTATCAATTCACCAAATGTCAGAATCCAATTCAATGAATGCCTTTTATCTTGAAAATCTATTCTACGAGTTTGTGTTGCACCATCACCCAGATGACTCTTGGTATTGGTCAACGACAAACTTCCCCACCCTTTTTGAATCAATCAATCAAAACATTTGTAAAGCGCGCAACTCACCCGTGAGTGTCTCAAGGCGCAAGAAGGGCAGCTAGTGATCGAACAACCAGGTCTTGAGAAGTTTCCTGAAGGTCAGCAGGTCCTAGGTTTGTCGCAGGTGGGTGGGGAGAGTTTCCATGTCTTGGCGGCGAGGTGGGAGAATGATCTGCTGCTGGTGGTCGTTCGGCGGATGCGTGGGACGGCGGCGAGGGTGAGGTCCGTGGAGCAAAGCTGCCGGTTCGGGGTGTAGAAGGTGAGTCGTTCGTTGAGGTATGCTGGTCCGGCGTTGTGGAGTGCTTTGTGAGCGTGGGTGAGGAGCTTGAAGGTGATCCCCTTGTTGACTGTGAGGCAGTGCAGGTCTCAAGTGGCCGGTGATGTGGCTGTGGCGAGGGATTCCGAGAATGAGGCGTGCAAAGGCATATTGTATGCGTTGAAGTCTTCTCTGGAGTTTGACTGTGGTTCCCGTGTATAAGGCATTGCCGTAGTCCAGCCTGCTGCTGACGAGGGCTTGGGTGACTGTCCTTCTGGTTTCGGTGGGGATCCATCTGTAGATCTTGCGGAGCATGCAGAGGGTGTTGAAGCAGGAGGAGGAGACGGCGTTGACTTGCTGGGTCATAGAGAGCATTGAGTCCCGGATGCACCCCAGGTTGCGAGCGTGGTTGGTGGCTGTCCGGGCAGTTACCAGCATGGCCGGCCACCAGGAGTCATCCCATGCGGAGGGGGTGAAGCAGAGGATGAGGACCTCCGTCTTGTCAGAGTTCAGTTTCAGGCGGCTGGTCTTCATCCACTCTGCGACGACCTTCATTCTCTCGTGGAGGTTGGATTTGGCTGTGGCCGGGTCCTTGGTGAGGGAGAGAATCAGCTGGGTGTCATTGGCGTACGAGATGATGTTGAGGTCGTGCGCTCGGACGATGTTGGCGAGAGGTGCCATGTAGATGTTGAAAAGGGTCGGGCTGAGGGAAGATCCTTTGGGTACGCCGCAGGTGATCGTGGTGGCTTCGGATCGGAACGGTGGGAGGCGGACTCTCTATGTTCTGCCGGTCAGGAAGGAGGTGATCCAGTTCAGGGTTTTGTCGCAGATCCCTGTGTGCGCAGGGTTTGGTTGCAGACGTTGTCAAAGGCGTTTGAGAGGTCCAGGAGGATGAGGGCCGCAGTCTCACCGTTGTCCAGCAGGGCCCTTATGTCGTCAGTGGTGGCAATGAGGGCAATTTCGGTGCTGTGATTGCTTAGAATGCCGGATTGGGAGGAGTCCAGGATGTTGTTATCCTCAAGGAAGTGGGTCAGTTGTCTGTTGGCGGTCTTCTCAATGACTTTCACCGGGAACGGGAGCAGGGAGATGGGTCGAACGTTTTTGAGGTCGTTTGGGTCTGCCTTGGTTTTCTTGAGTAGGGCGTTGATCTCTGTGTATTTCCAGCTCTTTGGGAAGGTAGCAGTCTCGAAGGAGCTGTTGATGATCTTCCGGAGTTGGGGTGCGATGATGGAGCTTGCTTAGTTGAAGATGTGGTGGGGGCAGGGGTCTGAAGGTGAGCCGGAGTGGATGGTGTTCATGATTCTGATGGTGTCTTCGTCGTTGACATTGTTCCAGGAGAGCAGAAGGTCGGTGTGTTTGGTGGGCGTTCAGTCGGGGGTGTCGACGTCGGTGTCTGGGTGTCGAAGCTGTCGTGGATGTCTGCGATCTTGCGGTGGAGGAAGGTGGCCAGGGAGTCGCAGAGTTCTTGCGATGGCGGGATGTCATTGGAGCTGGGGGTGGCGAGTTCTTTCACGATGTTGAAGAGCTCTTTGCTGTTGTGTCCGTTATCGATGCGCTCCTTGAAGGAAATCCTTTTGGCGGATCAGATGAGTTGGTGGTGCTTGCGTCTGGCGTACTTGAGGGCTGCGTGGTTGTCTGGTCGTGGCGCCACTGCTTCTCGAGTCTTCGGCAGGTTTGCTTGGAGGTCTGGAGGTCGGTGTTGAACAAGATGGCTCTCGTGTCGGTGCACCTGTTTGAGGGTTTCCTGATCAGGGCGAGGGTGTCTGCGCAGTCGTCGATCCATTGTCTGAAGTTGTGGGCCGCTGCGTTGGTGTCTGAGGGCTCGGATGGAGGGCCTCGGGCGAGGGTGGTGATGAGCTGGTCTTCGGTGACTTTGTTCCAGCTGCGGTGTGGGATTCGTTGCGGTTGGTTGTGCGCGGTGTGTTCCTCGAAGAAGTGGATGCAGTGGTGCTCGATCCAGTGGAGTTCAGTGGTGTGGCTGAAGGCGACGTGGTTGCCGGCGGAGAAGATGGGGTCGAGGGTGTGTCCGGCAGAGTGGGTGGGTGTCGAGACGAGCTGCTTGAGTCCGAGGTTGGCGAGGTTGTCGATCAAGGTTGTGGAGTTGCTGTCGTTTGCGTTCTCGAGGTGGAAGTTCAGGTCTCCGAGGAGAATGTAGTTTGTGGAGGTGAGGGCGTGCATGCTGATGAGGTCGGTGATGGAGTCGCTCAACTGCGGTCGGGGTCCCGGGGGTCTGTAGACGAGGGTTCCTCTGAGGGGTGGTGTTGTGATTGATGTGGATCTGGAAGAGTAGGTGTTCGGCCATGCTGAGGGAGTCTTCGGTGTTGGTCGCAATTCTGATGGTGTTCCTGTGTACGATGGCGAGTCCCCCTCCTGGTTTGTTGTTTCGGTCCCTGCGGGTGATCTTGTAACCGTCCGGGATGGCTATGGCTATGTCGGGTGCCGAGGAGGCGTTCATCCAGGTCTCCGTCAGGAAGGCGACGTTTAGGGAGGATGAATCGAGCAGGTCCCAGAGTTCGACGGCGTGCTTGTGGACTGAGTGGGTATTGAGTACTATGCATCTGAGATGGTGGTGGTCAGCTTAGGTGGGGTGGGCAGGACGTGCAAGTGTGCGCTGGCAGGTGTAGCTGCAGATTCGGCAGGTGAAGGGTCTGTGGGTGAGCTTCGGGGTGGCTTAGAAGCAAGTGGAGGATCGGCCAGCGTTGAGTGCGTGGAGGGTGTTAGCGTCGTAGCGGCGTCGGGTGTTGTGACGCTCGCGGGGACCAGGGGGTCTGGCGAAGGGCACGGTCTAGGCGCGGACGGGCGCAAATGGGCTTGCCTTAGGCGTGCCCTCGGCGCGCCCTCTGCATGCGACCATGCAGCGGCCGCCATTAAGTAGGGGAGGGGGCGGGACTGGAGGCGGGAGCGTGGCTGCGACGGAGGGCGGGGCCGCGGGGCTCCAGCGGCAGGAATAGGCTGCCGGGAATGGGTACAGGACCAGTAGGGATACTGTCCTGTGCCCTGAATGCGTGAAATACATTTAATTAAGTAAAATAAAATAAAATTACAAGTGAGAACCAGCAGAATGTGTGAAATAAATGTAATAAAATAAAATTACAAGTGAGAATCAGCAGAATGTGTGAAATAAATGTAATAAAATAAAATTACAAGTGAGAATCAGCAGAGGAGCAGACCAGGGGGGCGCTGAGTGCGTTGCTGCGTCGGCGCTCAGCCGGCGCGAACCTGGAGGCGAAGGGCTTCCGAGGCAGAGGGCTCAGTGAGCGGAGCTGCTGGGGAGACTGCAAGCCTGGACCAGAGGTCTTGATGTCACACGTGCTCCCCCGCAGTGGCCGCCATTAAGTAGGGGAGGGGGGTGGGACTGGAGGTGGGGAGGCGGGAGCGGGGCTGCGACGGTGGGCGGGCCGTGGGGCTCTAGCAGCTGGAAAAAGCTGCCTGGAATAGGTACAGGACCAGTAGGGATACTGTCCTGTGCCCTGAATGCATGAAATAAATGTAATTAAGTAAAATAAAATAAAATTAGAAGTGAGAACCAGCAAAATGCGTGAAATAAATGTAATTAAATAAAATAAAATTACAAGTGAGAATCAGCAGAGGAGCAAACCAGGGGTCGCTGAGTGCGTTGCTGCGTCGGCGCTCAGCCGGCGTGAACCTGGAGGCGAAGAGCTTCCAATGCAGAGGGCTCAGTGAGCGGAGCTGCTTGGGAGAGTGCGAGTCTAGACCCTTTTTGGTGCTCACTGCCATGTAAGGAGCACAGACGTCCTTATGCTGGTCCGCTGTAGGCCATAGAGGATGTAGCCTCATGAAAGTCATTCAGAAAGCTGAGCCAAAAGTGACTCCTTGTTTACAAATGGCTGCAGCCTAAGGTGCTTCATTGCTTTACTTTACCTGAAGGCAGTGTTTGAGGGCAAGCCTGCTTCTCCAACGAGTAGCTCTCCAGCAACCTGTAGGCAGCTCTCCTTTGTCCAGTCCAGACTACTAAATGAGAAGCTTTTGCTTGGCTAAATTAGTATATCTATTTCAAAATTGAAAATGTTTGTATTAAGATGCAATGAGTCTATTTACAGAACTCAAAAGCTGACGTTTGGAGAAAAAAGGTTGAATGTGCAAAATAAAAACTTACGAATAGTATTACCTTGGTGCCAGCGGCATTCAAGCTATTTCTAATATGTATTACCTATGTAAAGGTATTCCAAACTGACTAAGCCTTTTTTTACATGACTGCTGGCTACCCTGCCTAATGCACTGAGGTGGTCATGGCTAGTAATCTTGAATGGTGTGGCTACTAATGTAATCTTGTTTGATGTCTCTATTACAACACTAACACTATTATTAGCTCTGGATGTTTTTTATTGATCATAAGTAGCTCTCATTACAGAAAAGGTTGGAGACCCCTGTGGGTGATCCTAATGAAAGAGAGTGCATGTGTGTTCCCACCCATAGTACAGTTTGAGGGGCTGGGGTGGGTGCATAAAAGTGGCCCCACTATGCTAATTTGTCTAATTAGCATAGTGGGGCCACTTTTATGCACCCACCCCAGCCCCTCAAACTGTACTATGGGTGGGAACACACATGCACTCTCTTTCATTAGGATCTCCCACAGGGGTCTCCAACCTTTTCTAGGGATTTACCTAGTGGAGTAGAGTAGAAGATCCCTTGTATCACAAAGTGAAGAGATGATCTAGGCATGTCTGAAGAACCCAAATGTGTTGTCTGAGATTCGCTCAACAGATTTGGGCTTCTCACTGAAGGTCGTCTAATAGAAAGGACATGCAATATTTATGTTCGAGTGGACCGGGATACAAAGTGCATCAATGGCGGATACAAAGCGTAAGTAATTGGTTTCAATAACTGTTATTACTTAGCCAATGTATGCTTATGAGGTTGTTTTACCTAACTTCCAATATTTCCTTTTATGCTGTCAAAATGTAATACAAAAGAATTAAAATAAAAGAAAGTCTGAATTAAGGGTGTTTCAACGTTTCAAATGTGCAGAAATAAGGTATGAGCCTAAGAGGGTTCATCATTGGAAAAGACTGGGCCTGAGGGGGCTCATTATTTGAAAGGACTGGGCCTAAGGGGGTTCCTCATTTGAAAGGACTGGGCCCAAGGGGGTTCATCATTTGAAAGGACTGAGCCCAAGGGGGTTCCTCATTTGAAAGGACTGAGCCCAAGGGGGTTCCTCATTTGAAAGGACTGGTCCTAAGGGGGTTCATCATTTGAAAGGACTGGGCCTAAGGAGGTGCATAATTTGAAAGGACTGGGCCCAAGGGGGTTCATCAGTAGAAAGGACTGGTCCTAAGGGGGTTCCTCATTTGAAAATGGAGGGTGTCAAAGTGCTTTATTGTTTAAAAGATTAGCTATGATCTGCAAGAGCTTGTGTGAAGGTGATTTATTTTCTAAAATGGGTAAGTATAAAGAGCTTTGATTATTTCAAGGCGGTGACCATTACAGCCTTTGAACCACATTGGCGAACTATTGTCTCTTCCTCCAAGGTACGAGCCTTACTCTAAAGCACTTGTGTTGAACACTAAGAACACATCAAGCTTATTGCAGGTCTTTTAATAAGTAAAATTGGAGTAAGAACAACACAACTTTTTTTTTTCTTTCCAAATTGAAACTGCAGCTCTGATCATTGCATTCCTCCAGGTTTTACAGCTCTTTGGAGATCATAGCTAAACAGTCTGCTCCTTCTGGCTGATTCGTCTGCAAGTTGTGTTTGGCGCCCTAATACAGCACGTTGTGAAGCCCTGAATGCGATTAGCTGAGCGTGACCTTGTTTTCTTTGGCTTGATGGTGTTTTTTCTAATCCTCTCCAGGTGAACTGTGTGGTAATGAGAGGTCTGAATGAGGACGAGCTTGTGGATTTTGTGGCATTGACGGAAAAGCTGCCCCTGGAGGTTCGCTTCATTGAGTACATGCCGTTTGACGGTGAGTGTTTGGGGTTCACATCATTTCCAGCTGCTTACATTCTTGGAGATGTTGTCCTGAACCACCAGGATCTTCCCCCTGGGTTCTCAGCCAGGAGGATGGATCGTCTTCAGGCCATCTGTAGTTTAAGCTGCTTCTCTCACATGCGAGCACCAGTGAGCCTGGTCTTCCCAGGCCTCTCTACTTGTACACTAACGCTTGACTTACAAAGAACCAAGGAAAGCAGGGTGGTTCCTGCGTGGGGACTGCTGAGGAGACACTCGCAGGCCTGGTACTTTGAGCCTAAGTTGGTCACTGTGGGAATAGGGGAATCAGGGTTTTAATCCAGACCGGGAACCTAGGAAATGGTTACCAAGTCCAAGGAAGGAGCGGTGCAAAACCAATCCACCACTGACTCAGGGAGGTAGCGATGAAAAACAGCAGGACTTTTCCAAGATCCTGCACTTGGACTAAACTACTCCAGTCTTTCATTTCAGTGCATCTCATTGCCCCAGTTCATTTGAACACTTTATCATTAAGGTAAACTTAATCTAGCAAGCTTCTTTATAATGTGCATAGCTGTACCAAAATTCTGTGCATGCAGTGTTTTATCCTACCCCTGCCACAGCACGTGCCCATCCTCAACAATGACCATCTTTTGCTGCACAATGCAGTTCTCAGAACTGATGGTACGTGTCCTTCACTGCTTTGGGTATTGTTTGAAGCCTGGTCTGTGGCCATCCATGATCCTGAGTCTTAAACTAGGACCTTTACATTTAGCTTCACTACTGTGAACACTGATGGGTCCAACACTAGATGAAGTGTGCCTGTTAAAGACCTTTAAATGCATGCCTGACAGTCACATTCATAGTGATACCACCTCCCACCAGTGAGGTCACAGAAGGGTCTTTGCTGCCTTGACAGAGGGGCATGACACTTCTCGAGTGCACGCGCAGCATTTCGATGAATGTCTCTGTGGAGATGGTGACTCCAGGAACAGTGTGAGGGCATGCATCGAGTCTTGTTATGTGGCCTGCAGGTGTTCAGATGTGTAAAGGTAGTTCTTCATTTTTAACTATATTGTCAGCACTGAAGACCTCTGGATATGTGCTACTGCAGAACAGTTTTTTAAATGTAAGAGTTCTGTTTTTTAAACACCAATCTGAAGCCTACATGGCATGAATCCTTTAATTTCTTTATAGCCAGTTGAAAACATTCAGGATTTGAAAGCGCATTGGACGTCATTACAAGTTCCCTGTATTCTGATGCAGGAATACTGGGGGCCAGAACCTCCGATTCTAGCCGCTATTCCCGCACCCAACTACAGGGATTACGGTTTATTTATCCTGGGAATGTGGAATAACACACGGGCCGAGAATACTGTGTCAACTTCTGTGTATTTTTCCCATTCCATGTAGAATGTACCCAACTGTAAATCTGTAACCACCTTAATGGATGTGGGGCTTTGTGTTGGCCTGTGGTGTGGGGGGAGGGCAGGACAGGTTAGAGGACAGCTGGGGGGACAGGACAGGGCAGGGCAGGTGAGAGGAGAGCTGGGGGACAGGGCAGGTGCAAGGAGAGCTGGGGGGGCAGGGCAGGTGAGAGGAGAGCTGGGGGACAGGGCAGGTGCAAGGAGAGCTGGGGGGGCAGGGCAGGGCAGGTGAGAGGAGAGCTGGGGGACAGGGCAGGTGCAAGGAGAGCTGGGGGGGCAGGGCAGGGCAGGTGAGAGGAGAGCTGGGGGACAGGGCAGGTGCAAGGAGAGCTGGGGGGCAGGGCAGGGCAGGTGAGAGGAGAGCTGGGGGGCAGGGCAGCATAGGTCAGAGGAGAGCTGCACGGCGACACTTGCAGCGCCTCCAGTTATGCAGGAGCCGCCCAGACGGGATCGTGCTCATCATCTATCCTGCAGCCCCACTGCGCACAGTTCCTGTGCTGCAGGTCCAGCATAGCCGGGTTTGGTATTTTGGGTCCAGTAGTCTCAGGCCCAGAAAAACCAGGCTACTTCCATCAGGCCAGGAGCAGCACCACTACAGCACACTGCTTGGGGCTGCCCTTAGTGAAGGCCATAGTGCTGCATTAGACATTTTAATCTACACATGGCTCCTCTGGCACAAGCCTCCGAGGTGACACTGGTAGAAGCGCTCTTCTCCTCCCGGCCTCCGAGGTGACACTGGTAGAAGCGCTCTGCTCCTCCCAGGCTCCCAGGTGAAGCTGGAAGAAGCGCTCTGATCCTCCCAGGTGACGCTGTTCGGGCGCTCTGCTCCTCCCGGCCTCCCAGGTAACGCTGGTAGGAGCGTTCTGCTCCTCCCGGCCTCCCTGGTGACGCTGGTAGGAGCGTTCTGCTCCTCCTGGCCTCCCAGGTGAGGCTGGTAGGAGCCCTCTGCTGCTCCTAGCCTCCCTGGTGACGCTGGTAGGAGCGTTCTGCTCCTCCTGGCCTCCCAGGTGAGGCTGGTAGGAGCCTTCTGCTGCTCCTAGCCTCCCAGGTGACGCTGGTGGGAGCGCTCTGCTCCTCCTGTCCTCCAAGTTGACACTGATAGGAGCCGTCTCCTCCTCCTGGCTTCCAAGGTGACACTGGTAGGAGCCGTCTGCTCCTCCTGCCCTCCCATGCGACGCAGGAAGGAGACGTCTGCTCCTCCTGGCCTCCCTGGTGACGCTGGTAGGAGCGCTCTGCTCCTCCCGGCCTCCCAGGTGACGCTGGTTGGAGCGCACTGCTTTCTCCCGGCCTCCCAGGTGATGCTTTTAGGAGCGCTCTGCTCCTCCCATCCTCCCAAGGGACGCGGTAGGAGCACTCTGCTCTTCCCTGCCTCCCAGCTGACGCCGATAGGTGACGCCGGTAGGAGCCCTCTGCTCCTCCCGGACTCCCAGGTGACGCTGGTATGAGCGCTCTGCTCCTCCCGGCCTCCAAGGTGACGCTGGTAGGAGCGCTTTGCTCCTCCCGGCCTCCAAGGTGACGCTGGTAGGAGCGCTTTGCTCCTCCCGGCCTCCCAGGTGACACTGGTAGGAGCGCTGTCCTTCTCCCGGGTGATGCTGGTAGGAGCGCTCTGGTCCTCTGGCACTAGCCTCCCAGGTGACGCTGGTAGGAGCGCTCTGCTCCTCCAGGCCTCCCAGGTGACGCTGGTAGGAGCGCTCTGCTCCTCCCAGCTTCCCAGGTGACGCTGGTAGGAGCGCTCTGCTCCTCCCGGCTTCCCAGGTGACACTGGTAGGAGCGCTCTGCTCCTCCCGGCCTCCCAGGTAACACTGGTAGGAGTGCTGGCTCCTCCTGGCCTCCCAGGTGACGCTGGTAGGAGCGCTCTGCTCCTCCCGGCCTCTCAGGGGACACTGGTAGGAGCGCTCTACTCTTCGTGGCCTCCCAGGTGACACTGGTAGCCTCCCAGGTGACACTGGTAGGAGTGCTCTGCTCATCCTGGCCTCCCAGGTGACACTGGTAGGAGCGCTGTGCTCCTCCCGGCCTCCCAGGTGACGCTGGTAGGAGCGCTCTGCTCCTCCCGGCCTCCCAGGTGACGCTGGTAGGGGAGCTCTGCTGCTTCCGGCCTCCCAGGTGACGCTGGTCAGAGCCCTCTACTCCTCCCGGCCTCCCAGGTGACGCCGTTTGGGCGCTCTGCTCCTCCCGGCCTCCCAGGTAACGCTGGTAGGAGCCCTCTTCTCCTCCTGGCCTCCAGGGTGACACTGGTAGGAACCGTCTGCCCCTCCTGCCCTCCCATGTGACGCCGGAAGGAGCCGTCTGCTCCTCCTGGCCTCCCCGGTGACGCTGGTAGGAGCGCTCTGCTCCTCCCGGCCTCCCAGGTGACGCTGGTTGGAGCGCTCTGCTCCTCCAGGCCTCCCAGGTGATGCTTTTAGGAGCGCTCTGCTCCTCCCGGCCTCCCAAGGGACGCCGGTAGGAGCGCTCTGCTCCTCCCTGCCTCCCAGGTGACGCCGGTAGGAGACCTCTTCTCCTCCCGGGTTCCCAGGTGACGCCGGTAGGAGACCTCTGCTCCTCCCGGCCTCCCAGGTGACACCGGAAGGAACCTCCGCTTCTTCCGGCCTCCCAGGTGACACCTGTAGGAGCCCTCTGCTCCTGCCGGACTCCCAGGTGACGCTGGTATGAGCACTCTGCTCCTCCTGGCCTCCAAGGTGACGCCGGTAGGAGCGCTCTGCTCCTCCCGGCCTCCAAGGTGACCCTGGTAGGAGCGCTCTGCTCCTCCTGGCCTCCCAGGTGACGCTGGTAGAGGCGCTCTACTCCTCCCGGCCTCCCAGGTGATGCTGGTAGGAACGCTCTGCTCCTCCCGGCCTCCCAGTTGACACTGGTAGGAGCGCTCTCTTTCTCCCGGGTGATGCTAGTAGGAGCGCTCTGCTCCTCTGACACTAGCCTCCCAGGTGACGCTGGTAGGAGCGCTCTGCTCCTCCCGGCCTCCCAGGTGACGCTGGTAGGAGCCCCCTGCTCCTCCCGGCTTCCCAGGTGACGCTGCTAGGAGCGTTCTGCTCCTCCCGGCTTCCCAGGTGACACTGGTAGGAGCGCTCTGCTCCTCCCGGCCTCCCAGGTGACACTGGGAGGAGCGCTGGCTCCTCCTGGCCTCCCAGGTGACGCTGGTAGGAGCGCTCTGCTCCTCCTGGCCTCCCAGGTGACGCTGGTAGGAGCGCTCTACTCCTCCCAGGTGACACTGGTAGGAGCGCTCTACTCTTCGTGACCTCCCAGGTGACACTGGTTGGAGCGCTCTACTCTTCGTGACCTCCCAGGTGACACTGGTAGGAGTACTCTGCTCCTCCCGGCCTCCCAGGTGACACTGGTAGGAGCGCTGTGCTCCTCCCGGCCTCCCAGGTGACGCTGGTATGAGGGCTCTGCTCCTCGCGGCCTCCCAAGTGATGCTGGTAGGAGCCCTCTGCTCCTCCCAGCTTCCCAGGTGACACTGGTAGGAGCCCTCTGCTTTCCCGGCCTCCCAGGTGACACTGGTAGGAGCGCTCTGCTCCTCCCGGCCTCCCAGGTGACGCTGGTAGGATCCCTCTGCTCCTCTGGCAGTAGCCTCGTAGGTGACGCTGGTGGCAGCGCTCTGCTCCTCCTGGCCTCCGAGGTGACGCTGGTAGGAGCCGTCTGCTCCTCCTGGCCTCCAAGGTGACGCTGGTAGGAGCAGTCTGCTCCTCCTGGCCTCCCAGGTGACGCTGGTAGGAGCGCCCTGCTCCTCCTGCCTTCCCACGTGACGCAGGTAGGAGCCATCTGCTCCTCCTGGCCTCCCCGGTGACGCTTGTAGGAGCGCTCCTCTCCTCCCGGCCTCCCAGGTGACGCTGGTAGGAGCACTCTGCTCCTCCTGGCCTCCCAGGTGATGCTTTTAGGAGCGCTCTGCTCCTCCCGTGGCCTCCCAGGTGACACTGGTAAGAGCGCTCTGCTCCTCACGGGCCTCCCAAGTGATGCTGGTAGGAGCCCTCTGCTCCTCCCGGCTTCCCAGGTGACGCTGGTAGGAGACCTCTTCTCCTCCCGGGTTCCCGGCCTCCCAGGTGATGCTGTTGCTCCTCCCGGCCTCCCAGGTGATGCTGGTAGGAGCCCTCTGCTCCTCCCGGCCTCCCAGGTGACGCTGGTAGGAGCGCTCTGTTCCTCCCGGCCTCCAAGGTGACGCTGGTAGGAGCGCTCTGCTCCTCCCGGACTCCCAGGTGATGCTGGTAGGAGCGCTCTGCTCCACCTGTCCACCCAGGTGAAGCTGAAAGGAGCTTTCTGCTCCTCCTGGCCTCCCAGGTGATGCTGGTAGGGGCGCTCTGCTCCTCCTGGCCTCCCAGGTGACACTGGTTAGAGCGCTCTGCTCCTCTCGGCCTCCAAAGTGACGCTGGTAGGAAGGCTCTGCTCCTCCCGGACTCCCAGGTGACGCTGGTAGGAGTGCTGTGCGCCTCCCAGCCTCTCAGGTGACACTGGTAGGAGCGCTCTGCTCCTCCCGGCCTCCAAGGTGACGCTGGTAGGAGCCCTCTGCTGCTCCTAGCCTCCCAGGTGATGCTGGTAGGAGCGCTCTGCTCCACCTGTCCACCCAGGTGAAGCTGGAAGGGGCTTTCTGCTCCTCCTGGCCTCCCAGGTGACACTGGGAGGATTCCTCTGCTCTTCTGGCAGTAGCCTCTCAGGTGACACTGGTAGGAGTGCTCTGCTCCTCCCGGCCTCCCAGGTGACACTGGTAGGAGTGCTCTGCTCCTCCTGGCCTCCCAGCTGACGCTGGTAGGAGCGCTCTGCTCCTCCTGGCCTCCCAGCTGACGCTGGTAGGGGCGCTCTGTTCTACCTGGCCTCCCAGGTGACACTGGTAAGAGCGCTCTGCTCCTCCTGGCCTCCCAGCTGACGCTGGTAGGGGCGCTCTGTTCTACCTGGCCTCCCAGGTGACACTGGTAGGAGCGCTCTGCTCCTCCTGGCCTCCCAGGTGACACTGGTAAGAGCGCTCTGCTCCTCCTGGCCTCCCAGGTGACACTGGTAAGAGCGCTCTGCTCCTCCTGGCCTCCCAGGTGACACTGGTAGGAGCGCTCTGCTCCTCCTGGCCTCCCAGGTGACACTGGTAGGAGCCCTCTGCTCCTCTGGCACTAGCGTCGCAGGTGACAGTGGTAGGAGCGCTCGGCTCCTGTGGCACTAGTCTCCCAGGTGACACTGCTGGAGCCCTCTGCTCCTCTGGCACTAGCCTCCCAGGTGACACTGGTAGGAGCGGTATGCTCCTCCCAGTCTCCCATTTGACACTGGTAGGAGCGCTCATTTCCTCCTGGCCTCCAAGGTGACGCTGGTAGGAGCACTCTGCTCCACCGGTTCACGCAGGTGAAGCTGGAAGGGGCTTTCTGCTCCTCCTGGCCTCCCAGGTGATGCTGGTAGGGGCGCTCTGCTCCTCCTGGCCTCCCAGGTGACACTGGTTAGAGCGCTCTGCTCCTCTCGGCCTCCAAAGTGACGCTGGTAGGAAGGCTCTGCTCCTCCCGGACTCCCAGGTGACGCTGGTAGGAGTGCTGTGCGCCTCCCAGCCTCCCTAGTGACGCAGGTAGGAGCTCTCTGCTCCTCCTGGGCTCCCAGGTGACGCTGGTATGAGGGCTCTGCTCCTCGCGGCCTCCCAAGTGATGCTGGTAGGAGCCCTCTGCTCCTCCCAGCTTCCCAGGTGACACTGGTAGGAGCCCTCTGCTTTCCCGGCCTCCCAGGTGACACTGGTAGGAGCGCTCTGCTCCTCCCGGCCTCCCAGGTGACGCTGGTAGGATCCCTCTGCTCCTCTGGCAGTAGCCTCGTAGGTGACGCTGGTGGCAGCGCTCTGCTCCTCCTGGCCTCCGAGGTGACGCTGGTAGGAGCCGTCTGCTCCTCCCGGCCTCCAAGGTGACGCTGGTAGGAGCAGTCTGCTCCTCCTGGCCTCCCAGGTGACACTGGTAGGAGCGCCCTGCTCCTCCTGCCTTCCCACGTGACGCAGGTAGGAGCCATCTGCTCCTCCTGGCCTCCCCGGTGACGCTTGTAGGAGCGCTCCTCTCCTCCCGGCCTCCCAGGTGACGCTGGTAGGAGCACTCTGCTCCTCCTGGCCTCCCAGGTGATGCTTTTAGGAGCGCTCTGCTCCTCCCGTGGCCTCCCAGGTGACACTGGTAAGAGCGCTCTGCTCCTCACGGGCCTCCCAAGTGATGCTGGTAGGAGCCCTCTGCTCCTCCCGGCTTCCCAGGTGACGCTGGTAGGAGACCTCTTCTCCTCCCGGGTTCCCGGCCTCCCAGGTGATGCTGTTGCTCCTCCCGGCCTCCCAGGTGATGCTGGTAGGAGCCCTCTGCTCCTCCTGGCCTCCCAGGTGACGCTGGTAGGAGCGCTCTGTTCCTCCCGGCCTCCAAGTTGACGCTGGTAGGAGCGCTCTGCTCCTCCCGGCCTCCCAGGTGACGCTGGTAGGAGCGCTCTGCTCCACCTGTCCACCCAGGTGAAGCTGAAAGAAGCTTTCTGCTCCTCCTGGCCTCCCAGGTGACGCTGGGAGGATTCCTCTGCTCTTCTGGCAGTAGCCTACTAGGTGACGCTGGTAGGAGCGCTCTCCTCCTCCTGGCCTCCCAGGTGATGCTGGTAGGAGCGCTCTGCTCCTCCCAGCCTCCAAGGTGACACGGGTAGGAGCGCTCTGCCCCTCCTGTCCACCCAGTTGACGCTGGTAGGGGCGCTGTGCTCCTCCCGGCCTCCCAGGAGACACTGGTAGGAGTGCTCTGCTCCTCCCGGCCTCCCAGTTGACACTGGTAGGAGTGCTTTGCTCCTCCCGGCCTCCCAGTTGACACTGGTAGGGGCTCTCTGTTCCTCCTGGCCTCTCAGGTGACGCTGGTAGGGGCGCTCTGCTCTATCTGGCCTCCCAGGTGACACTGGTAGGAGCGCTCTGCTCCTTCTGGCCTCCCAGGTGACACTGGTAGGAGCGCTCTGCTCCTCCTGGCCTCCCAGGTGACACTAGTAGGAGCCCTCTGCTCCTCTGGCACTACCGTCGCAGGGGACAGTGGTAGGAGCGCTCGGCTCCTGTGGCACTAGTCTCCCAGGTGACACTGGTAGGAGCGGTATGCTCCTCCCAGTCTCCCATCTGACACTGGTAGGAGCGCTCATTTCCTCCTGGCCTCCAAGGTGACGCTGGTAGGAGCACTCTGCTCCTCCCAGGTGATGCTGGTAGGAGCGCTCTGCTCCACCTGTTCACCCAGGTGAAGCTGGAAGGGGCTTTCTGCTCCTCCTGGCCTCCCAGGTGATGCTGGTAGGGGCGCTCTGCTCCTCCTGGCCTCCCAGGTGACACTGGTTAGAGCGCTCTGCTCCTCCCGGACTCCCAGGTGATGCTGGTAGGAGCGCTCTGCTCCTCCCAGGCCTCCCAAGTGATGCTGGTAGGAGCGCTCTGCTCCTTCCGGCCTCCCAGGTGACACTGGTAGGAGCGCTCTGCTCCTCCTGCCCTCCCAGGTGACAGTGGTAGGAACGCTCTGCTCCTCTGGCAGTAGCCTCGTAGGTGACGCTGGTGGCAGCGCTCTGCTCCTCCTGGCCTCCGAGGTGATGCTGGTAGGAGCCCTCTGCTCCTCCTGGCCTCCAAAGTGACGCTGGTAGGAGCCGTCTTTTCCTCCTGGCCTCCCCGGTGACACTGGTAGGAGATCTCTGTTCCTCCCGGCCTCCCAGGTGACGCTGGTAGAAGCACTCTGCTCCTCCCGGCCTCCCAGGTGATGCTGGTAGGAGCCCTCTGCTCCTCCCGGCCTCTCAGGTGATGCTGGTAGGAGCGCTCTGCTCCACCTGTCCACCCAGGTGAAGCTGGAAGGGGCTTTCTGCTCCTCCTGGCCTCCCAGGTGACACTGGTAGGAGTGCTCTGCTCCTCCCGGCCTCTCAGGTGACACTGGTAGGGGCGCTCTGCTCCTCCTGGCCTCCCAGCTGACGCTGGTAGGGGCGCTCTGCTCTACCTGGCCTCCCAGGTGACACTAGTAGGAGCGCTCTGCTCCTCCTGGCCTCCCAGGTGACACTGGTAGGAGCGCTCTGCTCCTCCTGGCCTCCCAGGTGACACTGGTAGGAGCCCTCTGCTCCTCCTGGCCTCCCAGGTGACACTGGTAGGAGCGCTCTGCTCCTCCTGGCCTCCCAGGTGACACTGGTAGGAGCGCTCTGCTCCTCCTGGCCTCCCAGGTGACACTGGTAGGAGCCCTCTGCTCCTCTGGCACTAGCGTCGCAGGTGACAGTGGTAGGAGCGCTCGGCTCCTGTGGCACTAGTCTCCCAGGTGATGCTGGTAGGAGCGCTCTGCTCCACCGGTTCACGCAGGTGAAGCTGGAAGGGGCTTTCTGCTCCTCCTGGCCTCCCAGGTGATGCTGGTAGGGGCGCTCTGCTCCTCCTGGCCTCCCAGGTGACACTGGTTAGAGCGCTCTGCTCCTCTCGGCCTCCAAAGTGACGCTGGTAGGAAGGCTGTGCTCCTCCCGGACTCCCAGGTGACGCTGGTAGGAGTGCTGTGCGCCTCCCAGGTGATGCTGGTAGGAGCGCTCTGCTCCACCTGTCCACCCAGGTGAAGCTGGAAGGGGCTTTCTGCTCCTCCTGGCCTCCCAGGTGACACTGGGAGGATTCCTCTGCTCTTCTGGCAGTAGCCTACTAGGTGACGCTGGTAGGAGCGCTCTCCTCCTCCTGGCCTCCCAGGTGATGCTGGTAGGAGCGCTCTGCTCCTCCCGGCCTCCCAGGAGACACTGGTAGGAGTGCTCTGCTCCTCCCGGCCTCCCAGGTGACACTGGTAGGAGCGCTCTGCTCCTCCCGGCCTCTCAGGTGACACTGGTAGGGGCGCTCTGCTCCTCCTGGCCTCCCAGCTGACGCTGGTAGGGGCGCTCTGCTCTACCTGGCCTCCCAGGTGACACTGGTAAGAGCGCTCTGCTCCTCCTGGCCTCCCAGGTGACACTGGTAGGAGCGCTCTGCTCCTCCTGGCCTCCCAGGTGACACTGGTAGGAGCCCTCTGCTCCTCTGGCACTAGCGTCGCAGGTGACAGTGGTAGGAGCGCTCTGCTCCTCCTGGCCTCCTAGGTGACGCTGGTAGGAGCGCTCTGCTCCTCCTGGCCTCCCAGGTGACACTGGTAGGAGCGCTCTGCTCCTCCTGGCCTCCCAGGTGACACTGGTAGGAGCGCTCTGCTCCTCCTGGCCTCCCAGGTGACACTGGTAGGAGCCCTCTGCTCCTCTGGCACTAGCGTCGCAGGTGACAGTGGTAGGAGCGCTCTGCTCCTGTGGCACTAGTCTCCCAGGTGACACTGCTGGAGCCCTCTGCTCCTCTGGCACTAGCCTCCCAGGTGACACTGGTAGGAGCGGTATGCTCCTCCCAGTCTCCCATCTGACACTGGTAGGAGCGCTCATTTCCTCCTGGCCTCCAAGGTGACGCTGGTAGGAGCACTCTGCTCCACCGGTTCACGCAGGTGAAGCTGGAAGGGGCGCTCTGCTCCTCCTGGCCTCCCAGGTGACACTAGTAGGAGCCCTCTGCTCCTCTGGCACTAGCGTCGCAGGTGACAGTGGTAGGAGCGCTCTGCTCCTGTGGCACTAGTCTCCCAGGTGACACTGCTGGAGCCCTCTGCTCCTCTGGCACTAGCCTCCCAGGTGACACTGGTAGGAGCGGTATGCTCCTCCCAGTCTCCCATCTGACACTGGTAGGAGCGCTCATTTCCTCCTGGCCTCCAAGGTGACGCTGGTAGGAGCACTCTGCTCCTCCCAGGTGATGCTGGTAGGAGCGCTCTGCTCCACCAGTTCACGCAGGTGAAGCTGGAAGGGGCTTTCTGCTCCTCCTGGCCTCCCAGGTGAAGCTGGAAGGGGCGCTCTGCTCCTCCTGGCCTCCCAGGTGACACTGGTTAGAGCGCTCTGCTTCTCTCGGCCTCCAAAGTGACGCTGGTAGGAAGGCTCTGCTCCTCCCGGACTCCCAGGTGACGCTGGTAGGAGTGCTGTGCGCCTCCCAGCATCCCTAGTGACGCAGGTAGGAGCTCTCTGCTCCTCCTGGGCTCCCAGGTGACGCTGGTATGAGGGCTCTGCTCCTCCGGGCCTCCAAGGTGACACTAATAAGAGCCGTCTGCTCCTCCTGGCCTCCTATGTGACACTGATAAGAGCAGTCTGCTCCTTCTGGCCTCCAAGGTGACACTGGTAGGAGCGCTCTGCTCCTCCTGGCCTCCCAGGTGATGCTGTTCGAGGCATATGAGCTGCAGATCACACACTTAGGATAAGATCGCCATCTGGTGTTGGGCTCGGATGATTGCAGGTTGTTGTTGTCTTCGGAAGAAGCCTTTTGGTCACGAGATAGGGGGGACTCCTCCTCTGGACAACAGTGCGCATGGGCATCCACTCCATCCTCAGATTGTTTTTTTTCGCCATTGGGTTCGGATGAACTTTTCCACTCCGGCTGAAAACTTCTGAAAATCCAGCTTTCGAAACCAACAACCTTTACAACTCGACGTCGAAATCCAATCGGACCGGTTCCGGATACGGCTCATGGAAAGGACACCTTTTAAAAAATGCCCCCAATGTGGAGCAAATTTCCCCCACAGTGACCACCACGAGGTCTGCAACCTGTGCCTCCCGCCGGAACATAACGAATCCAACTGTCCAGCCTGCTCCGCATTCCGTTCCAAGAAAAACATCCGGGACCGACGCCATATCATGGCCAGACCAGCTCCAGAACCAGAGGACATCTTTGCCCAGGATGTCCCGGAAGACGATTCCAAAGACCTCCAAATCGTATCCGAAGCGGACGATTCTGATGACCTCATCACTCCAGGGCAACGAGTGAGTACCACTGCCCCTACCCCAACCCCCCCAAAAAAGACATTGGTCAAGACTCCGCCAGCTGGCCCTAGTCGCGACCGAAAATAGTCTTCAGAAGCCCCGCCTTCGGGCCCGGCTCCGAAGAAATATAAGCCTGCAGGTGGCTCAGGCTCGAGCAAACCACATGTTATTGTGCCCACAATACCTTCGGCACCGAAGACTCAACACCTCTCGGCACCGAAGCAGGCTCCGAAACCATCGAGGCCGAAATCTTCACTGGCACCAAAACGTTCTTCGGCACCGAAGTCTCCACCGGCACCGAAAAGTTCTTCGGCACCGAAACCATCGTCGGTACCGAAAAAAGTCCACAAAGACTCTACCGATCACCCAAAACTTAGATCGGAACCGAAAAAGTCGGCACCAAAGCCACTTTCGGACAATGAAGAACTTTTTCGCCCGGATCCCACGCAAAAAAGGATTTATATCAATCCATAAACCGGACATGTCACCGCTGTGCCATACAAGAAAAGGAAGCTGGACACAACACCTCCTCCAGCTCCCATAAAGAAGAAGGACTTTGCCATCTCACCCATTCGTTCTTCCTCTCCTATATCACCTCTCATCCCACCCCCTCTGCCCCCACCTCCTTCTCCCCTACCATCTCCTTCACATACACCACCTCCACAGGATGATGATGATGACTTAGGGGGAGGGGGGGATCCGGATGACCTTAATGATCCTAATGATCCTTTCACACACCCGGATACGGCACCCTTAGATGACTGGGCTTACCCGTTACCTGATATTCCTGACCCCACTACATACCCCTCCAAATGACCACCTAGGGTTTGGACAGCTGATAAACAGGGCGGCGCTTTTCCATGGCGTCACCATGCACTCAGATACACCTGAAGAGGACTTTCTTCTAGACACATTTGAGCAGTCGCAAAAATCAGTTCAGATCTTGCCCATGATTAAGGGAGTCATAAAACACGCCACAGAGGTTTTTAAAGACCCTGTTAGAGCTAGGGTTCTTAACCCCCGAATTGAAAAAAAATATAGACCAGCCCCACAGGATCCCGCGTATATTAAAGCACAGCTCCCTCTAGACTCTTTAGTCGTTTCAAACGCAAGAAAGCGGGCTAACTCCCAAACAGGAGACACACTGCCCCCAGACAAAGAGTCCAAGCTATTAGAGGCTTCGGGCAAAAGAGTTGCACCACAAGCTGCTAACCATTGGCGTATTGCCAACACACAAGCCCTATTAGCCCGATATGATAGGGCTCATTATGATCAGCTAGAAGATCTTTTACAACACCTGCCAGATCAGTACAAATCCCAGGCCAATTACCTCATCCAAGAGGGAAAACGCATATCTAATGCATCAATCAAATGTGCACTAGACGCAGCGGACACTGCCTCTAGGGCGGTCAACACAAGCATACTACTTAGACTCCACGCATGGCTACGTATTTCAGGCTTTAAGCCGGAAGTACAAACAACAATTCTTGCTCATCCATTCAACCAAGAGCAACTATTTGGACCCGCAGTAGATACTGCACTAGAGAAGATGAAGAAAGATAACGAGACTGCTAAATCAACGGGAGCATTACAGTCTCCACAACCGCGAGGCTCCTTTTGACGCTCCTTTTATAGGGGAGCCTCCAAAAATGTGGGAACAGACACCTCTTCCACTTTCAAAACCTCCGCACAATCATCCCCTAACAGAGGATATTTTAGAGGAGGATATAGGGGAAACAATACCAAGGGCCGAGGTCGGGGCAATACCAACACCCGCACCTCTCCAGCCACTAAACAGTGACTTGCCCCCCCTCCCCCCAGACCATTCCACTCCAGTCGGGGGAAGACTCCAACAGTTCCTACCTGTCTGGAATTCCATCACAACAGACAAGTGGGTAAGACAAATTATCCAGTTTGGTTACTGCCTCGAACTCACAAACACCCCCCCACACATACCACCCAAACACCGTCCAATGTCACCACACCATCTTACACTCCTCAAACAGGAAATTCGGTCCTTGCTTCAAAAACACGCAATTGAACCAGTTCCACTCCAGCATCAGGGTACAGGAGTATATTCTCTATACTTCCTAACTCCCAAAAAGGACGAGACTTTAAGACCCATACTCGACCTCAGACTACTAAACCAGTACATACACTCAGATCACTTCCATATGATTACTCTCCAACAAGTCCTCCCACTACTTCAACAAGGCGACTTCCTTGCCACATTGGACCTCAAGGACACATACTTTCACATCCCCATGCATCCTGCTCACAGGAAGTATCTAACATTTGTGGTAGATTGACAGCACTATCAGTTTACAGTCCTCCCATTCTGAGTAACAACTGCACCCAGGGTATTCACCAAATGCTTAGCAGTAGTGGCAGCACACCTCAGGAGACAACAAATCCATGTCTTCCCGTATCTCAACGATTGGCTCATAAAAGCCAATACTCTCGACAAATGCGTTCTCCACACCCACCGCACTATTCAAACCCTACACGACTTGGGATTTACCATCAACTATCCCAAATCTCAACTGCAACCCTCCCACATACATCAATATCTGGGAGCCACCATAAATACGTCCAAGGCCATAGCTTATCCCAGCACATCCAGGATAGCCAACATACAAAACCTCATCTTAAAATTTCAAACTCAACACTCTCTTCCAGCAAGAGTGTTTATGCAACTGTTAGGCATGATGGCGTCATGCATCACCATTGTGCCCCACGCACGACTTCAAATGCGTCCCTTGCAAGAATGTCTAGCACAACAGTGGAACCAGGCTCACGGACAACTTACCGATCTGGTGTTGGTGGACAGTCGCTCACTTCGTTCACTGAAATGGTGGAACACCATCAACCTGTCCAAAGGGCGACCGTTCTTAGAGCCTCTTCCACAAGTAGTGCTGACGACCGACGCATCTCTCACAGGGTGGGGAGCCCACCTCCTTCAACACACCACTCAGGGCAGATGGACCACTCAACAAAAACTGCTCCATATCAATCACCTAGAACTTCTAGCGGTGTTCCTAGCACTGAAATCCTTTCAAGTACATCTAAAGAACAAAACTGTCCTCATCCGCACAGACAACATGACGACAATGTATTACATACAAAAACAGGGGGACACACATTCTCTCCAACTGTCCCAACTCGCACAGAACATCTGGAGATGGGCAATTCCCCAAAACATCTACCTGCTAGCGGAACACCTTCCAGGGGTTCACAACCAGGTTGCCGATCTCCTAAGTCGTCAGACACAGCAAATCCACGAATGGGAATTACACCCCAAAGTTCTATTCCCATTCTTCCAAAAATGAGGCCAACCAGACATAGATCTGTTCGCCACACACGAAAACGCAAAATGCCCAACCTTCGCCGCCAGGTTTCCACAGTCGAAGGGCAATGCAATATGGATGAACTAGTCAGGCAGATTTGCGTACGCTTTTGCGCCTCTCCCACTCATTCCATTTGTGGTACGCAAGCTCAAACAACAGTCTCTAAAACTGATCCCAGTAGCTCCCACTTGGGCACGTCAACCCTGGTTCACGACACTTCTGGAACTATCGCTAGTTCCACATCAAAAATTGCGCCTTTCCCCGGCCCTCTTAACCCAGAACCATGGAGAAATCAGACACCCAGATCCACAGCAACTGAACTTGGCAATCTGGCTCCTGAAGTCTTGGAGTTCGGTTACCTCAACCTCCCACCAGACTGTATGAATATCATAAAAGAAGCTAGAAGACCTACTACTAGGGCATGTTATGCTGCAAAATGGAAAAGATTTGCCATTTACTGCACTAACAATGATATACGTCCACTGGATGCTTCCATCCAAAACATTATTTGCTATTTACTACACTTGCAAAGATGCAATTTAGCGTATTCCTCCATACGTCTACACCTAGCAGCCTTAGCAGCCTACTTACAAAATAGACAACACCTGTCACTATTTAAGGTACCAGCCATCAAAGCCTTTATGGAACGTCTCAAAAGAATTATTCCTCCAAGATTACCACCTTCCCCAGTGTGGAATATAAATATTCTTCTAACAAGGCTCATGGGCCCTCCATTTGAAGCTATGCATAAATGCGAACTGCAGTTCCTAACATGGAAAGTGGCTTTCCTTATCGCAATCACATCCCTGCGAAGGGTAAGTGAGATACAAGCCTTAACTCTTGAAGAACCATTCCTACAACTACATCGTAACAAAGTAGTTCTTAGGACAAACCCAAAATTCCTACCTAAAGTCATTTCCCCATTCCATCTTAACCAATCAGTCGAGCTACCAGTCTTCTTCCCTAATCCAGACTCAGTAGCTGAGAGAGCCCTTCATACCTTAGATGTTAAAAGAGCCTTGCTTTATTACATCAACAGAACCAAACCTTTTCGCAAAACCAAACAACTGTTTGTTGCTTTCTCTCCACCACATAAAGGCAACCCCATTTCAAAATCAGGTATAGCCAGGTGGATAGTTAAATGTATCCAAATTTGTTACCAAAAAGCTAAACGCACTCTTACAGTTCCCCCTAGGGCGCACTCCACACGTAAAATAGGGGCTTCCATGGCATTCTTAGGGAACATTCCCTTAGAAGATATTTGCAAAGCAGCCACATGGTCTACCACACACACCTTCACTAACCATTACTGTGTTGATGTGCAATCCAAACAACAAGCTTCCGTAGGCCAAGCTGTCCTAAAAACTCTATTCCAAACTGCTGCAACAGGTGCAGGTGACCACCGCTAGGGGAGACACTGCTATATAGTCTATCCTAAGTGTGTGATCTGCAGCTCATATGTCTCGAACGGAATATGCTACTTACCAGTATGCATCTGTTCTTGGCATGTAGAGCTGCAGAGCCACACACGCCCACCCGGGACCTGTATCTGTTCCAGCATTGTCTTAATTAGACACTACACATGGACATCCTTTCTCTTTTTTCTTATACACCATCATTTCCCATCATGGGGAAAAACAATCTGAGGATGGAGTGGATGCCCATGCGCACTGTTGTCCAGAGGAGGAGTCACCTATCTCGTGACCAAAAGGCTTCTTCCGAAGACAACAACAACCTGCAATCATCCGAGCCCAACACCAGATGGCGATCTTATCCTAAGTGTGTGGCTCTGCAGCTCTACATGCCAAGAACAGATGCATACTGGTAAGTAGCATATTCCTTTAGGAGCGCTCTGCTCCTCCCGGCCTCCTAGGTGTCGCCAGTAGGAGCCCTCTGCTCCTCCCGGCCTCCCAGGTGATGCTGGTAGGAGCGCTCTGCTCCTCCTGCCCTCCCAGGTGACGCTGGTAGGAGCGCTCTGCTCCTCCTGCCCTCCCAGGTGACACTGGTAGGAACGCTCTGCTCCTCTCGGCCTCCCAGGTGACGCTGGTAGTAGCTCTCTGCTCCTCTCGGCCTCCCAGGTGATGCTGGTTGGAGCCCTCTGCTCCTCCCGCCTCCCAGGTGACGCTGGTAGGAGCGCTCTGCTCCTCCTGCCCTCCCAGGTGACACTGGTAGGAACGCTCTGCTCCTCTCGGCCTCCCAGGTGACGCTGGTAGTAGCTCTCTGCTCCTCTCGGCCTCCAGGTGACGCTGGTAGGAGCGCTCTGCTCCTCTCGGCCTCCCAGGTGATGCTGGTTGGAGCCCTCTGCTCCTCCCGCCTCCCAGGAGACACTGGTAGGAGCCCTCTGCTCCTCCCGACCTCCCAGGTGACGCTGGTAGGAGCGCTCTGCTTCACCTGTCCACCCAGGTGAAGCTGGAAGGGGCTTTCTGCTCCTCCTGGCCTCCCAGGTGACACTGGTAGGAGCGCTCTGCTCCTCCTGCCCTCCCAGGTGACACTGGTAGGAACGCTCTGCTCCTCCCGCCTCCCAGGTGACGCTGGTAGGAGCGCTCTGCTCCTCCTGCCCTCCCAGGTGACACTGGTAGGAACGCTCTGCTCCTCTCGGCCTCCCAGGTGACGCTGGTAGTAGCTCTCTGCTCCTCTCGGCCTCCAGGTGACGCTGGTAGGAGCGCTCTGCTTCTCCTGGCCTCCCAGGTTACACTGGTAGGAGCCCTCTGCTCCTCCCGACCTCCCAGGTGACGCTGGTAGGAGCGCTCTGCTTCACCTGTCCACCCAGGTGAAGCTGGAAGGGGCTTTCTGCTCCTCCTGGCCTCCCAGGTGACACTGGTAGGAGCGCTCTGCTCCTGTGGCACTAGTGTCCCAGGTGACACCGGTAGGAGCCCTCCGCTCCTCTGGCACTAGTCTCCCAGGTGACACTGGTAGGAGCGGTATGCTCCTCCCAGTCTCCCATATCACACTGGTAGGAGCCCTCTGCTTCTCCTGGCCTCCTAGGTGACGCTGGTAGGAGCGCTCTGTTCCTCCCGGCCTCCCAGTTGACCCTGGTAGGAGCGCTCTGCTGCTCCCGGCCTCCCAGGTGACGCTGATAGGAGGGCTCTGTTCCTCCCAGCCTCCCAGGTGACACTGGTTGGAGCACTCTGCTCCTCTGGCACTAGCCTCCCAGGTGACACTGGTAAGAGCGCTCTCCTCCTCCTGGCCTCCCAGGTGTCAATGCTAGGAGCCCTCTGCTCCTCTGACACTAGCGTCCCAGGTGACAGTGGCAGGAGCACTCGGCTCCTGTGGCACTAGTCTCCCAGGTGACACTGGTAGGAGCGCTCTCCTCCTCCTGGCCTCCCAGGTGACCATGGTAGGAGCACTCGGCTCCTGTGGCACTAGTCTCCCAGGTGACACTGGTAGGAGCCCTCTGCTCCTTCCGACCTCCCAGGTGACGCTGGTAGGAGCGCTCTGCTCCTCCTAACCTCCCCGGTGACGCTGGTAGGAGCCGTCTGCTCCTCTGGCACTAGCCTCCCAGGTGACACTGGTAAGAGCGCTCTCCTCCGCCTGGCCTCCCAGGTGAGGCTGGTAGGAGCGCTCTGCTCCTCCTGGCCTCCCAGGTGACACTGGTAGGAGCCCTCTGCTCCTCCCGGCCTCCCAGGTGACGCTGGTAGGAGCCCTCTGCTCCTCCCGGCCTCCCAGGTGAAGATGGAAGGGGCTTTCTGCTCCTCCAGGCCTCCAAGGTGACGCTGGTAGGAGCGCTCTGTTCCTCCCGGCCTCCCAGGAGACACTGGTAGGAGCCCTCTGCTCCTCTGGCACTAGCCTCCCAGGTGACACTGGTAAGAGCGCTCTCCTCCTCCTGGCCTCCCAGGTGTCAATGCTAGGAGCCCTCTGCTCCTCTGACACTAGCGTCCCAGGTGACAGTGGCAGGAGCACTCGGCTCCTGTGGCACTAGTCTCCCAGGTGACACTGGTAAGAGCGCTCTCCTCCGCCTGGCCTCCCAGGTGACACTGGTAAGAGCGCTCTGCTCCTCCTGGCCTCCCAGGTGATACTGGTAGGAGCGCTCTGCTCCTCCTGGCCTCCCAGGTGACACTGGTAGGAGCCCTCTGCTCCTCCCGGCCTCCCAGGTGACGCTGGTAGGAGCCCTCTGCTCCTCCCGGCCTCCCAGGTGAAGATGGAAGGGGCTTTCTGCTCCTCCTGGCCTCCCAGGTGACCATGGTAGGAGCGCTCTGCTCCTCCCGGCCTCCAAGGTGACGCTGGTAGGAGCCCTCTGCTCCTCCCGGCCTCCCAGGTGAAGATGGAAGGGGCTTTCTGCTCCTCCTGGCCTCCCAGGTGACGCTGGTAGGAGCGCTCTGTTCCTCCCGGCCTCCCAGGTGACACTGGTAAGAGCGCTCTGCTCCTCTGGCACTAGTCTCCCAGGTGACACTGGTAGGAGCCCTCTGCTCCTCCCGACCTCCCAGGTGACGCTGGTAGGAGCGCTCTGCTCCTCCTAACCTCCCCGGTGACGCTGGTAGGAGCCGTCTGCTCCTCTGGCACTAGCCTCCCAGGTGACACTGGTAAGAGCGCTCTCCTCCGCCTGGCCTCCCAGGTGAGGCTGGTAGGAGCGCTCTGCTCCTCCTGGCCTCCCAGGTGACACTGGTAGGAGCCCTCTGCTCCTCCCGGCCTCCCAGGTGACGCTGGTAGGAGCCCTCTGCTCCTCCCGGCCTCCCAGGTGAAGATGGAAGGGGCTTTCTGCTCCTCCAGGCCTCCAAGGTGACGCTGGTAGGAGCGCTCTGTTCCTCCCGGCCTCCCAGGAGACACTGGTAGGAGCCCTCTGCTCCTCTGGCACTAGCCTCCCAGGTGACACTGGTAAGAGCGCTCTCCTCCTCCTGGCCTCCCAGGTGTCAATGCTAGGAGCCCTCTGCTCCTCTGACACTAGCGTCCCAGGTGACAGTGGCAGGAGCACTCGGCTCCTGTGGCACTAGTCTCCCAGGTGACACTGGTAAGAGCGCTCTCCTCCGCCTGGCCTACCAGGTGACACTGGTAAGAGCGCTCTGCTCCTCCTGGCCTCCCAGGTGATACTGGTAGGAGCGCTCTGCTCCTCCTGGCCTCCCAGGTGACACTGGTAGGAGCCCTCTGCTCCTCCCGGCCTCCCAGGTGACGCTGGTAGGAGCCCTCTGCTCCTCCCGGCCTCCCAGGTGAAGATGGAAGGGGCTTTCTGCTCCTCCTGGCCTCCCAGGTGACCATGGTAGGAGCGCTCTGCTCCTCCCGGCCTCCAAGGTGACGCTGGTAGGAGCCCTCTGCTCCTCCCGGCCTCCCAGGTGAAGATGGAAGGGGCTTTCTGCTCCTCCTGGCCTCCCAGGTGACGCTGGTAGGAGCGCTCTGTTCCTCCCGGCCTCCCAGGTGACACTGGTAAGAGCGCTCTCCTCCTCCTGGCCTCCCAGGTGACCATGGTAGGAGCGCTCTGCTCCTCTGGCACTAGTCTCCCAGGTGACACTGGTAGGAGCGCTCTCCTCCTCCTGGCCTCCCAGGTGTCAATGCTAGGAGCCCTCTGCTCCTCTGACACTAGCGTCCCAGGTGACAGTGGCAGGAGCACTCGGCTCCTGTGGCACTAGTCTCCCAGGTGACACTGGTAAGAGCGCTCTCCTCCGCCTGGCCTACCAGGTGACACTGGTAAGAGCGCTCTGCTCCTCCTGGCCTCCCAGGTGATACTGGTAGGAGCGCTCTGCTCCTCCTGGCCTCCCAGGTGACACTGGTAGGAGCCCTCTGCTCCTCCCGGCCTCCCAGGTGACGCTGGTAGGAGCCCTCTGCTCCTCCCGGCCTCCCAGGTGAAGATGGAAGGGGCTTTCTGCTCCTCCTGGCCTCCCAGGTGACCATGGTAGGAGCGCTCTGCTCCTCCCGGCCTCCAAGGTGACGCTGGTAGGAGCCCTCTGCTCCTCCCGGCCTCCCAGGTGAAGATGGAAGGGGCTTTCTGCTCCTCCTGGCCTCCCAGGTGACGCTGGTAGGAGCGCTCTGTTCCTCCCGGCCTCCCAGGTGACACTGGTAAGAGCGCTCTCCTCCTCCTGGCCTCCCAGGTGACCATGGTAGGAGCCCTCTGCTCCTCTGGCACCAGCGTCCCAGGTGACAGTGGTAGGAGCACTCGGCTGCTGTGGCACTAGTCTCCCAGGTGACACTGGTAGGAGCGCTCTCCTCCTCCTGGCCTCCCAGGTGACCATGGTAGGAGCGCTCTGCTCCTCTGGCACTAGTCTCCCAGGTGACACTGGTAGGAGCGCTCTCCTCCTCCTGGCCTCCCAGGTGACCATGGTAGGAGCCCTCTGCTCCTCCCAGCTGACACTGGTAGGAGCGCTCTGCTCCTCTGGCACTAGCGTCCCAGGTGACAGTGGTAGGAGCGCTCTGCTCCTCCTGGCCTCCTAGGTGACGCTGGTAGGAGCGCTCTCCTCCTCCTGGCCTCCCAGGTGACCATGGTAGGAGCGCTCTGCTCCTCTGGCACTAGTCTCCCAGGTGACACTGGTAGGAGCGCTCTCCTCCTCCTGGCCTCCCAGGTGACCATGGTAGGAGCCCTCTGCTCCTCCCAGCTGACACTGGTAGGAGCGCTCTGCTCCTCTGGCACTAGCGTCCCAGGTGACAGTGGTAGGAGCGCTCTGCTCTACCTGGCCTCCCAGGTGACACTGGTAGGAGCGCTCGGCTCCTATTGGCCTCCCAGGTGACGCTGGTAGGAGCGCTTGGCTCCTCCTGGCCTCCCAGGTGACGCTGGTAGGAGCGCTCTCCTCCTCTGGCACTAGCGTCCCAGGTGACAGTGGTAGGAGCGCTCGGCTCCTATTGGCCTCCCAGGTGACGCTGGTAGGAGCGCTTGGCTCCTCCTGGCCTCCCAGGTGACGCTGGTAGGAGCGCTCTGCTCCTCTGGCACTAGCGTCCCAGGTGACAGTGGTAGGAGCACTCGGCTCCTATTGGCCTCCCAGGTGACGCTGGTAGGAGCGCTTGGCTCCTCTGCTCTTCCATGCCTCCCTTGCCCTGATCTAGTTTTCTGCTTTGCGAAGATTAGGCTGGATCCTTGGAAAAGACATCTTGTCAAGGATTCACCGACTTTGATGTTGACAGTGGCCCATGCCTTCCCCATGTGCCACTCCTGATGCTTTAAAAAAATAAGTAGAAAAATAAGTATATGTGAAAAAATCAGATTGAGTGTTGGAGGGTGAGAGAGAAAGGGACAGCACACTTCCTCCTTCCGTCTCATCGAACTATGATTATAGCTCCTTTATTGGTTCAGATAATCACAGGTATGGATACCATGACCCACCAGAAGGATTGTGTGGTAAAGGTGCACCGATCAGAAAGCAACAGGCATTTAATAGTCCATATCACACAGGGAGATAACTTACTGGTTTCCATGGTGGCTTTAGTGATGATGAACCAACAGGGACAACCTGGACACGGACCCTGAAATCGGTGACTAAAAGGAGACAGGAGCCAACTCGCAAAAGGAGATGCTTTAGACTAACGGGAGCACCTTCAGAAGCTGGAGCCGAAGAGAGAGCAAAAAAGGGATAACAGAAGAAATTAACAAACTCGCTGGTGTGGAGGCCGTGAGCGAACCTGGCTGATAATGAAACGCCACAGACCTGTATCGCACGTTGCCAAGTGCCATGTTTGTATCTTGAGGTGCTGTTATACTGCCTCTGCGTCTATTCCTGGAAGGCCTTGCTATGATCAGGAAGTGACGCTCTTTCCTCTGGGGAGAGCACATCTGTAGTTCTTATCCTTGTAATGCAATGTCTAGCTCCACATTCTCCAAAGCTGCCAACTTGTATCTATCGCGAAGGCAGGTTGTACATCTGATTGGTGGTATATGGGTGCTGACCTGTCTGGGTGGCATCCGTGCTTGGGCCTGGAGTAGATATTATAGTAAACACTCCATTATTTTAAAGACCATGCGGGTCTACGTTTCTGGCAACAGTTGCTGATTGTGATAAAAAGATTGATTAGGAGAACGCAACTGTGGTTCATTCTCTCACTCTCCGTGTGTGAAAATAAATAAACTCTCCACCAGCTACCATCACTAAAACTCAGTAGCATGCCTAGCTATGCCAGTATATCGAGTTATAGAAGGACTGTGTCCCCTTCACCTTCCAGACCCTGGCCAACGCACTGTACACAAAGTTCTTTTGATTACGATTAAGAGTATTCCAACCCTAAAGTGTTCCTTAACATATTTCTGTGTTGGATTCAGTTTGCTAATCTTTCAAACCCCTCACACTTCCTAATCTTTGTACTGTACACAGAAAACTGACGCATTGTTACTGTGTCTTGTTGCTGCATAAAGACTATATACAGATTATATATATATATATATATATATATATATATATATATATATATATTTGTGGCTTTAGCAATTTAAGAGCTCTGCATGGATAGCACTGGCTAATCCAATGCTTAAAGACTTTTAATAGAAAAGCAGACATTTTAGGGCAGCAAATTCAGAATGTTGCTGGTGTGGAGAGTGCTCTACATTAGAGATACTTTCCACCTAAACTTGAGAACTACCCAGAATTCTCTACTTCTTTTTTTGCATAATGTATGAGTCGCTCTATACCTGAAAGGGTATTGTTTTGACTGGGTATTCCCTTGCTTCTGGACAAAGCTATATCTCTCTGAAGAGCTCTAATGAGAGCTAAATGTGTCGGGGTTGCTTTTATTCATTTCAGGTTGGCTTGGATGGTATTTTACCAACCCAAAGCTGGAATACTGTGCCTGGGGTGGTAAAAGGCTTTGGTTATTTTACAGCTCGGCATGGATAGCACTGGCTAATCCTATGCTTAAAGACTTTGTCCCTTTCAATCTCGGTGTAGATGTCACTGTCCTAAACCTATGCTTAAAGACTTTGATAGAAAAGCAGACATTTGAGATGAGCAAATTTAGAATGTCGGTGATTTTGAGAGTGCTCTATACTGGACCTGCTTTCCACCTAAACTTGAGAACTACCCAGAGTTCTCGTTCTCTCTCTCTCTCTCTCTCTCTCTCTCTCTCTCTCTCTCTCTCTCTCTCTCTTTTTCTCTTTTCTCTTTTTCTCTTTTCTCTTTTTCTCTTTCTCTCTCTCTCTCTCTCTCTCTCTTTCTCTCTCTCTCTCTTTCTCTCTCTCTTTCTCTCTCTCTCTCTCTCTCTCTTTTTCTCTTTTTTCTCTTTCTCTCTCTCTTTCTCTCTCTTTCTCTCTCTTTCTCTCTCTCTCTTTCTCTCTCTCTCTTTCTCTCTCTCTCTCTCTCTCTCTTTCTTTCTATCTTTCTCTCTCTCTCTCTCTTTCTCTCTCTCTCTCTTTTTCTCTTTTTCTGTTTTTCTCTCTCTCTCTCTCTCTTTTTCTCTTTTTCTCTTTTTCTCTTTCTCTCTCTCTCTCTCTTTCTC